>NC_079297.1:7435862-7745689 GCF_023638135.1 Falco biarmicus
CACAGCTGAAGTGGATTCCCTCCCCAAGACACACAACTCTGAAATTACCCCTGCTATCCCTTGTGGGATCCTCTGTGCTCCTGCAATGTTAAGATAAACGGTTTGGAAACCTGTTGTGGAGCAAATTCACCGCAAATGAGGCTGGGCACAAAAGGATCATAAGCCAGAAATTCAAAGAAATCCAGATCTACAAAACTCTGTTTCAGTCTTGTCCTGGACTAACGAGTTTTCTTCAATGACATTCACTGCCACAAAGGTATTTCCTGGCACTGTGAGGCTTGCAAGGAAAAAAGAAATATTTCCATCTCTTGCAGGTAGACCATGATTCAAATCATCTCCTACCCACTTCTCTCTCTCATTAGGGCACTGAAAAGCGCTGTCAATAAGGCACAAATTGCTCAGCTGAATGAGGCCAACAGGCAAATGGAGGCATGAGATTGTGCTCAGAAAGTGCTGAGCTATAGCAAGGCAGTGGGAGGCAGGAGCCCCTCAAAGCCTAAAGCTTCTTTGGTGCTGGTGACAGCGTGGGCTTGAAAGAGTTTGGTGAGCATCCCAAAACATTGAGTGCAACAGAAACCCCACACGCTACCCAAACGTGCTGAAATTTTAGGTGTTAAAGATGCAGCTTGAAATCTACTGGCCCACAAAGATTATTTAAGAAAAATCAGCAGATACTTAACCTATCTGAGGTCCTAAGTAAAGCCACCATGAAGTACACATCTTTTGGTACCCAAAAGCCTTTCAGAAGCCAGTGCAGGGTCAGAGGCTTGGGCTGACAGGCAGCTGCCAGCAGCAAAGGCACTATCCCGGTCCCCCATCTTCTGCTCTAGGCACACAAAAAAACTCCCTCGAACTTTGGGAAAGGCAGCCAGAAATGCAAACACCCAAACCTTCCCTTGAGTCCTTGAAGGGCCTCCTGATGGAGTCCCTGCTGTCAGAGCCTTGCTGCCACACTAACCACCCTGACTTGGACACTGAATTTCCCAGCTTATTTGTTATTTTAATAGGTTTCACAGCGGCATGAAGGAAGAACAGCAGATAAGATCTGTGCAAGTTAACTGAAACAGCCATCAAGGGAAATTTTGACAGATTGATAAGCAACTAAATGCGATTCTTGTGACAAGAGTTCTCAGACAGCTTAAAGATTAATGAACAGTACCAGCCCCTGGGAACAAGGTCTCCAGAGCTGCAGGACACTCCCAGAAGACAGTGTGCCCCATCCCAAAAATGCCCAGACAGCAAAAACAGGGACAGAGGTAGGGAAGGAGTAATGGCTACAAAAATACTGTACAAGTCATTCACCACACAGCTTAGCTTTAGGTTTCTTCTGCTTGGTATTCAGGTCATTTGACTTGTCTGCTTCCCTGATGAGAGAAGGGAGCATTTCACAAGCCAGCTAGAAATTGTTTTGACCAAACAACACGTGAGCGTTGCCAGAGTACATTGCAGGCAAAGCTGAGAGGGCTAGAAGGGAGATGAGAGGGCCAGATTTCATTTGTTTGAGGATAGATGATCAATCTGGATTTTAGCCTTTAACCATGGGGCCACAGACCCTCTCAGCCTTCTCCATTTACCTTCGTTCCATCACATCAAGAGTCTGGTGCTCAAACACCAGTTGACCCCTGACCACCAAAAGAAAGGGTCCTGCAGCAGTAACACATCAGCTGGGGGTACACCCTCGCCACCCATTGCTTTGTTCATTTGTTGTGCCTGGCTGATCTGTCTTTAATCACTTTAAGTTATCTGGCATTCAAGGGAGATGCCATTTATAGGCTTTAATTGCCAAGCTCCTACCAGTTTTTGTTGTTGCAAAACTCGTGTGCTGTCAGTCAGAGACAGTCCCTTGTTGCAAGATAACAACACGAAATTTCACTGTACAGAGACCTTTTATAAGATTGGCATCTAATTACCAGCAAAAACCAAGAAGTTGCTAATATCTTTATCAAAATACAGCATGATATGTTTCACATACAGAATGACAAAGGCTTAGCACCCAGGTCTGTCCCAGTGCTCCCTGGCATTTCACCTAATTATCACGGCACAGCCTGAGTTTGCATGTCCTGGAAATCTGCTCAGCTACAAGGAAACATTTCCCATCCTGTACCTGAGAAAAGCAATTAGCAGTATCTTCCCTCCCACCTCCTGCAGCCGGTACTCAACCCAAAAGCTCTCCACTGTCTCTCAGAGCAGACCACGTTCATGCATTTCCTTAGCTTTCCATCCATGCGGGACTACAGCAAAGCGGAGGGCAGGCAGCAGTACCCTCCCTCCCCAGCCCCATGGCTGCTGAAGCATTGAAGCTGGCTCAGGGCTCAGCTCCTCTCTCTGTTGGGAGCAGGATGCCCCCGCACCGCTGCAGATCCCACTTGGCCTCTCAACGTGCAGCCCAAACCCAGCAAACCCCCTCCAGGCTGTCTGACTGCCAGGTCATTTCAGAAGCCCCTGTGGGCACCTGGAAATGTCAGGAATTCAGGTGGGCTTGCTTTTCTCCCTCTTTCTAACTTTCAGACCTTAGTGTTAAATCAAATGTCTCTCCAGACCAGCAGAGCTGGATCACCATCACTGGCGGCTGGCAACAGCCTCGGTGTTCACCTTCCAGCCAGCTGTGTGCTCAGTGATCTTGAACTGAGCAAATAAGTCCCCTCAGGAATTTTTTTCTCTCAAGGACAGCTTGAGTAGAGATAGTCTGACCTCTTATCAAGGCCTCTGTGGTTTGGTGGTAAAGAAAATTGCAACAAATTCCTGGCCTGGAGTTAGATCTCTTCTGGGCTCGGTTTCAGCCGGTGATGGATTTCTTTCTGTAAATGGGCACCACCTTTTTGTTTCAGTCCTGGTCTTATTGGAACAGGATGACCAATAGCAAAAACTTGCCTATTTTCTTTCTATTTTGTAGGTGCTTTTCAGCTTCTTTACTTCCTGCTGTAGCTCCTCTTGGTTAGCAAGCTCCACGATGGCCAAAGGTCTCTTGACTCTCCAGTCCCAAGGGAGGGCTGGCACAACTGCAGCTGTGCTCGGCAGCCTGCCGGGATGTTTTGTGCTCCCACCCCCAGCACAAACTTCATCCCTGCCTGCAAGACATCGTCCAGCCCCTCTGGGAATCTTCCAGATGCTCCTTTACCTCTTTTTTTTTTTTTGAAACCCATGGCTCTTTATTAGAATTTGCTCTAATCTTATTTTAATTCCTTTTGCAAAGTCTCTAGCTGCCTTAGATCTACTCTAATTCCTTTTGCAAGATCTCCACCTCTTGTTTTAAGCCTTCGCTTAAAGTCTTTTGGCCTAAGGTCCTGGGCTCTGTGCATGACTTGGTTATTTGCTCCATCAGATTCAGCAGCCACACTAGCTCACGGCTTGTTCCTTTGAAACGCTCCTTCTTCTGATAGCCAGGCTTATCCCTGCTTGATTTGGGGCCCCACTAGATGACCTAATTAATAGGAAAAATTGACAAAGGACTTAGGCATTTCTCCAATCAAATCCTACTTATTTATGCAGAATGAACAGCCTTGGTTCCCTGAAAAGAAGCAGGAATGAAGTTTCCTTTCTTACAGCTCCAGGCATGTGTCAGCCAAGATTTCACCCCTCTAACTGCTCCCTTTTAAACTCTTCTGGGATAACCCCTCCAGGATGCCCCTCCTGATTTCTTCCCCTCCCTGACTCTGTTCCTCCAGCCTTTATTCTCCTGTTGCCCAGATTGATGAAAATTCATCAAACAGCTGCCTGGAGGTCCTTTCCTCAAGCCATACCAGGTACAGCGAGCAGCTGCGTACAGGAGGAAAGGAGCGCCTGTTAGAGGCAGAAAAACCAAGGGGTCAACTCCTGCTGACCCCACAGCTCCCACTAGTGCAGTCTGGGGCAAATCACTTCTTCCCTTTGAATTACATTCTCTCATTTCAAAAACAAAGGCATGACAAAGCCTTCAAGAAAATTTTGGTCCGGTTTGGATGAAATCACAGACTCTGTAAAATAAAAACCCACTTAGCATGTGCGGGCAGCTGTGCCAGCACAGGTATCACCCACTGCCTTGCACACACACGGACCATTACCAGCTCCTCTAAGGATCTCTGTGTTCCTCTCTAAACCTGGGTCTCTAAATAACATCCCGGGGTTGCCTTTGCCCGTCTTGCCCTGGAAGGAGCTGCTGGGGCAGTTCAGCCACCCTGCAACTGCCTGAACTGACCGAGGGGAAGGAGGAAGGGGAGGAGGGAGCTTGTTTTTCTACTCGACAACTTTTGGAAGTGAAACCAGCAGTAATAAGAATTGCATTGACAGACAGAAAGACAAGTTTTCACTGTTGGTAAGACCGTAAAAGACAATTGTTTATTTAAACTAACTCAAGGTCACAGAAATGTCCAGCTTGAGAGAACTAATTTTTTTTTTTTTTTTTTTTTTACCCCTTTGAAATTCTGCATCTGAAGTTGCTCAGAAGATGAAGCAGGACGGTATGTGAATGTGGCTCCCGCTGGTAGTGGGAGGGCAAAGGAGGGCTGGACAAGATGCTGCAGTCTGAAGAAAAGCAGAAGCTTTCTGTGAAAGAGTACAGATTTAGGCAGCGTGGAAAGGTCAGCCCTCCCTCCCAGCAAGAGCAAACCTCAGAGGCAGCCAGAGGATTTCACAGTCTCTTCTTCTAGTTTTGGAAAAAAAAAATCACTCTCTACCTTTTGAGTAGCGAGGATTTAAACGCTGGGTTTTCCTAAATACCACAGGATATTTTCCAGGTTCCTTCCAGTGGCAGGTGGCTGGGCACTGCCATCACCATCAGGGCTGTGGCACAGCCAGGGTGAGCCAGGGACACAGGATGGTCCTTGGAAGAATTTCTAAGCAGGCAGGGACACATCGTTCTTGCGAGCCCATGTTTCACCCAGACCTAGGGAAGGCCACCGTGCCCCTGCATGGGGCGTTGTCCTCCAGCCGCTGCACTTGAATGTGGGGTCTCTGAGGAGCTGTGCTAGCAGAAGACTTGGCTGGCTGGGCCATGGGCATGTCACTGGCACCCGAGTGCTGGATAAAAAGAAAACCACCACCACCCCAACCTCAATCTATTTCAATACGACCGGGACTGAAACAAAAAGGCGGTGCTCATTTACATCTGGGACACGACTGCCCAGGTGCACTCCTTGTGCAAGCTGCTCCACTAATCTTTCACAATTTGATGCTTTTTTGAGGATGCAGACCCTTTCCCTGATCCCTGCTGAGACCTTGCGGGCAGCCCTGTCCCTGCCCGTCCTGGCTGGCACCGATCGCTGCTCTGCCAGGTCACTTATGCTGACAGCTCCAAACTGGATCCCAGATGCCATTTGATGCAAGAAGCTTTTGAAGGTCTGTAAAAGTCCCACATCTACAAGGCTGGCTTCTCCACGGCAGGAGGGAGAAAGATTGGACAAGTCACGTGGCAGAAAGAGAGTTTGAGCCTTTTTGTTTGAAGAGACTCTGCCTGAAGCGTTGGAATGAGAAGGTGCCTAGAGAAAGCTCTGAAATTCAGATCTTGATTGTGAGCACAACCAAAGCAAAGTCTCGTGTTACAACTGAAAAGAAACACTGTCAAAACTCTTTGGATTTACGGCTACTGGAAACCACGTCCCAACTCTTTTCTAAATCGGTTCTCTCTGAATTCAAAAGAAAGCTCACTCTCTGCAGAGATTTTGCTGAAGAAGAAAAAGACGGTACTTGGAATTTGATTTTGCTTTTGTTTTATCAGGGATTGTATGATGACTTTTTCTCACATGGTCCAATACAACAGAAATTGACTGAAATCAGTGCCATGGGAAATGGATAAGTCAGGTTTGTAAGGGTTAACTTACATTTTTCCTTCATGGCTTTATATGCTTGTGATCATGTGCCAAACAGACGCATGACTTAGTTCTTAGAATCTTCTCTGCAGATAAAATACCGTTTCAACTCAGCCTTTCTATGATGCAGAAAGAAAAAGTCTTGAAAACAAGCATAAACCAAGCAGCCTCATGCAGCGAAGAGATGGGATTTCCCACTCCCCTTGGACACCTCCATCCACAGTCAGTGTGTGCTGCCTGCGGTGCCTCCCGGTGCCACGGCAGCCCACCGAGCCAGGGACGCATGTCTGGGAGCATGGCATTGGCTCCAAGACTTTCCAGCTTGGCTTTTTGTAGTGTGCAGTTCCTATCACACAGCCTGTGTTGATTTTCATTGGGAGGGACATGATTAGTCCTCCCAGCGCAGGGCTGTTACTCTAAACACACCCGTCAAAGGGAGAAAAGAACCATCCCATGACAGGTTCCCAGCCATCTGATGGTGATTGGGAGTGATAATTAAAAATTGTGAAGCAATGCAGTCTCTCAGAGGTGTTGCATATGCTTTCAAAAGTAAGTTGAATGACTCCGAACTGGAAATAGTGCTGTATTCTCTTGCCAAAAAACATTTGCAATTTTGGACCTAGCTTTTACCTACGACTGGTCAAATACCCATATACATATACACCTGCACTTGCAGCTCCATACCGTTCTATGCATGCACTGTAGGAACAATCTATAACTACCAGGAAGATCTAGTGGGTGAAGAGAGCCCATGTGCTAGGGGTTGGTCAGCAGGTATGTGACGCCTATAAATACAGGTATCATATATATGCACATTCAATAGAAATGTCTGCACTGTTTTGTTCCTATGTTAAAAAAACATCTCAAAACAACTCCCTTTGTAAAATGCTTAGAAGACGACCAAGATGACCCAAATTCAAATAAATTGAAATTTAAGGATGATAGAATTGTGCAAAAGGGACTGTGCAAGCATTTTCTTCTGAATTCATGATGCAACATAACCTGGAGTCCCAGGGTCTAGTGGAGAGGGCCCTTAGCTGTCACATACATGGCTAAGAGGAGATATATCATCAAGGGCATTGGAAAGCGAGATCATCCACTCTCAGCCAGAGCATCTTACTCATCCTAACATGCTCTGCGCACACGGCATGCTACCCATGGCCCCCAGAGCACAGCTCACCCCCGTGTGAGCTTTCCTGGCGGGGGACCCGGGTCATTGCTGGGGCCAGCTGTACCGTGTGTGCCTGTGCCAGGATCCTGCCCTGCCACCTCCAGGCAGCTTCAGACCAGCGTTGCCTCCATGGCTACTAGCACAGCTCAATGATATATAAACCGAGCCTCAACAACCACTCTCCACTTTGGTGCATGAATGGGAATTTGGAAATCTTGCAGGCGACAGGTGTGGTTTGCATCCCTGCTCTGTCCTACCCAGTGCTGTCTGGACACATTAAAACTTGTACGTGCCACATCCTAGCCTGGAAACCACAACTGCTTCATTTTCCAGCCCTAACAGCCTTGACCTCTCCCAGCCTTTCATGCACTCCTGAGACTCATACTTATCACAAGATCACAGTGGGCTTGTGTTTTTCATTCTCATGTGATTAATAAATTATGCTCTACAGATATTTAAGCTGCTCATGTTTATTTTTCTGTCAATAGAAAGAGAATGTTTATTTGATCTGGGAGCTCTATTTTCCATTGTCTGAATTTAAAGTTCAAAACAAAAACTTTAGATATTGGGTGATTTATGAGCCTCTGCTAAAAATAGCTCAGCTCATTCTCATCAGTTAATCTCCTATTTTGCTCTTAGCAGTATCCCAGCAAAGCAGTGGGTGAAAGAGGAATCAAAGTCAGTGGCTACTGGTAAACACTTATACTTGTAAATATACAGACACCCTGACAGCACATCCAACTCTGCTCTGCCAAGGCACTGCAAACACTGAAGGATGCCCCATGCAACAAGCAAGGTTCTACCATAGACTCCCTCAAGAAATGTGAACAATCTTTTGTTTGAGCTATACTAATTTATAGCTTTAGCTCGTGGATTGTTACCCTCTCAGGCTGTGGCATCTAACCTCAGCTACTGCTGAGTTTGGTGCCGATACCTCTTATTTAATCTTCATTTCTGGACCACAGCTTCTGAACAAACTTCACTTACTACATGGTTTCCTCCCTTCATAAACCTATGTGGTGCACCACAGAAAGTATGTTCTCTCCTGGGAGCTCAGAGTAGAAGGAAGAATAGGGATGCAAGGCACTGGACTACGACTCCCATGAATCCCTACAAAAGCATTTCCAAGTAATTTTTTTTTTTTTTTGGCAAAAATATCCAAACGGTCTATAGGGGGGAAAAAAAAAACCAAACACAAACCAACCCACTCCCAGCAAAAAAAAACCCCAAAACTGCTTCATTTTGCTGAAATATAGTTTTCAGCTAGAAAATGGCTTTGCTGGAAAATTTTCCAGCAGCTGTAGCTATAACAGCAATGCTTCCAGGGGCCCTGGGAAAGGACAGCGCTGGCATAGCTGATGAGCTGGTCTGCTGCCAGCGGGAGGGAACCGCAGGGGAAAGGCCCCTTTGCCATACGGGAAAGCTCCTGTACACAGGTCCTGCTCTCCTTTAAGCTCAGGGAAGCAGCCTGCAAGGCGGCCACTTGGTCGGGCTCTCCGTGAGCAGGAGCAAGGAGCCGGGCATTCCTCCTCCTCCCTCGGAAGGTGCTGTGAGCACATGTGCGAGGCAACCCCTCTGCGCCGGGGCGGCTGGGGAGTGTGGTTCCCACCTCTATATAAAGCTTCTGATTTCCTGTGATGCCGAGCGTGTGGGTGTCAGCGAAATGGATGTTTTCTGTCAGGGATGACAGTACTGGGGTGAGCGTCTGCTTCCGCAGCATGGCAGCACCGGGAAGGCAGGCACGAGCCGCGGATGGCGCAGCTGCCCCTGCTGCTGTGTGGACAGGAGCATCCCTTAGGAGAGGATTCGCTTTCCACTGTCCTTTCACTGATCTGATCTCCTTTCTTCCCCTAGAGATGCTGAAGCTGTGTTCACAGCTCAACAAAAGGACCGAATCCACGCCGTGCCCCGCAAGGCTGTTCGGTGGGGGCAGAGCAATAGATGTGTGCACAGCCCGCAGCTCCCTGGAGCTCAGGAGCACAGTGCAAATAGCAACGTCTCCCCGGCACCCACCTGGGGCCATCCCATATCCCTGTACCATTTCTCCGGATAAAGAGCAAAAGACAACTGGTATTTACAGGGCAAGGAAGGTCTCTAAGGTTACGGCTTAGGGGATAAATCATGAAAAGCAAATAAGCCAGTCTGTTGGCAGAGCGGGCAGAGCCAAAAGCAGGAGGAGTGAACCTCAGCCGTGCTGCGCTACAGGCTCCAATTCAACAGGAAGGTGCTAAAAAAATAATAAGTTTGTTTGCTTGGGTGCCTAGCTGGGGGAAACAGGCCACCGTGTCCTCCCGCAGGGATGCTCACCTATGATTAACCTGTCTGGGTGGGGGTGGGCAGTTAATAGCTCCCACCCTGCTACCTCCAAAAATCCACCTCCAGCAACACCAGCTCCATCTGCCCGGTCAGTGCTGCCTGTCCCAGCGGCAGGGCTTCCTTCCCACAGGGGACAGGGCAGGGTCTGTTCCCACCCCATCATGCTGTAGCATGGCAAGTCAGACCCTACGTGGGGAGGAGGCTACAGGCCAGGGCTGTCCAGATCATCCCCCCACCAGCAACCCACTGGGGTGGGCAACCCGAGCTCATGGACCCTCTCAATCCCTGATTTCCGGAATACGTCAGAAAAGTATAATTAAGGAGCCCTCCCCTCCTGGCGGAAGTCTGCTTGTGTCAACAGAGAGACAGGAGTATTTAGCAGACTTCTTTTTCCATCCTGCTAATTTTAGCCCCTTATATAACATTTCTTTTCAATACAACCCAGTTTCTGTAGCCCACTGAAGGAACGGCGCTTCTCATTTGTCTTACACCAGTGCCTAAAATATTCCCCAGAGCCCAAGGGCTGGCTCTGTGCTCCCCACCGCACACCGGGCCAGTGCTGCCTACAGCAGCCTGAGGTTTAAATAGACCAGCATCCAGTGGGGCACGGAGGCAAGGTGGGCGATGCCCTAATGCAGCAGCAGCACCGGGGGAAGGAATAAAAACCAGTATCTCCCAGTGCAATGACAGGACCCCAACTCCAAGTACCCCTATGCAATCACCAGCAGAGAAGAGGGGTGCTGGTGTGGCACCTTCCCAGCCTCCACATGCTGATGCCTGAACCTCCTAGTGAACCCTGAAGCTCCACGTGCAGACACTTCATCTTTCAGCCCTTACTGCAAATTTGCTCAGCCCCTTTCCTGCTCTGCTTTCAGCTGTCATCTTTGGCAGCGAGCAGTTCTTACCTTCCTAAGTAAACCTCGAAGTTTGATTGTGAAGCTCCAGAGCACATAAAAAATACATCAAAATAACTCATACTCCCTTTGACGGGCCACATAAAGTTTTCAATTAGCATTTCAAAGCTACCATCAGGCATGGAAGGCAAAAGCAAACAAGGCAGCAGCAGACACCTAAACCTGTCAATCATCCACGAGGCCGGGAGAGCTGCAGAAATAACCGTCTGAGGCCAAGTTCATCCCTGCCATGACACTGCTGAACTCAGTGGCTTTACACACGTGATAAGTTTTGACTTTTCTACATTCTTTTTCATGTGACATGGTTGGTTATCCAGCACGGCACCAGCAGGCAGCCTCCAAGTGCCTTGGGGTAACACGGCTGCCAGGTGAGTGGTGATCTGGCCAGTTAACTGATTGAAAAGCAAGGAGTTCTCACAGCTACTAAAGGGGAAAAAAAGGAGTTGCCTGCAAGCACAGAGCGCTCTAGGGAGATGCCACTGAAATGACATGTGTAAAAACAGTGTCAGCAGTAGAAGCAAAGTGTGGTGATTCCCTGCGAGAACGGGCTCTTCCCACGCTGCGGTTGTGGATCCATCCCACAGCCGACCTGCTCTCCGTGTGGGGAAGTCGCTCGGTTCCCTTTCCCCTCAGCACTCACTGGTGCAGAGACAAGCATGGTTATTTACATGCCACCTCGATGGCTTTGTCCTTTCCTCTGTATCGAGTCAGGCCTCTGAGCTCAGTATCCACCAAGGATTTCTAGTGAAGCTTTGAATAAATAATGAACACCTTATTTCGCTTTACAGTAATTAATCTCAGGGATAATGCACTAATTTGCCAATGCTGGGACCATTTATCTTTTCCTCAAAAAGAAGTTTTGCTATGAAAGTCTCACTCTAAGCCAATAAAAAACAAACCTCTGTGCCGATCCTATGCCAATAACTGGTTTTAGCAGCAGCTTAGAGAGGAAATATTTTCTCTGCAGCACAGTGGTATGGTCCCCTCCCATATCTAGAAAAGTAAAATATCTCTCTCATCCCCAGCATCCCCTACAAAGAATTGACAAGACAATAAATGGTGTTCCCCAGTCTTCATGGGGTGACCTCTGCCTTCCCTTCTCTTTTCCCTTAAAAACAATAGTAAAGCCCTCGGGCCAGGGTGCCTGCACAGCACCTCGCACAGCAGGCTCCTGGCCCCGGACTAGACCTCCCAGGCACTACCGTAATATAAATAAATATGATTCATTAAGTCTAACTTGGAATCTGGCAACTGATCCTCTGAACAAAGCTGGTGAGTAAAGCCCTGAAGAGGTGGAACCAGCCACAGTCTTCATGATCGTATTACTCAGCATGAAAGAAATCATCTCAATCGCTCTGACGTGTGAATTCGGTACAGCTGACCTAAGTGGTGGCAGAAAATTATTTTCATCGTAAGCTTGAACTGTTTGACCTTCTAATTGCACATGATACCCAAGAACATATTTTTTTCTCAGCTACCTAAGTGTTGGTGTGCAGTGCCAGACCCTGAGCTGGCATCAAGCAGCATAAATCCACCACATGCAACAAGGCTGGAGCCACCAACACCAGCTGAGAAGCTGCACAACACGTAAATAACGAAAAGGAAAGAGGGATTAAATGTTAACATCTCTAACACCCTGCAGGCCAGAATTAGAATAAGTGACAAGGTAGTGTTCCTCTTTCATAACATCCCACAGTTTGGGGTTAAAATTATGGGGAGAGCGCTACATACTGCTGTTAATGCCCATAATATAAGCATGTAAAGACAGTGATCCCCAGGTAATCAGTTACTGGCAGCTGGTGCAGCCTGGCTGGCTCAAGGGGAGGTGGGACGGTTTGTACCAGCTTGGGATGGCAACTGAGCTGCTCCTGCATGGGCACCATGGCTCTCTCCAGGAGGGGTTTGAACGGGGTGACAACATCGGTTCAGAAAGTGTGAGCCACGTCACAGGGAAACAGGCAGTGAGTTGGGCAGAGGAAGCACCGAGGGAGCTGAGGCTCTTCCACCACCTGTCCAGTAAGGCAGGGACTCCTGGGCAGCAGCAGATGCAGTGAACGAGCCAGACAGAGCAACGTCTCCTCTCCTGCTCCCCCTGCCCATCTCAGCAGCAGCACCAGGGGTGCAGAGTAACAAGGACCAGCTCATACAGCTGCGTGCCTAACGAGCCACTGCAAGGCTATCCCTAAGGCAATGGAAATATTAATTATAAGTGCATCATGCCAATGTTTGTGAACTTGTCAGTGAGGCCTGTTAGTAGGGCTGTTGAAAACCATAAAATATTTGTAAGGCAAGAATCTATGGAAAGGGAAAATTAAACCTGGAAAAAGAGTTGCTCTGCTGACGAGTGGCCATCCTCTCGACCTTCTGGCAGCTGGGGGGCTGTCACGCTTGGGGCCAGTCCCTGGGCACTGCACAGAGAGAAGATGCTGCAAGAGCCCAAGGCGTGCTGTGGGGGCTGGAGCACCCTGGGGATGGGGTGACAGCCCAAGAGGGCATCACATCTGCCCATGTGAGAGCAGCTCTTGCTACTCCAAAAGTTCCATCTCCCACCAGTTTTTCCTGCTCCATCACCTTGGGGCAGGTCTGTGCTGTGTCTTTATACTAAAGCCTAACTGGAGGTGAGGGCCTGGGGAAAGGTTTGCCCAGGCTTTTTGGGCTAGGTCTCTTCGAATTTTAAAAACCAGCCTCCCTCATTCTCCGTCAGTGTCTGCTCTGCTTTCTGCAGATGTTTTCCCATATCGTCACCTCTGGCCAGGCTGGGTCTGCCTGTCCCAGTAACGCCAGGCCCAGGGCAGCATCTGCCCCATCATGCTGTAACCGCTGACACCAGCACCCACACCCCCCCCAGCCAGCCTGGCTGCACAGCTCTCCCCAAAACCCTTCCTCCATCGAAGCCTAGGCCCTGCCATCATGACCTCCGCAGCTACCTGAGCTCAGTTAAAGATGGAAAAATTCAGTTACAGAAAATATGGTGAGAAGCACTGTCCGAGGGGCGTTGCTCAGGGGCCGTCAATCTGAAAAATAAGGGCCTTGAGTCTTCATGGACCCTGCCATCCCTCCCTCCTGCTCCCATGCTTGGATAGCAAGGGCTTAGGATGCATCCCTGGAAGTGCTCAAGGCCAGGATGGATGGAGCTTTGAGCAACCTGGCCTAGCAGAAGGCATCCCTGCCCATGGCAGGGGGTGGGACTAGGTGATCTTTAAGGTCCCTTCCAACCCAAACATTCTATGACTTTATGAGTAAACATCTGCAGGGCAGGTTTCCACAAAACATCTGCTCCCAGCCACTGTCAGAAATATCCCCTGGTCTTGGTATGACAGTCTATATATTCCTTAAAATTTACATCCTCATTGCTTTGAGTCAAAAGGACTGAAATCTCACTGGGTTCTTTGCTTCAGTAAAACCGAAGGAAGATGTATTGCTAATGACAGTCCCTCACGGAGAAAACCACCCCTGTATGAAGCACGCTCGGGTTTTGTTATTCCTGGAGGCTGTCAGGCAGCTCTGGGGCTCCTTCACCTCAGGGCCCCCCTCCAGCACCCCAGGGACAGGGTCAGCACCACTGGGGATGGGATATCTCAGGCTTTGAGAAGAAAGGAGCAAAAAATGGGGAGAAATTAAAACCAGGGCAGAAAGCTCAACTCACAGCAGGAAGAACCAACTCTTGCTTTGCAGCCTGAACAGTGCAAAGGATTTTGTTCAGACATTTCTCAGCTTATACTGTTCCACCTCAACCTTGAACACAATCCAGCTATATTTATGTCCCAAAAAGAATATCCCCCCAAAACCCAAGCATCTCAGCACATGGCAGTAGGACTTCCCCTCACCAAGAGTCACAATTGGAAGAGGGAAGGGAACCTCTATGTAAATTTGCATTACCTGCATTTTATATAGCAACAAAGAAAAGAAAGAGATGCATATATAGTAACAGGAAATGTATATATCCATAGGAAAGGAAGACGGGGTTCTAGGAGCATGTACTGGGGGAAACACAGCACAATCTAGCAACACCATTTGGAACGGCCCATGAGGGTGGTATTGAGAGGAGGAGGGACCAGACGGGGGTTTATGTGGTCAAGTGAGAGGACCCAAGGTGTGAGCAGGGAGCGAGCAGCCTTGCCTGGCACAAACCCCCTTGCTGTGGGGATGGGAAAGTGGCCTGGGCTCAGCCAGACTGAAATAAAGGACATGCAGGTGTGGGAGGATGGAGAGAAGAAACAAGGGGAAAATAAACATGAGAGAGCACGGACAGAGGAGTTGTCAGTACAAATACAAGGGAGACACCATAACTGTCATCACACGCTACCGCATAATCTAACACCTTAAACCCTCCCGGGGTTTGGGTAACTGGCACTTCAATCTCCTACTTGTGTCAGGCCACTGAAGTTGTTGCTTTACAGAGTGTTTCTCCTCCGAGGGTAATTACCCCCTCGCTGCCATCAGCCGTAGCACAGTCAGTCAGCTGGCGAAGGGGACAGAAAACAGCATCAGGCTGAATGGTCTCACCTTCATTGCAGAGCTGGAATCCAAGTGTGCTCAACAGCAATCCAGGGCGGATCTCCTTCAGAGCAAGGAGTGCCTGGGGGTCATGGGTGGCAGGGGGACACACTCACCAGGCATCCCAGGAGTGTTTGCCAGGGTTACACTGGGTGCTGTGGCCACGCACGGGCAGCCCAGCGCCGGCGAGTGGCAGAGGAGCGGCGGCGGATTGTTTCTCAGATGAGGTTTTTATTGTGACAAGTGAATCATCAGAAGTGAATCTAACAAAGATAGTGTCGTAAGCTTAACAGAAAAATTATATCCTTCTGGATGTGTGTTATATTTGGAGAATAAACTGAAGAACAAGGCATTCCTCAGTTTAATCTATCTCCTGTGTTTGCCTGGGGAAAAAATATAAACCCTACAACCCTTGTTTTCTCATTTCCACGTAACCTGCCTTTATGAAAGTTGAGACTAAGACAGCCCTTGTTAACCTTGCTCCATTAGAAATTTTTGTAAGTACACACTGTCCATGGCTTTTTTTATCCTCTGCCTCTTCAAAGAGCTCTCTTGGGAGGGATGAAAGTCCAGGCTGATGCAGCAAGATGGTAATGCCACAAGTACCCCCTCACCTGAAGTTCACTTACCATGCAGTGACCAATGCACTTAGTTTGCAGATACGGAATTTTTTAATTAGGAGAATACAAGGTCAACCTCAACTCTGATACTCTTGCTGAAGGATGGAGAGTTAAGGTCCGCATTCCAACTTCAAAGGGACTTTTGGGACTCAGCAAGTCTGCTGACATCTTTCTGATGCTGCATGTACCTGTATCAAGTGAAGGCACCATCTATGCCTTAAAGGAAAAGCCTGATGAAATCCAAAATGCACATAAGGAAGCCTGAGAAGCTGTGAAAATCTATAGGCGTTCTTTCTGAAAGCAAAACTCCATGCTTGCAAGACCACTGTTGGACAAGGTTGTCCTGCCCATAAATATGCTCATTTCTAATAAAACATCCAAAAATTACACAGACCAAAGTGAACACTTTTGCCCAAGTGTCCGTTTCAGCTGATTGCTTACACAGATTCATCCCAGGTCTGCTGGTTCCTGCTGGTCAGTGCACACAGGAAACCAAATCTGCTCTCTGCTGGGGAACCAGATGTAAACAGCCTGAGCTGGTGGGAAAGCAAACCCCCCTGCCCTCGGTTCTGAGTGAACATTGTCAGGTTGTCCCTTTGCCACTGACAAGGAGCTATGAAATCCAAGGCTTTGCATGCTGGGATCCCACAAGTTCCCAGTGGGAAAACAGCCCATTGACTGACAAGGACTGAAGAACAGGATTGCAGGGGAGCAGAGCAGAGAGAGGCCAATTTCACAGCCCATGTTTCCAATTTCACGGTTGTAGCCGCACTGTTCGGGGTGGGGATGTGTGCCCATGCACAGTGCGTCAGACATCCCTTGCACTTCCCTTGGCTGAGAGAGAAAAATTCAACTCCAGACACAGCATTTTGGTATGATGGGAGCTTTATGGGAGCTGACTTCCAGGCTCACGGCTCCTTCAGCCTCTCAGTTAATATTTATAAAGCTCATTATGCGTGTAGTGTTGTGCAAGGGGAGGAATAGGGTGTTCTGCAAGGGCAGAAAGTCCAGGGTGGGAGGTCCAGGAGAGCAGATCTTACTCCAGGCACCGGCCACCTCCCTGGCTGCAGTGGGGCACCTGATGTAACCCAGAAGTTGAGAGAATCAGGGGCAAAGTTTTCGGCCCGGGCATTTCATTCAGGCTCCATGCACCAGTGTGTCTGCAGAGGTAAAGGGCAGCCAGGATAAATCCCCAGGCAGTCACTGAGCTGCCAACATGGAGTTAAACACTGCCACATTCTCAATACCGAAATACTTGGAAATCAAGCCAAGAAGCTGGACTTTAGAGAAAGAACAAAGGATAAGTCCATCTCACTGACTTGTTTCCTTTTTGGGGTTTTGGAGGTTTTGTTTTCTTGGGGTTTTTTTGAAACTCCGATCAGATTTGCAGGAGTGGAAATGTATTTTAAAGAGGCAAGAACAGGCTGCCCCTCCAGAGGACTCTCCCCTGTTCTGCCCGAAGCCGCATTAACTCTGTCTAAAAGAAGTAGCCATGTCATGACTCATACTTTCCACTCCCCACAATCCCTCTCAGTAGGATGCAGATTTAAGAGTTTTCCTCCAACTTCAGTTTTGTTATAATTTATGCACCTGCTCTGAAAGAGCCTTTGAAAAATCTGACAGTGGAGAAAAAAGGAGCCTGTTTTATCTGTCTGACGGACAGGCTTAAAAAGTACCCCACCGCAGTGGAATTCTGCATTACCAGGAAAATAACATCTGCGCCTATAACTTTCTACCAGGCTGTTAGCAATCAAAAATAAACTACTAGAAATCCTTTGTCAGAGCAAGGGCAAAGCTTGAGCAAAAGAATAAGCAGTTCAACGGAGCCAGAAGTGTGTGGCTGACACGAGACAGAGCAAATGTCATTTTCAAAACTACGCCAATTAATTATGTACGAGTGCATGGTCAAGGGCCCAGACCTCATGTCTGGCTCCCAGTGACACCAGCAGCAGTCATGCTGGGTCCCACATGCTCCCCGGGCCTCTGGAGCCAGGTGCAAGGCAGTGGGTATTTCTGTAAAAGCATTTTTATGGGTTTTTGGAAAGGCCAATAAATAAAATTAAGTTTTGACGTGCTTGTTATTTTAGGAAAAATTACTTTCTCTCCATTGTCTCTAGGTCTGAAACAGCAAATGCCACTCCAAAGCCACTTTGGAGTTGCAGCTTTACACATAATGACAGATTACGTCCACATTGCATCTAAAAATCTGAAAGTGACAGTCCATGAGACCTTCCCCATCCAGTCCAAATGGCTCCCCAGGCCCACAGTCAACGTGGTTCAGGCTTCACAGCCTCTCTGCAGCCTGCTCTCAACACAACTCATCCCACCTGATCCTCCTCTGCCAGTCACCTGCTCTCAAGCTGAGCGCTTCCCCTGCCTGCCTTTTGTTGGCATCAGCCACCAACGCTTTCCCAAGGTAAACAGCTGTTCCTGGGCTCAAACCTCTCTCTCTTGCTCCATTTCCAGCTCTGATCTGCACTGCACGTTACTGCAGAAAGGAAAATACAAATTGCATCTCCTCGCTGGTTTTATGCATGTTGAGTTCATCTCAAAAGATAGATTTCATTGCTCCCATCCTGCAACAAATTGCTTCCAAAGGCACCTGTCTCAGTGTGTTCCCACCTGGCTTGGACGCTGCTGTCCTCTCTGCTAAGAGATGCATCCAGGCTTCCATGCAACGCTGCCCAATGCACCCCCTCAAATCAAATCCTGCCCTATAACCTATTCTGCCTCACACAGAAGATAAAGCTGTAAGCTAGGAAGATTTCCTTGGGTTACTGTTTATTCAGCATAATTTTACAGTTCTCTTGGTCTATGTTGTGTATTTTTACCGTCTCATAGATTGCTCCCTCCACCTAGAGAAATAGCAGCGAGTGCACAACATGTGCTGGAAAAACAAACAGTTTTACTGCTGGCTTTCTAGAAGCTTTTAATAAATAGCTGCATCCCATTCTAAGTGTATGTTGTTCTAAAGTGCTGATGGTATCTACCTGCCTGATGCAGTGCTTTCTGAGGCTGTTAATTAAGAAAACGTTCAGTTTTATCGGTGTTAGCATCTGGGGCTGTGTTTTGAACATACAAACAAATGGTGCCCCTGGGGAAAATTATTATTTCTGCTAGAATGCAAAGTGAAGTAATATGCGAGTAATAGAGACAGACCCTCTTAAAACAGCTCAGTTTATCTTCTCCATTTCTAGAAAGTCATATTACCCAGCTGAGAGTATATAAATGATGCAAAATTGCCAGGGTGTTGAGTTATTTTGGGATATTCCAAACCCAAGTGATAATATATTGGTACTCCTGTGATTGATTTATTGAGTGCTAATCCTTCTACAAACCCTCTCATTCTGCAGTCAATGAGTAGCTCTCCCCCAAAAAGCTCAGGAGCCTTTACCATCCATCATCTTGATGACTGCAAATATCTCTTTAATGGTGCGAGCCCCAGGAATGATTTGCACCTTTACGAGTATGAAATGTTCAGAATACTCCTTTCTCTGGAGCTTCCCTAAATGTCAATAACAGGAAGGGGACACAAGGGTAGTGGAAAGGGATTTAGAAGTTTGCTAGTCTACAGTAAAGTTGGATCCCACAAGTAACATCTCCAGGTTACCTGTGACCTTCACCATTCTTAGTGCTGCTAATATAGACGCCTTGTACCATACAAACCTTCTATCATTAAATAAATTTTAAAGGAGCAAATTTGATAGTTTATGCACTTTTATACCCTTCCCCCAGCAGTGGGGGAAGCATTCACTTGTAAAACTCAATTATAACACATCTGTTAGCTCTATAATTACACCAGTTAGGTCATTTTGAATGTAGTAGGTGTTGCTCACCTCAGCAACTAACCTGCCATTCCATTCGCATTTTGTGCGCCTTCCCAAAGGCTTAGAAATACACATACATTCTGGTGCCATGCGTGGTATCATACAACAAAACTTTACTCCTTTGAAAACCCTGGTGAGGAGACCTAGTTGTGGGCTCAGCTTGGGCAGAAGCAGCTCCTACCTTCTGCCAGAGGTAAAGGAGAGAGCTTGCTTTTGATGCTTTTCCTGCAACGCAGAGCTCAGATTAAAGACTTTAATCAAACGCTGCCAGAAATGCTGGGAATGCTGGGAAGGGGCTCTGTGGGGATGGAGACATGAAGGCAGCCAACAGCGCAGAGTTTCCCCAGGTCTTTGCCAGCACAAAGTGCTATTCATCTGCGCAGCACTGGAGCATCCCAGTGCACACTTGCCTCTTGCCGTCTCACATGAAATTTCATAAACCACCAGAGTGCTCTGTAAATAGCAAGGAAAGTATAAACAGACCAAACCACATGCCTTCACATTAATGCTGGTATACCATCAACTTCTGAACCCAAATAAACTTTGCTGTTTTTTGGGTTTTTTTGAGCTATCAGACAATCCCATGGCAACCAGCCTTTCAGACTAGTTGTCATTTGATCAACACAGCTTAAGTCATTCATCAGAAAAACCAGGTCCTTTTACCCAATCTACTTGCTTAAAAAGCATTAATTTGGCCCATACGTATGCTGTAAAGCTGCCACGTGACAGAGTTATTTTGGGATAATGTGTGGTAGGGTCACAGAGCACCTGTGATGGAATCATTTGCTGCAGAATGCTTTTATTCAACCCTCAGTGACTAACTCAATCCCAAACACAAGATAGCCTTTGCTCTTCACAGTCTCCATGGCTTCAAATACGCAATCAAGGAGTAAACTGTCTTGCACGCAGCACGTACAAAAACATCACTGTGGGGAGTTAGTGCAAAACTGGTGTTTGGTAAACACAAGCCCTGGCTTCCAGCAGCCCAATGTCCACACCCAGGCAAGCTTCAGCAAGCTCCCAGGCTAAGCCCTTCTCCCTGCCCGAACTGATACATCCACTTGCTGTTGAGAAAACAGCATAATTGCACGCCAAGTGCTAAGTCTAATGAAACTACATTGATTTTGTTGTTAAAGCCTACATTTCTAGGATTGCTGGCCTACCAAGACATGTTTTCCCAACCATACAGACAAAAAAATGCAGAGAAATCTCATTAACAATAAAACAAATAAGCCAGCAACCCAACAGTGCTTGTTCCAAATTCACATCCTAAAGGTGACAGGTTTTACTGTGCTCAGCATCTTGCCTCCTCCCTGATGACAGTTTTGAATGGCGCTGGGTCACTGGTCATTAGATACATCTTTTACACCATACCCCTACTGATATGGGGGGAGGGGGCTCACAATGCCAAAACTCCTCTGTACACAGGCACTGTGACTGAATGGCTACAGAAAATGGGAAGGATGGTAAAAAGGGAACAGCTGTTCTGTGAGAAGGAGAATTGTGTTATTGTGGGTAGTTCCTGGTTACAGAGCTCAATGATGCTGAGCAGGGATTTCATATGCGGGGACTATTCAAGTTGAAAATCTGTGCCCAAATCCGGTGCTGGGATCATGACCCCTGGAATAACAGGGTAAGTTTTTCTCACTTCCCTGCCTTTTTCTTTAATTCCTTCATTATTTTTCAAAGTTTTTGAAGTACAAGTTGCAAAGGAACACCTAAGAGATGACCCGAGGATGAATGATGAAAAATGGCAAGTCTGGGCAGCTAAGAGGGGTGGTAACTCCTGCGGTCACCCTCTGGGTGTGAACACATGGATGAGGAGAACAATGAAGGGCACCGATGTCGCTCCAGGAAGATCCATCAAGAGGAGAAAATAAAATTGTGGCTTACATTTGAACGCAGGAGGTAAATACTGAGGCAACATGATCTAGCCTCATCTGGTCTCCTGCCTCTTCATGGGCCAAGTGGGACCCTGCTGCCAGGAGGGTTTGCCAGGGATCAATCTCTCTTTGATGTCCTTGCCTCCCTCCATCACAGCACTCCAGGTTGCTCAATAGACACCCAGCCCTTCCATGCCACTGATCCTTTTCAGGAGGGCACGAGCACACCTTTAGTCAGCTTTGGTGAGATGCACACACATTAGGAAAGCACACACTGAAAGTGAAGCCTACATGTACATGCTTTGCTGAATTAGACTGGAATAAATTAGCAGCAGAGAAATTCATTCAATATTCAAAGATTTGGTGAAGGTATTTGCACCTAGATACAGCTGCTGTTCACCATACACATCCCACAGGCAGGGCAGGGAGCTGGATATCACTGTCCAGTGTCCACAGACAAGACGTGGTTTCTTCAACAACCTCTTCATCTCAGTATAGGCAGAAACCATGGCAAACATTGACTGTGTTTATGACAATCACCGCACAAAGACTGAGCGCCAGCTACCTGGAGGCTTTAAACGTGCTGGGGAAGTGCTGCTCTCCCAAACTGGGCCATTTGCTATCTTTCACTTCCACACAATCTGCAGGGCAGTAGCTTTCCAGCACAGCCTCCCCAGGAAAGTCTCTTTCTCAGAAGACGGCAGACTTTCATGCTCACAGTCTAAAACACAAGCATGCAAGAGTACACTGTCCAGAAGGAAAAGAGCCCAGGATGCATATTAATTACTGGTGGCATAAAGCCCAGGCAAGGTTGCTGCTCCATAGTCAAGCTATAAATCTGTCCAAATAGGATTCTGACCACGTCTGCCTTGTTTATATTACAAAATTTTATGGCTGTATGATTCTTCACCTGGAGAGGAATAGTATCCCTGTACAGCCAGTTAAGGCCTGAGATTTATTGTCTGACAAAAAAAGACCTCTATGTTCTCCGCAGGCTGGAGAGCATCCGTGTGTGCTGGCTGGCTGCAGCGGGGCCAGGGGCTTTCCCTGGGGAACCGCTCAGCTGCTGCACCTACAGTGAGACACCCCCCCTACGAGCTGGTTAAAAGTTCCTGTAAAAGTTTTATCCCTTTGTTTTCCCCAGCAAGAAGAGCTTCAGAGTAACAGATAGCTTTAAGCTGCCCTGCCTCTACCAGCCTATTGATCTAACTGAGCTGCTGCAAGGGCATCCTGCTCCTTCACCCTGGTGAGAAACATCGTCCATCAGAAAGCTCCTGTTACATGGATTGCTGCTTTGAGAGGGATTTTGCTATGCAGTTTGGGAGGATATTTCCAAAATGAGGTCAAAAAGAGGTTCTCCCCCCTTTGTCCCACAATTGCAGTAAGCCTGGCTCTGCAATGCTGACAGGAGAGAGAATCCAAGGTTCCCTTCAGCAGGGAGGGGAAAGGACTTGCTCTGGATGTGCAATGGGAGACAGATGGCTGAATTCTAGAAAAATACAGATTCCCTTCCCCATTTCAGCCATACCTCACAGCTCCTGGGCCCAGCACCGTCATAACTGTAGCCACAAACAGCAGATGAGACCTCAATGGTCACATAGGATGCCAGGGCTCGGGTCCATGAGATGCTCCGCTGCAGCTTACCAGCCAGGCATGCCAGCTGAGGGAGGGAACTGCTGGTGTGCCTGCTCTGAGCCCCAGCCAGGGGGGCACAGCACACACCTGATGGGCACCAGCTCAGCTGGGTGGTTTGGCACTGCCTGCACGGCTGACTTGCTGTGGGAAACACTGGCCTGTGGACTAGACCCAACTTGGGAGATGCAAAAGCTGCTAGTGTGCCTCAGTTTCCCTGCCAGCAAAGTGGAAATAATTAAGCAGACTCCTGAAGAGCGCTCTGTGATCCCCTTGGGAGGAAAGCCGCAGAGACAAGCCTTCCCTGTAGATATGAAGAATCCAATTTCTGCAATCAGTAGCAAAAAAGTATCCAAACTGACAAAAAAGGGAATGCAGGTTGCCAAACGTCTGTTTCACAGAAACAATCTCTCCAGGCCTCTTGGATGTTGCAGATGACACATTAACCTTAAGCACTGAAGAATTTTAATTAGAGGAGGAAAATTTACTTATTTACACAGAAACTTAACCAGCACATACTCCTGGCCTCCTCAGTGAAATGGGTCCCTTAATTGCACCATAACTCGCTCCCTCTTTCCTACATGCTTAATGTTAAGCAGATGCTTAAGGCTTGTCAACTTCAAGGAGACTACTCACATGCTGAAAGTTATGTGAGTATTAAGAGAAAACTGTTAGCAATGTTTTCATTTTGCTTCTAGCCAGATCCAGCCAGAGGGTCAGCTGGATCTGAGCATCATGTATGCCCCAGGCAGAGCAGGAGGATCAGCTGTCTGTTTTGATACTCACTCTTAAGAGATAACTTTGAAAAAGGGTAGGGGAAGGCATCTTCCATTCCATGTTATTATATGAACATATAGCTTCAAAAAACTCCGTTCTGTACTGGGTCCCAAAGGGAAATATTTGAAATAATCCATATTCATTAGAGTTTTTAATTCCTGACACACCAGAATTCAGCAGACTGCTAATGAAGATGACAATTATACAGCACTTCACACAAAAAGCAAACCAGAACAGGTGCAAAGGCTGGAGCTTTGCCATACTTGCTCTCTGTTCTTTGGCACAGGGCATCATTGCTTTACTTAAAATGTATTGAAACATCCCAACAGTTTAAGAAGCCAGTGTGAAAGGAAAAGGGGTGACATTTAAGATTAATCATTAGCTGTTGACCACCTAAGATACTAAATCAAAAAGGCGACAGCTGGCAAAACTAAGCTTTATTTGTATTCCTTCTGAAGAACACAAGGAGAAATGATGCTCCACCAGCAGGGCAGCAAAAAGACAGACTGTGTTTGTTTTGCCCCTTGAATTAAGGCTCTGATGTACCAGTACAGGGCAAAGAAGTGCCCAAAGGATTTACATTCTAACAAGACAAGCATGGGAAAAGCAAAGAGAGATTTGCCATCTTTTACAGATGTTCATCAGAGGTGCAAAAGAGAAAAGTCACCTTTTGGAGTTTGTGCAGAGAACTCACAGCAAAGCCATGACCCCTGAGATCTGACAATATCACCTATGTCAGTGCCCAACAGACCATCATCCCAGCTTGGGGTTTCATCCCACCTGCACGGCAGGAAGACAAACCAGAACAGTACAATGCCATAGGCCCGAATTCAAAAACATCAAGCTACATTTTGACTTGCTGGAAACACTTTGGGAAAGACTGCAGCAAGGAGGTCAATGGTGAAGGACTTCTACTGAAAGAAACAGGCTTTTAAGGGGGGGTTGCAATGTACTTTTGGTGCAAAAGATCATTCTGCAAGCAGGAAAAGGGAGTCTATTACCAGAATTATGGCTTACTCCCCCAAAAAAAGTGCTAAGGAAAAGAAATATTCCAGCAGGCTGGTGATCATGTAGGGAACAAGAGACGAAATGACAGCAGAGATGTGAACTGCTTAAGAACCTGGTGGAAAAGGAAAAAAGAATAAAATTAGGAAGAGACTTAGTACTTAGCTTCCCTTAGGATAAAAAGTCATTAATTACTGATAGAAAGGATCTGATTTGCTGACCATTTAAACACTCAACTGTACTGTATGCAATGATATGTCTAATTTGCACACAATTATCCTGTTTTTCCACACACAGATTAAGTAATTGCTTGTATAAACTGCAAGACATATTTGCGTATTCCAGCTACCTGATTTGCATGCTAAATCACGGCAACTGCGTGTACAACCTAGCTGTTCATCTTTCCTTTGCACACACATCCCTAGGTCTGCTCAAATCAGGACCACAGGTTACATTTGTGTGGAAAGTATCAGTAGCGCATTCATGTACCAGAGCTGGCATGGAGTGCCTGGGGGAACGCTACCCAGTTGCTGCGGGATTAGTTTATACTGACAAAACCTGTGATGCAACCAGCTTAGGTGAATTAAGCAGGGACAGCCAAAGCAATAACTTTCTCTCCATATCTGCCCTGCTCCCTGTTTTGGAGATCACTGCCTTCCATGCAAGTCTCCGCAAGAGGAGGACAGCCAAACAGGTCCTGTAATCCTTCGCTGCTTTGCAGAGCTCAGAGTCCTACTGAAAACCGGGATCTCAGTTTAGGGGAGCTAGGGGTGGTAAGGTAAGCAGCATGGTTAAAGAGCAGGCAGAGGCATGCCATCCTTCTGCCACTTCTCCTCAAGGAACCGGCCAGTTTGGTTATGGGATTAGCAATTATGGAAATGAATTCCATACCTTTCTACGGCAGTTTGTGTTTTCTCTGTAAAACATATTTATTACTTGTTTTGGGGTAGCGTACCTGAGCTGTAAGTCAGGACAGTGTTGCGCTTAGTGCTATGTAAACACCAAACAAAGGGATGGAACTTTCTGCAAGAAGTTTATGAACTCAACAAATTACATTATTACTCCTGGAAGTGGCATTGCCATGCCCACGTTACCTAGACCACAAAGCAAGTTTTCCAGAAGACAGTGCAAACTAAGAAGTACTCCACACCAACTTACAAGAAGCTCTTAAGAGCATCCTTAAAAATAAGTACCAAGTCAAGTGGGTTTTGTTCATGGACATTCATTCCTAGCCAGAAACTTTAGCAAATTTGTTCTTTAACTTAACAGACATGCAAAAATAGCAGAATTATACCTGCCCTAACATTCAGAAAAGAGGAAAGAAAAGCCAGGTATCACTCCAGTGGGACCTGATGCACTTGCCTAGCATGATGGGAGTCTTATATTTCAGTAGGTAGATTGCATATGCTAAAGCTGGCTTTGGCCAGGGCCACAGGTGTTAAATGAGACCATTCCCTGGGATTGCTAGAAGTCTAAAGTTACTCCTATAGAATAACATTGTGTGTAAACGCAGATGCAAAACACAAACATGTCAATTAGCAAAATGAACTCTGATACCTGACGTGATCTAGAATGCAGCACATCTTACACTTGGTGGAGGTATCTCCTTACCATGACAGCCCAAAAGTGCCCTGTCCTGCCATACCGAGCCAGATACAGGAGCCTGGGAGTCAGAAAGGGGTCAAAACACATACAGCAAGTGTTGAGTCTGTTGGTACCTTGGGTGGTGTGAAGGATGTGTGAGGTTCTGACTCCTGAAAAGCTCCCTTTGGCAAGATCTGCTTCAGTCAAGATGGGGCTGGGAGGCCCGGATGAGTAGGACTCAGGCATCACACACTGCACCTCACCTGCTTCAAATTTACTTTGAAGGATCAAAATAACAATAAGTAGGACCCAATGTACCTGGAGTCAGCTACCTATCCCACAACTTTGTCAAAATAAACTAAAAATAAGTGTCATTCGTGCTGCTTGTCACCTCCTCCAGAAGGCAAAACTCAGGGTTGACGTATCCAAGAGCTCTGGTGGTACCAGAGGGTCTTCAGCCCTCCTGGGAAACCATGCCAGACCACATTCTCGTAGTCCTTCCCAACACAGGCAGTATCTATCTTAATACCTTGCAAAAACCAGCAGGTACTTAACACTGCAAACCAAAACTGCTGTTGTGTGAGCCTGCTTTCGTCATAGTAACAGGTAGCACATTGAAAAGACATGGCTTTTCTCAGCTATATGCTGTAAAACCTGCCGAGATCAATCAGACGCTTACCTGGGGAAGACTAGAGGCTAAGAATAACCATGTGTTGACTAACTTAATCCAGCTCACTAGCAATAAGCATGAGATACATCTATAAAATGAGAGTGCATTTGCTGCCAGAACATTGTTGGGTTTTGGTTGGGTTTTTTTATCATCTCTGTTCTACCTTAAGAAAAACTATTCTTTCTGAGAACAAACCCATTCCTAAGTGATGTTGGTCAAGATAATAAGACATAGATGCTCATGCAACTCTTAGTCCATGGGCTGAGGGGAAAGAACTAAGGCCACTGTTGCAGTTGACCCTGTGCAGGACTTCCTAAAGCTTTGTGCATGGAAAGGAGAGCGCTACCTTAGGTGCGACACCACAAAAACTCCTTCCCCTGCAAAAGCAGACTCAGCCCGGGAGCAGCAGCTCTGCAGTGGCTCCCTGTGGAAGGGAAGAGAGCAGGAGAGCAGTCAGAAATGAAAGGCTCAAGGGTGAATGTCCCCCCACTCTGCGTAGTGACACCTTGGTGAGACCAGCTGCACTGGGCTTATAGCTTTGGGTCCTTGCACTCATGTGGTATGGGCACTGGAAGAGACCCCATCGCTGTGACAGCCTTGGTGGCCAGCTGGGTCTGCTGAGGGTTAAGAAGACCCTTTGTGGGACACTACACGCACTTGATGGGCTGCACCGCAGGGCCACCTCCTGCAAAGGATAACAAATGAAGGCTCTCTTGGAGCAAGGATCAGTAAATCCCATCACAGAGGCGGCTTTGGAGAAAGCCCTCCGCCACTAGCTCTGCTGCTTTCTACCAGCGACACGAGTTCTGCTGCCAGTCGCAACTTCCCTCTTGCCAGCAGAGATAATACTGTGTTGGTCTAGAAAATCTTCTAACTGCTGTCTTCAGCCTGTGTCCAACACCAATCAACTTCAGATATAATGGCTCAGACACATTGACAGGCAGACTAGTGGATTCACTTACAAAAAACGCAACCAGAAAATTATAATATCTGCTCAAACCTTCCTAAATCAGGTTTACTCTTGCCTGTATCTGGGAAATTTTCTTATTTACTATTTCTTCTGCTTTGTCATATTTAAGTGTAGATTGATGATAATAGTTACTGCACCAGATAGACATGAGGATCACTTAATTAATGTTTGTGAAGCACTTTAAGATCCTCAGATGAAAGGAGAGAAGAAATGCAATGTATAATTATGATGTTTTATTAATAAACTTCTGGCACATTGACAGGAGAGGAGACAACATTTTTTTTTTCTTCCCTTTTCTAAAAAGATTTAACTTTAGTGCTATGAAGGACAGATTTACTAAAAATTCACAAATAAATAAAAATCTCCCTATTCCAACTCCTGATAGCAGACAGCAAACATGGCTTCAGAAAGAGAGTTACACTCCTTTTCTATCCAGACACTTGATGAACCCATAGTTCTTGGGAATGGACAGATTTGGAGAAATATAAGGATGTGAAGGTAATTATTAATAGTGGAAGTGGTCAAATGCACCAGCTATGAGAAGTAAAGAGAGTCTGTTTAATGTGTGATTGCTACGGTTGATAGGAGCACGTGATGCAAAAGAAAGTATTTCTGCAGAGCAATAGATGGACATTTTGAAACAAACAGAAAAATTACAGCTGTGCGAATGAAGTTTTTCAGAGCTGAGAATATGCCAGATACAAACAAGATTCCCAGAAATATGAAGAAACCCAATCTGGGATGGATCCCTAGGCAGTTTCATGGAAGCATTAAACGCTTATATATTGCAGCTGCCTCTTGAATGCTTATGGCTGGAAACCAGCTGCACCAGAGGAGAAAAGTGGTCCTGGGATTAGGGGTGGATTATGACTCTGTTCCTTGCTCCATCACAGACCTTGATAAGCCAGTTAGTCCCTCTATACCCTCTCCAAGTAAATTGGGATAATCACGCTGCTCTCCTTTACAAGACAAACGTGAGGACAAATTACAATGCACTCAGATACCAGGGTAGAGAAAGCTAGGGACGGGCAGATGCTGAATCACTGCAGAAAAAGTTAAGAGAAGACTGGACATTGTCATTTAAAAGGGTCCTCAAGGAACCAAAGAGCTGCTCCTGGTGCTTTGTGCCACAACATGTTTCCATTCCCAGTTTATGCCACCACTAGATACCATTGAAACCAGCCAAGCCAAGCATACCTGGCAAGTGGAAGAGATTTGTTGTGTTGTGGGAAGTGTGCTTACTACAGTTCCTGCTCCCTACAGAAAAAGTAGCAAGACTGGGACAGATATCTTTGCTCACATCTTCAGTTTATTTTTTGAGCAAAATTAGTATTTTTTTTTAAGAGATACCCACAAGGAACCTTAAGTCTAAAACAAAATTGGTAAGTATAATTAAGTTTTAGAAACATTTTGTCCATCAGTACCGACAAGATAGCATTTCTGGTGTTTATGTGTTTATGTACTGCAAATGAGATTTACAGCTCCATTTTGCTCAAAAGTGAGCAAGAGCAAATGCACTTAAATAAAATAAAAAAACCTAATATGTGCTTTTGGCTGAAGACTCTTCATGAATCCTAGTCCAAATAGCACTGAATAAGTTCAACTTCTAATAACCGGAACTGATTATGCACTGCAGAAAAAAAATGAACTTTAAAATAAATTGCTCCTTCCATTTGCTTTGACTGTTCAATCCAACTTTTGTTAGCAACAATTTTTTTTATCAGATTAGATGGATGCCTGACCAATGTTGTCGATACAAGATTCGGGTACCAACAAGTACTTCATTTTTTGCTTTGATACTGATTTCTCTTGCCCACTCCCAGGCTTCAGGCACACAACTAAGGCAGAGTGCTGAGTTAACGCCACCTTCCCCACACTGCAGTGCCAGCACCTCAGGGTGCAGTCACAAAACATCCACAGCCATGGGATCGGTGGTCCACATTATTGGACCAGAATAGCTGCAACCTTCAGCAAGAACACCCAAAGGAATCACAACAGCCTAGGTGAGACTTGCAAATGGGGAAAGGAGGAACATTCCTAAAAACATCAATACATCTTTGAGGCCAGGCTAGAAGGGAGGTCCCAAACTACCAGAAAGACCAGGCTCTGACCATAACGTTCACACGGATACTGTTACTATCAAAGACAGCAATTGCTTTGTCTTAGATACTATTCGAGTTGAGTAATGTTTGAGTCGCTCATTATGTTTTCTGTGCTCAAAGCAGAACTCATTGCTAGGATTAGTTCTTAATTGACAATAAATACCTTGCTTATATAGGTTAATTTTGGTACAAAGGAATTCCCCATATGGAAGGGGAATTTTAATGTACTATGTGTGCATACATATCAACATATACTACATCAGATATGTATTATGATTTATCATTTCACAATACAGCTATTTACATATATAGTCTAACATATGTACCCTCCTGCTATTCAAACACACTTGACACCATTGACACTAGAGTCAGAGCTGCACCACAGCGTGCTGAAAATGCCTCAGCACAGACCTTCTGCTTTTAGATCTACTAGAAGACTTGCCAGTTTTCCTGTAACCACGCATTCCTCAAACATGACAAAATTTCCCAGGACCTTCCCATGCAGACTGGGCTCATTTAAGTAGGAATACCTGTGCGGAAACAAGGACAGGTTTGCTTTCTCACGCCTTCCCCTTGAATAAACTGTCAGAGGGCTGCCAGCACCTTTCCCTCTGTAATACCCCACTGCCGGCAGAGGCCACTGGAAGTTCATCTATACCGTGAAAATGTACTGGTGACACAAGATAGGGGGTAGCTAGGACCCCCCCCCAGCTCTGCCCTAGCCTTCCTCGCTGACCTTGGGGCAATGATCACCTCTTCACTTTAAGATGAGGATAATACATATATCACAGGTTTGTCCTAGCCTTAACTAATCCATCTTTTCAAAGCATTTTGAGAGCTTTGCTTGATGAGTTCAGACATTATAATACTCATCTGTTCCCATTACATTCAATGGGAGTTGAATGCCAGCACCTCCTCCTCCACAGCCGCAGGGCTGGGGCTGCTGGGGCTGTTGAGGGACCTAGAAAATAGATGTGCTTGGGGTGTGTTTAAATGCTGGCATTTTGGAAGGGGCTATAGCAGGTACAAAGGCATAGTGTTTGCTTAGGGGTGCTCAGCACTCTTCCAGGCTTGGCCTAGAATAAAGAGTAGACCTTTTTAATTAAAAATCAGAGTAAGACCTCACCGAATCCTCCTGGTAAACATGTTCAGCTAGTGCCAGGTTGTAAAGGAGACAGAGGCCTGGAAGAGTTAGGACAGGAGAGAGAAACCAGAGACCAGCCAAACTCAGCGGGGAAGCTTACTACAAGGTTTACTTTTGCTGTACTAATTGAGAGCACCAGGAGGTGAACATGTGGCTATTGCCCCAGGGACTAAACTTAGAGCAAAGTCATCTTAAGGATAAAGAGTGCCAAAGCTAAAGCAGCTCAGACGCGACAGTTAAGCGATGGGGTGTGGGGCAGGGATCCCTGAGCTGTTGCTAGCTCATAGGTCCATGGCACAGAGCAATGCAGAGCCAACATACCCACTCGGCCCTCAAAGCAGCTTTGCCCCATAATGAGAGACCTCCAAGCCTGAGCTCAGCTATTGCCATACCAATGGTGCCAGTGCTCCCAGTACTGCTGCAACACATGGGAAGCCAACCCAGCCCACGATGGAGCTAAGCCTCAAGATCCAGGAAACAAACCAGGCAACTCTCCCAACAGTAAGGGTCTGGTCCTTGTCTGCCTTAACGTGGTAGCAGCAGTGACGATGTGTATCTTCTATGTGTAACTTCTTGAGAGAAGGCTAATATTAATGTCTTGCTCACATTCACTGGCCGCATTTGTGCCTCTTCTGTTGCTGCCAGATATCTCCATGGAGTAAATCATATTGACTGTGTTTATTATAAGAACTAAGTGATCAGCTGTGAACTTTCTTTGACATAAATATTTTGCCATTAGCAATGACAAATAGCAACACTCACGTTGCAAAAGTAACATTGGATTATTCCTTTCCATGGGGGTATTTGTGTTGAAAGAAATCAGAAGAAAACTGTGATCTTCAGGATCAAGGGAAAGAGGTAAAAGGAGGAACGTGATGGCAAGGATATTTATCCCACTGTGTAAGAAGAGTTAAGTGAAGAAAGTATTTTAAAAAGTGAGAAGGATTGATTTTTTCACACAGCGCTGGAGCTCCCCTGCACAGCTAGCCTTGACTGTGGCTGCAGGCAGCACGCACCCATGGGGCACAGCATGCTTGGCTCAGCAGCACATGCAAGCGCCTTGTACAGGTACAAGCTGAAGCTGCACCCACACATTGTGTGCATTACACCACACCAGCATATCTGGGGGAGGGGAGGGTGGGGATCAGGCCCAGTACTTTTCTTCTGAATCCCATTATTACTAAACCTCTGCAGTTACAGTTGAACAAAACAGGGATTTTTCTATTCTTACAAGATTTCCTACATTTCTGACTGGTGGTGTTGGCACCTTAAACCACGTCTGCTCACAGGCTGAGCAGGATGGAAGAATGATGAGCAGCAAAGGGAATTAATTTCTCAGAGACATTTTTCAAAGGTACAAATGAGAACTGGTGCTTTAAAAATAGCTTTGACTATATTTCTATAGCGCACGTCCTGTAAGGGATTCAGCCCTAGCACATAAGCTTGTTGCTTCCCTCCTGTGACACGCAGGCAGGCAGTCTCCCACTGATGTGGATGCTTAGGCTCAGGGAAGACTTGCTCCAGGCTCTCCTAGCAGAAAGTTACAGGTTAAATTAACAATCCAGGAGTATGTGTACATATATCTGTTCATGCATACTATACTTCATGGACTGTACGGCAAGTACATCAAAAGAACTACCAGGTGTAACTGTTTTAACTTCCCTTTTATAAAATTCTTTATAGACTGCAGACCTGCAGGCTTGGATTGTAAACTGCTGAACCCAAACCATTTTCAGGCCAGAACTGCCAGGCAGCTGCCTGCCTGGATCCAAGGGCTGCTCAGGGCTGCAGTAACAGGTCTAGAGAAAGGATCACCTTGGAAGGGTGAGGCTCCCACTTGAAGAGCTTAGAACAAGTTGTTGGCAGATGCATCCCATGAAGGAAATAACATGGGATGTTGCATTAGAAATGTGGGAGACTACCAATGTAGTGTTATGTGACGTAACATATGAGAGACCCTGGACAAGGACTCCCAGCAAGATTCTTTAGAGCCAGGAAACAGTCACAGGACATTATTACCAAGCCAGCAGTGTTACTAGGCTGTTCTCTTCTACCCCTCAAACTGGGAGTTTAGGGAGGCTGTAATGCAGAAGAGTTCTGGGATCTGGCAGCACAGCAATACATTGTGGGAAGGTCACTAGTGAGGCAGAGGACACGTTGCATGGAATGATGTAGGAATTAGAGCTCCCCAGACAAAAGATTTCAGAAGTTCACAGGAAGGACAAGCCCCCAGAAAGGAGCTGCAGGTTGAAAAGAGATTGATACAGAACAGCAATGATTTGTGCACCCACAGGACAGCACTGTGCTAGAAACCCAGCAATAAACTATAGACCAAAGTGGCAAATCAGTGAACCCAGGGGAAAGGCTTTGGAACGAGGTTCTGCTTTTTTAGGATCTCTGAAGACAGGAGTTTACCTTGGATGAAGGGAAAAAAAAAGAAGTCTTTTATATATAGCAGGAAAACCAAGGCAGTAGCCGCATCAGAAAAATGAAAGCTACAGATACCAGCAAAATATGGGCAATCTGGCTTTAACAGACAAAGTCAACATCTGCCCTGTGATGGTAGCCTCAGAGGCAGACGAGACAGGGCTAAGATGTGACCCCTGCAATTAAAGAGAGGGGTTTCCTCTGCTGAATGCTAAATTCAGGCAGGTTTGGAGATGAATGAAAACTGCATGCCATAAGGGAGGGCCAGGAATAGAAAGCCCATGTGGGGGAAGAACTCTCTAGATGTAGCAAATGCATCTCCAAGAGGCTTTATCATTCTTATTTTGTCACTACTATCAACAATAATAAGAAAAGAGCTTACAGAGCAACCTCCCCAATCCCTAAGCAATGCATCCAGAGATTAGCAGCAGAGAGCAGTGGGCAGCTTGAGAAAAGCTGTTCAACAAATGTAGAGGCATGCATAATAAGATTACTGAATTGGAGTTGCATGTTTTCAGGGATAAACGTGATATTATTGCACTGGCAGACGTAGTAGGAACAGGGGAAAGGATGCGAAATAGCCTGTCAGAATGGAGGGGTTGCTGCAGCTGAGCTCCCAACAGGACAGGGACAAGTGGGAAGTGGAGGCAGCGAGGAGGAGAGGAAGTGCACATCCTACTTGACATGCAGATATGCAGAGAAGCTTTTTGCAAAGTGGGTGATGTCATCGTGTTTTTCTCAGCCTTCAGGACAGCAAGAGAAAAATAGATGAAACCAGCACATGCAGAGGAGTCTGTAAGACGAGCAGACTTCCCCCCCTCCGCTCTGTGCAACACTAATTGCTCAAATATTGATCGGGAAAATAATTTCTAAGGACTAAAAGAAGAAAGGATTTCTTTTCCTCTTAAGGGGCAAAAAGGGCAATATTTTTGCAGAGTTGCTGGAAAGGTCCAGGTGACCAGAGGATTTCCAAGACCATATAAGTTAGTTAAGATGTTGAGTTGTTCTAATTTGTTACTTGTTTATACTGGAAGGCACAGAACAACAGCAGCCTGTGATTTTTCAGGATGCCATGAAGACTAGTTGAAATAACAGCTAGGCTGGCTCTCTCAAGGGGCATGAATGTCTCACCAGGCAGGCAAGACACACACAGATCCTAACTAGCTTGGTTAGTAAAAACAACAGCTACAGGAGGGACCTCTGCTTTGGAAACCCAGGGCTGCTAGCTGCATTGTGGGTACCAGAAACAAGCTGCCCAGGCTTAGCCTTGGCAAGGGAAAGAGTAATTAAGATTAAAAGCCCAAACCAGAGTGCTGGAGAACTGCTAGTCACTACTGCCCTGACATGGACACTAAGTCCCAAGAAAAAGCAGCAGTTCTGCTTGGCTTCTGGAGAGCTGCTTTTCTTTCCTGGGGAAAGGAAATCTACCATACCAAAAAATGTAACAGCTACTCCAGAAAATATCTCCACCTCATCTTCATCTAGGGTAAATCTGGACAGATGAAAACACCAGAGTGTCCTCTATGGTTTAAAATGGATGTTATGAGTACACAAAAGTACAGGAAGAACACTGTTTAAAAAACAAAAATCAGCCACCAGACTATTCACACAGACTGAGAGAATGATAAAAATAAGCAGGAACATGCAAAAACAGCAATTGCAGGAAGAGGAGGAAGCATCCAATGAAGACTGCAATGAATATTTCTGAGAAGTACACAGACAAAGTCACTGGAAACAGGAGAAACTGGTCCTTTAATAAAACTTTTAATTTCTCCCTCTAGTCTTACAATGTATTTTAAATAACTTCTGGTTAAGTATTTTTTCATTTGGTCGATTTTGTGCATAGGGGTTTTCCCACTGGGCAAGACTAGCTCAGGGGAGTGCAGCACAGCAAGTGCCTCCCAGTTAAATGGACTGGTGGGTGAAATAGTTTGGGCCCCGGTTGCCCAGCCTGAGCCTGGGGAAGGGCTGGGAATGCTGTCCCCATGGCTTTAGAGCATCTCACACAAGGACAGCACAGCTTCAGTGACAACCGCAAGGGACTGCAGTGTTACAGGAAAGGAGCAAACACCCCAGCTCTGCTAGTGCTGGGGGGTAACAAGGCAAGCCTGGGGCTTCACCAGCTGTCCAATTCCTCATTGCAGAAATCGGGAGGCTCTCATAGAGTGGGTATTGTAAAGTCTAACAGTGTTCTCTCCAGTCACGTACAGGGTGAAGCATTGCACATAAATAAGACACTGCTTGCCATGAGGTGGTTAGTTTAAAAGCCAGACAGATTAGCCAAAAGATATGGATAAATCCCCACTGGGTAAAAAAAGCAACAAAATTTAAGGTCTGGGGGATTCTTCTCCTATTTGAATGCTGTTTTGCATCCTGAGGTTTATCACATAATTCCTTTGGGGAAAAAAAAAAAAAAAAAGTAAAACACAACTCACACTTTCAGTATTCAACCAGTCCCAGTATAACCATAAGAAGCTCTGCAGCAAGCTGTTATGGAGGAGTCAGGTCAAGCGTTGTGCAGAAAACGTGAAAATACAAACAACGTTGACAGCTGGCAAGAAAGCTCACCATGCTGGAGCGGGAGTTAGGTGGTGGGACATGGCTTACAGAGGGGTTTGTGTTAGGTTTCAGGGAGAACCTGCATTTGTAGCCATTTTCTAGACTTCTTAAAGGAAACATGAAGGTAGCCTCGATTTGTTACATTTAAATGGAAAAAAAACTTTGCATTGAGTGGCACTCTGAAGAAAAAGAATAGGTGAGATTAGTACAGATTTTCCCAATGGTGATTTTAGGTCTTTCAGTGACAGTCATTAAACCTCAGAATAGTTTACTTTGTACCCTTTCCATAGGAACAGTCTGAGCTCCCAGACCTGGCCAAGCAGATGGAGCCTGGCTTTAGGAAAGGTGACAGAAGTTCCTGGAGGCCCGTGGCCTTAGCGAAAGTGCTCCACTGAGCAGACAGCTGAGGAAAGCTGGCCAGGAGCTGTCAGATTTAGAAAAATTCAGCCTGAAAACAGAGCCTAGGCACAGCTAGCTAGGTCAGATAACAGGTCAGGCTGCCAAGTCCCTCTCCCCACATCCTTCCATCAGGAGTAGGAGATTTGGTCCAGCCTATTCAATGTGTGGAATGAATTCTCATGAAGGTGATCAAAGCAAAGGGCATACTCTGGCATGAGAGAAAAGCTATCCAGCAGCAGGGAGAAAATCGGATAAAGAATAGGCTTAGCAGCTCTTCTGTCCCTGCCTGGTAAGCTAATTGTTCATCATGCACATTTTCCTTGCTACATTTGAATTGAGTAGAAATTGGTGTTTGGGAACTGCTGGAATATCTGAGGTCTGAGAACGTACAGCACCATTTTCATTACAGTAATGAAGTCACAGAATGGTAGCTTTAAACATCAAGGGTAATAATGCATTACCATTCCCTCTCAATTAATCCAAAGCCTGCAATGCCGAATGCACTTACTCCGAGAATTTTCTCGGAAAATGATACTACAGTATTTCATTTATAAATCACAAAAGACACTTATTTGGCAAGAATGACCCCTGCTCATATACAATAAATCATGAACATCAACAGTCTCTAATGGATTTTGAGTCAGTGCCACAGACAGCAAAGCCCGGGGCCTGTGTTTCAGGATTCCAGGACTGTGCCAAAGGAGACTTATAAATGATTAATGCATTCAGCACAGTGTCATCTGTGCCATTGGAGAAAAAGAGACATTCTGGGCCTCCGTTTGTCATTAAAGAAGTGATAATCGGTTCAGCAGCCGACCATGCCTCTCCCTTCCCCTGCCAGAATGAGCCATTTAGCTCCACACTTCATAAAATCCCTTCCCCAAACTTCCACACATGCTCTTGGTTCATGATGCGCAACATTTTGATAAGAGAAAAGAGGGAAAGAAGAAGTCTGTTTTCATAAGTGGCCCACCAAAGCCAGGCTCCCTATGAGATGGAGCCAAGGTTTGCATTTGCAAATGTACATACAACAGGGAGGTGACGTTAAAGAGATAGCTGGGGCCTCTTTCTACTACTTTGCCAGACTGTGAGGACACTGGTCCATAAAAAATTCAAGTTTGGGTCCCTACTGCTCTGTCTGTCGTGCTTTTCAGTTATTCATCACACAGTTTTCAACCTCTCCCCCTTCACTTTTGTCCCCATGGTTACTGAATCACTGCGTTCAGAGAGATTTTCCTCACTAAAGAACGTGACTAACATGAGACAGCTAAATTATCAGAACCAACTCTGACATTGGTTTCTCCTAACATGGATCTTATCTTCCAAGCGCCTTCAAATAGATCTGTTGCACCAGTACCAACTTCAGAGTAAGCAGCACTTCAACTATTGACAGAGACAGAGCTGCAGCAGTATTGCACAGGGCGACTTAAAATAGGCTGGATTCAGGTAAAGGATGAAATTCAAACACTGGCTTTAGCAGATCCACCGCCTTGGAGCACATGATGCAAACAACTAGGAGATGTGTTTCGCTGCAAAATTTTAAATTAAGCCTTAGAAGGGGAGGCGTTATTTCCTGAATAGAACTGGGTCTTAAAGTTCAAATACATTTCCTCTTCTTAAAGGCCAGTTTGATTAAGCAGTAGGAGACACACATTTTAGGCCCAAAGAAATCTCTGTTACAAAACGCACCAAGGCGGCCACTGGATAACAAGCCTACAACCTCTAGCCACAGCAATCCATGTACACTGACCCACAGGGCAGTGGAGCTGCTCCCACACTGAGCGGCCTGGGCTGCCTCAAACCAGATCCCGTCCAAACTACCCGCCACACCCCCCCCCCCCCCCCCAAAAAAAATAAATTAAAACTTGTTTGCATCCGAGAGGCCTTTCTCCCCTTCACTCTGAGCATCCACAAGCCTCCAGACATGAAAGCAACATTAGCAGGACAACACCTTGTAAGAATCACCAGTCATGAGCCAATATAGACAAGGCTTGAGAAGAAACGTGAAGCTCTTACCTTGGCCGCTACGGAGGAGTTGGGCTTCTCCAGGAGGTCCCAGAGCTTTTTCCTTTTGTCAGCACAGCAAGTGTTATCAAATTCCTCCCCTTCCCTTTCCCTCAATGTCTCAGCTTCTCTCTTCAGTTCCTCATTCATCTGCTCCTTCTTCTGGTGGTAGCGGGCCTGGCAGCAGGACTCCAGGTAGATCTCATCCACCCCCCAGTAGTCCAGCTCCTGGCTGAAGGACAAGGCGCACATCTCCTCCATCATGTGCAGCTTGCCAGTACGGTAGAAGTTCAAGATTGAGGTGAATGCCCCGGGATGCCTGTCGAAGAAGTACTCGTTCTCCTCCAGGTTGTAGTCATCACAGATCTCCATGAGGGAGTCATGCGTGTTGCAGTCTCTGAGCTTACCCAGCCTGGTCCGTGGCAACCTGTCCAAGGTCCGCCAGAGAACCTCGTGGGCCAGCCCCCCCACGTTGAGCTTGACCCTTCGGGAGCAGGCCTTGCTCCTGACGATCTCGGTGGGGTCCGGAGGCAAAGAGGTAGTAGAGCGAGATCCATGCTTATTCATCCCCAGAGGCATCGCTGGTCCCCCTCAGGCTGGACGCTCCAAGGTGCGGCGTGGGGCAGGACGCTCTCCTCACCTCTCCTTCCCCTCCATGCCCGGAGCTGCAAGAGAGGCCAAGCCGTGGGTCCCCGCCCGCCGCCCCCCGCCGCCGCCGCCTGATCCCCGCGCGGGGGAGCGCCGGGCGCCGCTAATCTGCCGGGGGGGCGGCGGCGCTGTCCGCACTGGCGGTGCTGAACCGCGCTCCGGCGGCCGGCCGCTGTCCGCGCCCGCGGTGCCGGCGGCCGCCCGCTCCCACGTGTCGGCCCGGGCGCTGCCGCCGAGCTCCCCCGGGCGGCGGCCCGGTCCCGGTCCCCCCCCCTCCCCGCGGCGCCCCGGGAGGGTCGCTCGCACACCCCGTCCGGGAGAGGCGCGGAGGCTGGACACGGCCCCGGGAGCCTCTGCTAGCAAAGGTTTGGGAGCTGCCGAGCGAGAGGGGAGAGCAGAGCTCAGCAACGCGCCCCAAAAGGCGCCGGGCCGCTGGCCAGGGGTGCGCTGGCGCGTTGTCACCCATCCCGGAGCGACCGGCTGGGAGCGCACCGGCCCCGCCACCGCCGTCTCCCGAGCGCCCGGCCCCGCCGCCGCTCCCTCCCGCAGAGCGGCCCTGCCGGACCCCGGGTGCCCCTACGACCCCACCGGGGCACCCCCCGCCCTCGGAGCCGGCGATGCCCCCGGCCCTGCAGGCTACAGGGAGGCGCGGAAGCTTTCTATAACTCCAGGCTTGCAAATTTCCCCGAGGAAAGAGCTGGGGAAGGGAAAAGGGGGAGGGGGGCTATCTCCAGCCACTCTAACGACGCACTCTACCTCTCCGGGCTACCCAGGGATGCCCCCCCACACCCCCACGCCAACCTCCGCATAACAAAGAAATCAACGAAAATCGGAACAAGGAAAAACCCCGAGCCTTCCCTGCAAAGCCGGGTGGCTTATGACAGCCCTGAGCACTGTTGCTTACACAAGATGGCACGAAGAGAAACCCCGGCGCGGAAAGGAACGGCTCCCCCGCGCCCAGCCGGCACAGCCCCAGGGGTTCGGCTCCCCTCCCCGCCGATCCAGGTCCCCCCCAGCCCCAAAACCGAGACACCGCCGCTGCCCCCAGGCCGCCTCCGGGGCTGCTCCCCGCCGCCGCCGCCGCGCACGGGGAAAGGCTCCCTCGCCTCGCCCGAGCCCGGCCCGCACCTACCTCCTCCTGCGGGCTCCCAGCGAGGCGGTGCGGGGCTGTGCGGGGCCGAGGGCGGCTACATCGTGCGGCGGGGCGGGCAGCAGGGGCGGCCCCGCTCGCATCCCCCCGCGGGCAGCCTCAAGGCGGAGGGATGGCGGTGGCGCTCCCGGCTGTCCACGGAGCCCGGGGGGAGGGGAAGGGAAACGAGGTAAATCGGATCCCTCGGCAGGAAGCTTTCCCAGGCCTTCCCTCGGCTGCGGCTCCTCGCTCCTGCCTACAGTCAGCGCCGAAGCCGCATCTGCCCCCGCCCCCCCAGCCCGCTGCCGGCGCGGACACAAAGGAAAGCTCCAGCACTTCCTCCTGCTGCCTCGGAACGGAGATCAACAAGTCTAGGCTGAACCGCCGGCTTTTCCCTGCAATTCTGTCCCGGAGTTGTTTGGAGTGAATTGGAAGTTGGGGGTGGAAGAGAGGAAGGCAGCTCCACCGTGAGCTGGGATGCAGCATTGCAGGGAAGGTTAACGCTTTCCTGGCCGGGCCCCGCCGCCCCGGGGCTGATTTACAGCGGGGGAGGCGCCTGGAGCAGACCCAGCACCGGGGGGGGGAGGGAAGAGCCGCAGCATCCCTCCTTAGGGGGATGGGGCTCTTCCCACCATCCTCCAGCTCCCGGTGGTATCACCCGTGCAAATAGGAGCAGGGATTGGTGCCAGCAGATGAATGCTGAGCCGAGAGCGCCTGGGAGCCCAGCAGGGCCACCCCCCCCCCGGCTCCCAGGCCCTGCTGGCTGAGCCAGGAGCAGCTGAGCCCAGCCAGGCTGCACATCACTGAGCAGGGAGCAACCCGGGCCCTCGGCAGCCCCTCGGCAGGGGAAAGACCCTCTTCTCAGGGTGGTTACATGTATTGGGGATACAGGTCTGTGCTGCTGCTTAGGATTGTAAGTATAATAAAAAGGAGCATTCACTAACCTGAAAATACAGCAGAAGTGGAAAAAAGGGCGACTTTCCAGGCAACAGCACAGCATTTAAAGTATCCCTCTGTCCTTGCCTTCTGCCTTCACCCCCAACAAGGGAAATGGACCTTGCCTGGAGCTCCATTAGTACCATTTAATGGGTACATTAGCACTTAATGCAGTTCACCTGCTTAGGCTGGTGTACCAGAGGTATCCGGCAATGCAATGCTCGTTAGCCCTTTGTCCTCTTGTATTGATTGACCATGGCTTTTGGACTCTAGTGACAATTCCTGCTACCAGGTTTCTAAAATAGGAGCCCAGTGTCTGATTTTATGTGATTAACTAGGGGAAAAAGAGTCTCAGTGCTGCTTTTCCCTTCTTTCTATGCTTCTCTCCCTAGCCCCCACCAGTCTCCCATTGCTCAGCGTACACAATGTTGATGTTATGCTTTTATATTTGGTTTTGAATGTCCACATCTTCCTTAGAGATAGCTTTCTGAAATCCCAGGCAGTGTTTGTTTTTCTCCAGTACCTCCCACAACTGTATATCAACTGTAAATTTCAGAATTTCTTAGAAGTGGGTCACTACCTTCCTTTTGCAGATGGGGAAAATAAGATATAGAAAAGCAAGATCACCCAGAGGGAGTGGAAGGAAGAATTGGCAATAAAATCTGTTGACCAGTGTAATCCCAGACCAATACCCATCCACTGAAGTAGCTCCTCCTACCCCATGAAAACCTATAAGCAGTATCCAGAGGTGAACAGATCTCCCCTGACTTTCTCGTCATTTCACCTCCAGACCCTGCTTTACTCCTCTTATAGCAGAGAAGACGACCATTCCTCAGGGCTAGGAAACCAAACCTGTTAATGATTACAAAATGCTTTGAAAATTCCAGCTGGCAGATGCTATAGGAGAGCAAGTTAGGTTTTTGTTAGCACTGGCATCCAGGGCACATCATCTCCCCTTGTGAAAATGCAGTCTGCTCTTCTGCGGGAAGAGGGTGCTGGGAGGGAAAATGACAAGTAGCCAAATGCAGGGAGATGCATCAGATTCAATGCAGTTAAATCACTGGGAGAGAGGCAACTTGGGTTTATTAGCAAGGCATTTGTATCTTCTTGCATCACTCTTGCTACCATGCCAATGTCATTCACATGTTCTGCCAAGAGGCCAGTGAACCAGCTGTGAAGGGGGGCACGTGAAGGGGTAGCATGGAAGCACAGACTCCTCCACTGCTGTTCCTCACCCTTCCACGCATCTTCTTGCCAGTACTGAAAAACCATACTAGAGTCTCAGGTAGAAGCTGTGAGAGGGAGCCCTGCTCAGGACAGACCCTCCAACTGGCTGTGCCTGGGGTGATCCAGGAGTCTGGGGAGAGGAAAGGGTGTTTCCACCCCCAGGACATCTGTTCCCTACAGCATTTCTTGTCCCAAGATGGAGAGTTTGTCAACAAGGGGCAGTGCAGGCCTGAGGATGCAGAGCTGTGCAGCCTGCTCACTCTTCTCCAAGGTTATCTAACCCCCTGGTTTGGATATACATTTCAATTGAGATTTTTGTACTCTGAGCTTCTGCAAACTTAATTTATGGTTTGTTATTTCCACAGCCTATGGAGCCAGCCAAATGCTTGAATGCAGTCCGTGGCAACCCCTGTTCCTTTCCAGGTACTACAGCAGTTCTTCACAAGGAAACACCTTAAACCTCAAGTACTTTAGAGGAAATAGGCAGAGCCCAACAAATGCATGTTCTCCTGGGCTCACAGTCAGTAATATACACATATCTGGATTACACCTGCCAGGCAGGAAAGGTCCTTAAGACAGTGTTTGTTGAGCTACAACGTGACAGGGAAATAGGCTCAGCCTAAATGTGGAAATATCCCTCTGCTGATCTGCAGTGACTCCTCTGCCTGCATCAGGAAAAGTGTCACATCTTCGCAAACACCCACGCCTATACAACAGTCTGGCATCTTCCTGTCCATCCTGCGAAGCAAGAGGGGAGGGCAATTTACGTCATGTTACTGGTCAAAGAAGAACAAAAGGCTGTGAGAAAAGAAATACTCCTCACCAGTAAACAAGCGCTCAGCCCCGACACAGCAATGGTATTTGGAACAATGGGTTTCCAGCAGAGATGGGCACAGCAGCTTTGGTGGCCCATGATTTTTGGCTGGTTCCTGATGCTGGAGGATACTGGATTTCACATTCTAAAATGAGCTATAAGATGTAACAATTACACCTATTGTTCTTGCAGCCCAAGGGCCTTGTACTCATCCTGGTGAGTGGGAAAGACAGTTATACACAATAAGCTGTCTCCGTTACAGTGTTTCCTGTTATGTCCCTTTAAGGATTCCCTTAGTTTCCAGGGATTTTCTTTCCAGCATAGAAACACTTTAAGTACAATGGAGATTTTCTTTTGTAGTCCAAAATCCTTCCCCTTAAACGGGAAAAAAATTACCAGGTTTCTTGGCAGAGAACTGTAGCAAGTGTTGAAAAGGGCAAAAAGAACTGAGATACATAATGCAGAGTGACTTGCGCTACTGAGAGCCCAGGAGCATGGAAATACTGGAATACCAGGGAAGAATACTGGAAGCAGACAGCAAAATACAATCCAAAAATGAACCTTAAAGAGACAAGGTCCTCCTTGAAAAACTTAGGCAGAGCTTGGATGACAACAGCAGCAGCAGCTGGGCTCCACCACCACATTGTCCCTTGCTGAAAGCCCCTTTTGGAGGAGTTGAGCTGCACTACTGTGGGAAAGCAGGCTCTGCATGCAGGGGGGAAGCCATGGTAGCCACGGCTTTCCTGGCCCCCCAGCATGCTCCACCGTCCACTCTTGCCTTGTACCAGCTCCTCCTCTCACCACGGTAAAAGCCTTTCCCCAACTGTTTAAGTCCATAATAGCTTCTTGGTGCAGAAAGCAGGGTCTGACCTCTGCCAGGCTCTCTGGGTCCTCAGAGAAGTACCAAAGGATCGGAGAGGGCTGAGCTGCATGGCTGGATATCTGCAAAAGTGGGAGATGGATGGAGGAAGAGTGGAGAGGTCTCAGCAGGGACCAAGGACCAGACAGCAAATGCCCCTTGGCAGAGGGCAGTCTCTGAAAACAGTCTCAGCTATGGAAAAGACAGGTGAGGGCAGCCCTCTCTCATGTTCGGGGGGACAATAAGCCACAGGGGGACCCTGTCCTGTAAGAAGTTGAAATTTCCAGCTTATGTAAACTTTTCAGATGCATTTTGAAGTCCCAGGAGTACCCAAAGTCGTCCCATATCCCCAGTTGCAGGCAGGCTTCCCTCCCTCCTGCTGCCTCAAGGAGGGGCAGAGCAGAGCTGCTTCGCTGCTTGCCTGGCACCACTCTGCCCAGGCTCTTGGTGCTTAGTCAGCCTTGGGCTCCTTTGGCCTTCAGGAAAAGGGCAGGAAACACGCCAGTGCAAATTGGTTATCAGAGAAGCTTCTGGTTCAGGTTCCCACAAAGCGCATTCAGAGCCACCCGCCTTGGCTCCAGCTTTCTGCCTTTCCCAGGGTGTGCATTTCCTCTGTTAAGTCTCCTCTCTGCGCTCACTGACCACAAGCACACACCCTGCGACTCTTCTTCCCAAGGATGGCTCCATCAGACCCACCTTTCCTCTTATCTTGATGAGGATGAGTCTGGGGGACTGACTGAAAGCTGTGGAAGCACCAGCCTATTCCCTAAGGTGGCCAGGTGTGTAAAGCATCACCTCCCGGCTGCGCCTGTCTTGTTCACATCAGGTTTGAGATCAAATACAAGTCATGCAGGAACAAAAAATACACAAACTTCTCTGCTGATTAAGGAATAAAAAGCCCCCAATGGGCCAATTTGTTCCTGTCACCCACCTGCTAGGGAATTTGCAAAATGACCTGAGAAATGAATTTTTTTCCTACTTATCATCATCCTAAGCCAAATCCTTGGGGCCCCAGGTCCCTGTCCTGCCCAGGAAGGACTGGTGGCAGCCCATGGAGGGTCCAGGGGGACCTTTTATCCTCCTGGCTTGTGCTGTTCAAGGCAGGGCTGGCACCAAGGGAAAAACAGCTGCCTATAATATGTTACCTAACATTTAGCTTTAAGCGCCAAGATCTGTAAAGCAATTGGACTCACTGTGTTATTCAGCAACTGCAGATTTATTAGCCCCTGAAGGGCTGGAGGCTCACATTAGTCACCTCCCCACCAGTCAGGGGGAAGGGCAGCAGAGCTAGAGGTCTCAGCCAGTCTCTGCAGTGGTGATGTGACCTCTCTCTCGCAGGGGTGACCAGGCCACTTTCCCACCTGCTGAGGGCTGTAAATGGCCCTGCAGCCCTTCACACCCCTTGGGGGCTGTGGCACACCAGACTCATGCTGACTGCAGGTGGACTGGGCAGTCTTTTGGCAAAGCCAGGATGCAGGAGCCAGATGCAGTATCATTCCCAGGAAGTCATGGGCAGGAGGCCCTGCCTGCCCTCCCTAAGCTGCCCCCATGGCTGGGATTCCTCTGCCTCCCTCAGCCTAGCCACCTCCCCCAGCTGCCACAGGGATCCCAGCCATGGGGGGAGCTTGCACATAGGGGAAACCCCCTTGGACAGCCAGGCAGGGGCTGCAGACATGGTGGGGCAGCTGCTGATGCAGGGAGCAAGGTGACGTCCCAGCTCTGAACAAAAGACACAAATAGGGATGTAATGGGAACTAGATAAATATCATTGACCCTTTCATGCTTCCACCAGCCCTGCACATTACACACGAGTCTGATTCAAAGGTGGTGGGTGCTGTTTCTCCCCCTGGGTTGGAGGAATCCTGACTGCTTTAACCAGCATGTGGAGGGAGAGCCAAACTTCTTGAAGCATGCCACAACAGGGGGTGGGGAGCCCTCGCCTGCTACAGGGGACAGAAGCACTGAGAAAGAGCAGCAAGGGGAACGACAAGTCCACCTTCCTCCAGTAGACAATATGCCAGCTCAACTGCTTCAGGAAAGGCTTTTGGCAGCGGGACTCCAAGCAGTATAGCTAGCAGCTGGGTCTCCAAAAGAGCTTCCCTGTTCCAGTCCCTGGCAGCATCTTCCCGTGTGGCTGAAGCAAACACAAGTGATGCTGCAAGGGAGCTGGGGCTCTGAAGGGCAAGTCAGGGTGCAGCTGCTCACAGCATCCTTACAGCTGGAGAGGAAAAGTCAGGTTCTCTCCCTAAGCATCTTTCACCTGAGTTTGGGGACATAGTGTGGGAATGTGGCAACAAGGCAGCTGTGACCTGAACTTGTTCCTAATAGGATTCACTGCTGCTCGACAGACACCCAATTTCCATCCCTGCCCCATCTCTTGCCCAGCTCCTTTTTAACAGACACAGGCTGAAGGCTCAGCACTGGAGGCAGAGCAAACACTTAACTCAGCCAACAGATAAAATCTGCTTTGGAGTCTAATGCTGGGAAAATGCTATCACTTCAGTGTCCTGAAGTGGGAGTTTTCTCAGGATAATGAGAGTAAGAATTGCTCTGCTCTTGCATATGCGGATCCTAAAAGGATTCTGCAGTCAGAGAGCAATTTCAGATGGTTCCTGGGAGGAAAGTACGGTAATATCCTCTTTCAGGCTGAGGGAAATTGAGACTAAGAAGGATTAAAGCGACCTGCCAAAAACCACATGGGGTGGGGGATAAATGAGCAGCTAAATGTACTTTAAATCTTAAGAGTTATCCTTCAGTGATTCCTACCAAGATTGTTTGCCTTGTCCCTGTTAGTGCCGCTAACGGGGAGCGTGTCTGTCAGAGGCTGCTGCCACCCGTGGCAGAAGCTTTTCTGAGAGTCGCACATCTCCGTGAGAATAAGGCTGATGGGAGTACCCAACAGTTTAAGCTTTTTGATGCTCATCTTTTATGAGGAACTGGCAGAAAATGGGCAGGATTTGAAAACCTTGCATGAACCCAGCCCTTCTTGGCCATTTGCTGATCCCAGTTGCCCTAAGCCTTGAATAAAAGCACTCCTCCTTCTCCTCGCCATTGTGCCATTCAACAGCAGTAAAAGCTGGGCCACATTGGGGTCCAATGCCAATGGCTGCAAAGTGACGTGGCGGGGTCAAATCTAATTTCAAGCAACTATTTAACGCTATTCCTAGTATTAAGGGGGCCTAGGTCCCCTGGGGGCAGGTCCTGGAAGAAAGGCTGGGTGTCTTGTGCCACCAGTGGGGCTTACTCCTTGGAGTGGGGAGAGCTTTGATTTTGGTAACATCCAGTCACAGTTGCAGGAATAGCATAAATTGTCTCTGGGAAGGGTAACTTCCAGCCTTCCTTGGGTTATTTTGCATCTGTAACTTGTCTTTAACAAAATATGTTTTAATTTGCAGGATTATGAAGATCGCTTCAAAGCAGCTTATCTAACACACTAATTCTGCTTCCCTGTTTTTCCCCAAAGTATTTGTGGGTGATGCAGAAGGCTGCGATAAGCCATTCTTGAAGCCTGCCTCGGATTAAACTTCTTCACATGGGACAGCACTACTCCCCGTGAATTTTAATGAGCTCTTCTAAACATGCCCTTTTCGCCGTATACACGGGTTCTGCAGAAGAACAATACCCAGCACCAGCTAACCAAAAAGAACAAATCGAGGGTAATCATACAAACTGAAAACACTGCAATAACTTACCAAAATGCAGCTTCACTTCCTTGATCTCAGCAGGAGTGGAGGATGCTGAGAGCAGAGCAGGTATTGCCGCAGTGCCCAGCTCAGAGGGTGCTGCAGGTCTGGATTTTGAGACCAGGCTATTGCACAGTGCCCACGGAGCAGTAAAGCAGGGCTGGGAAGAGCCAGCAATGAAGCAAGGAGTTATCTGGAGCAGACCAGGAGGAAAACCAGAGGATGAAGCCATCTTAAGATCATATTTTTTGGATGTTTGGGTAGTCCCTCTTTGAGGGTGCCAGGGGCATTTCTGCTTCCCCTTGGGATTTGCAGCCTTGAGACCCTCTCCTAAAGTTTCATGTGCTATATCTTTCAGTGTATTGCTTACTGGTCACTTTGTTTCTCAGAGGTGCAGCTGGAAAACATGGGTCCAAGCAGATTTTTAATTTTTTTAGAAATACTTCAGCAATGAACACTTGTCGAGGGAGCAGAGACCCCTGCTCAAGTCCTTCAGCACAAATAGGCTCAAATCCACTCCCTGCCCCCAACTGCTTTAGATTTAGGCATGAAAATTCTCAACAGCTTCACAGCAAAACCTTTACCCCAACATCTAACCCAACCATCCCTGTCCCATGGAGACTCATTTTCCAGTGTGACTAAACACATAAAAAGGTCAACAGCTTAGAAATTTCTACCATCTAGCATTGGAGCGCTCTAAAAAGCATTTTACTATCAAACTCCTCACTACAACACAGAATTAAGGGTTCTGGTGAATGCTTTATTTTTTGCAAAAAACAGTTGCAATCCAGCTTTGCTGTAAAGCACATCAGGCTGCTTCTGTGCAAAGGGCAGAGGATCCGGCAGAGATGCCTCTGAAATCCCTGCCTGTGCTTATGCCAGCTCGGGGAGGGGGGATTCAGCAGAACTCAGATCCACTGTGGAAGACAGAAATCATTGTCACCTGTTTTAAGCAGAAGAAAAGGTATGGTCTGGCTACGATGGTCTGGCTAAGCTCCTGCAGCTTTGCAGGTGGTGAGTGCCTTCGGGGAGCAGCAGTCCTGGGCTGCCACCACCGGCTCTTCAAATCTCTGCTGGCTGGAAGGGCAAGGCTGGGAAGGGAAGGGGAGAAAAGGCCACAGGTTAAAAAGCAGCAGCATGACCCCAGACTTGGGATGCCTTCCTGCTCCGTGCAGTGGCATGGCAGTCACAGGTGCCCCGCAGAGGACATCGCACCCCATGGTGCACCCAGCACAGCGCAGGGAGTCACATCAGAGAGGGCTGCCTTGAGTGCAGCCATGAGACATTGAGGGCTTGACATGGTCACAGCCTTCACTAGGGGACAGACTTCTGTCCCCATGTCCTCCCTGTCTTTGAGACTGCAGGCTTCTGACCCCCCTCCATTCACATGGCTCCTGGCACAAACCGGATTTCCTTCCCTGCTCCTCGCATTTATGTTCGGCCATTCCAGTAACCAAAGTAATAACAATAGCAAAGATTCCTCAGGATTATCATAATAGAGATTTTAACTTTAAGAGAGTTGTCAGCTGTTTTCAGTTGTAGGTACCTTTTTCTTTTTCCATATGTTAAATATTGACACCTAGCCAGCATAGTGTGAAATTTAAAAGGCCCTCAGTTCAAGCAGTTATCCCCAGGAAATCCCAGTAAACTCCCAAACTTCTCACCCATCGTTGTGCCTGAAGAACAAGCAGCCATTTCAATATTTCATAATTGTTCTCCAAAATCCTTTGATGGCCATTCAAGCTTAGCCTGCATTTCCAACCTATCTCCTCACTCCTGATGGGATGTGCAACAGGGCTAAGTAAGGCTGCCGAGGGATGACCCACTCACACCTCCACCTGGTGGAATTCACCACAGCTGGAAGCACTGAAATCCTCTGTCCTGGCCGCTGATGCTAGGGGATGTCCACCTTCCCTCTTCCCTTTGATCTTGGTGCAGAGCAGATCCATGGCTCGAGGCCATGGCTCACTTGCTGGAAGGAGCGGGGTGTTTCTCCACCCCCCGCACACTGCCCGTATCACTCTGCATCATGCTGGGGGAACATAAGGCATCTGGAGATGTTCTCTCCAGTTTTCTTCAACTCCCTCACCCTGTCTTTATTTTCTGGTGTGTTTGCAAAGGTCAGCCACAGTCTTGCACTGGAAAACCAGAGGTGAGTGAACCAAGCCCATCCCAGCACTCGCTTGGCCATCATCTACAGATGGCTGCTCTTCAGGCAGTCCCTTTTTCTCTTGCACATAAAAAGTGAAGGTGGCTCTCCATCAAAATCAGAGGAGCTTAGTTAAATACCTCTGCTCAGCAACACATCAAAGCCTCCTCCCCAAGCCCAGTGTGTGTGCGGGTGATCTCTGCGTGCCTTGCCCAGACCAACCCCTTTGATACAGAAAGGGCACAATCCCTTGTGCAGGGGGGGGCTTAGGGAAGCCAAGCAGCAGTTCAGCTCTCCTGATTACCAAGGGCAACCAAGTATGGTTTCAATAGATCTTAAGCTCCATAAAGCAGCTACAATTCATTCCTAGCCTAAAGCTATTTGTCCTGCATGTGTGTTTTTCTCCTTTCTGCAGAAAAAGTCCATGTAAAATGTGGATTGACCTTTAGGGTGCCACACGTGGCTGCACAAACCCTTCCTGCCCTGGTCTTTGCTCTCCTAAATGATGCTTTCAAAGGAAAGGAGGCAGGGAGATGTAGGGCAGCAGTTCAGAGGCTGATGAGGGCTCCGAGTGTGGGCCCCCCCGCAGGGGCTGGGGGCTGCAGGGAACATGCTGCCTCTGAGGGCAAATACCCAGGGTCCCAGCAGCTGCTTTTCCAGTTAAAGCAGCTAATAGCCCCCAGGAACAATGCACACAAGGGAATAAATAAAATTAAAATAAAAAAAAAAAAACCACTGTAAAAAGCACAGGTTTTGAGCTTGCATTGTTTCTTCAGGGTAACAAAGGTAAGTATTTTATTCAGTAATAAAAAGTAGGTTTGCTTGAAGCTTCCATAACAATACCTTGAGGTTAGTTCAGCTGTTCCCCTTCCCCAGCACTGGGTGCAAGCAGGTCTTCTCCACTGCTTCTCTAGGGTTACTAAGACGACATTGGCAACTGATGGGTCCCTGCAGAAGTGCCCATCAGTGGGTTCTTTAAGTTAAAGCAGCATGTCCTACTGCAGCCATGCAAAGACCTGAAGTAACATCACACAGATACGCAGGTACGACTTACCCTGGCAGTCCCAGACTGCTGAGCATGTGCCATTAGGAACACTGTCCCTTGGTATCCCTTCCTTGCCTACGGAAGAGCCTGGGTTCATCTCGTAGGGATGTGTGAGCAGAGAGGTGTGCACTGGTCATCTTGCTGCAACATCAGCATCAACCATGTGAACAATACGTCTTGAAGTATCTATTCTTAAAGCATCCACCTTTGTGGATTTTTATTTAGTAAACCAAGAAAGACCAGTTCAATTTTGAAAGAAATTGACTAAAACAAGGGTTTCCCTGCAGAAAAAAATTAATTAGGACAGGAACAAGCACAAACAAGCAGCAGTGCCTGGGGAACCATCCCAGGAACTTCAATGGTTTGCTTTACAAGTCTTTGCAGTGCAATCTGAGACCAAATCTCCCAGCCATTTGCTGGATCAGGAGAAATGTGATGCTCCAGCCCTCATATGGACTAAAGCACACTTTAGGGGGGTGACTTTGTAGATACAAGCAAATCCTTTGGCCTGCTCACAGTTTCCAGGTTTAAATGCAGTCTTTCCAGACCCTAAAGGAGCTCCCCCAGAAGAGAGCAGGAGGCTGTCTCAGCACCGAGCAGCTGGAAAGCTGCAGCCTGGGAGAAGATGAACTTTCCAGCTAGTGCCTTGCAGGAGGGCACGTATAAGCACCAGTAGTTACAGGCAAAGCAAGACTTGTGCCTTTCTGCTAGGTGCCACCAGGTTTACCAAAGACTTTGGTTCTCAGAGAGAAATAGTCTCCCCAGGTTTGGAACAAAAGGTTACAAGATTAGCTGCCTCCTCCTCCCCCTCTTCCCTGCTTCAAACACAACTGGTCTGCCAGGGGAAAGCTGCACAGGGCAGCAGCTCCTTGGTGCTGTGAGAAGCCACTGCAGCAGCTCTGAGCCAGGTGAGCTGTGCACAGCACCTCCAGCCCTTGGGGAACACCTATACAAACACAGCAGGCACCTTTAAACACCCATCTGAGCATCTCCTGCCCAGCCATGCTGCATGCAGGTCTTCTGGTCCACCACTGCTTGGGCGGGGACCTTAAACCCTTAAAAACCCTTAAAAAGTGTCAGGACTTTTTCCCGTGGCTAAATATGGCACTAATGCACTTTATATGTACAGTTGTGATGCTGAGTCACTCCAGAGCATCTTCCCTCCAGTTCTCACTCGTTATGCTGCTGTCAAGGAACATCAACCCTCTGCCCAGACCCTGGGGCTCACTCTGTAGAAATAAAAGCACAGCATTGTGTGTACTTGAGCTCATGAGTCCATTAGCTATATTTAGCTCCCATCTACCCAAGGATTTGCAAGAAAATGGATGAATGTGCAAACTTAATTGCAAGTTACATCCTGTAGTTTCTGACAGTTATGTTTTCCCTTGAAATATGCCTCCAGGATGCAGTTCTCTTTGAGTGTATCTAGTCCTTAGTTACTTGAAATGACTGCACAGCATGCTGGAACCCCCCAGCATCCTCAGACACTCTGTGTCAAAGGTAGAGGCTCACAGCTACAAAGCTGATGTACAGCAATGCTATTTTTTGAGTGCAATTTTTTCTTCATCCCAATGGACTAATCAATATATTAGTTGGGTTGAGAAGCAGGACAGTAACAATTCTCAACAAACATACAGAGAAGTGGAAGAAGATGATCAGCTGATGGAAGGCAAGCCCTTTCTCTTTTACTCAATCTTCAATTGATATTGAACCCTGATGTCCTTTTCTAGCTGTGACATCCCAAAGTGGTGTCTTTCTCTTGTTAAACCCTGGAATCTGTGAACTTCTGTCTTTCACTTCCAATTCAGAAGAGGTCAACTGAAGGAAAATATATCTAAAATGGTAGAACAGTCAGTTCAGAAGAGCTGTCTTCTGTTGCTGCACTTGGAAGATACCTGCTTGACCTACCCAAGTTATTCCATATTCAGTTACTTACAACTTTGCCAAGATTAAAATGGCTCAGGTTGGAATTTTCCACACCATTTGTTGATGTCTAGCAGGAATCAAAGGCCATTTCAGGAAAATTGGCTATTTTCAATGACCAGATGAGGGGAAAATTACACAACATTAACAGGGATGAGATTGTTATTGGAGAATGAAAAATAAGAGATTCATCTGCCATTTGCAGGTTGCATCTCTCTGTAGATTGATAAGGGAGAGGAATTAGGATTTTATGGGAAAACTTTAATTATAGTATTTCATATCAATTAGCTACTTGATTTCGCAATTCAAGTATCCCTCTAACAAACTAGGAGAATGAAATTACACTAATTACACCAACAAAATGAAACCAAGACTACAGTGTAGTCGGGATCCTGGGAGCTCTCCCTCTATATTGCACCAGTAAATAATTCCTGCAGTTTGGGAGTCTTCCTGATCTATGGTATGAAACCCAATATTTAATTAAAAAGATAGGTATGAAGTTCTAAAAGCATCTATACAGTTTGATGAGGAATAAGCATAAATTTAACAGATGGGTTTGCTGTGTAATCATACGCTGGAGATATCAAAGGCATCCAGTGAATTTTCTATGTGATGATCTTTCTCCCAAGCTAAGGGACTTCAGCTGAATTCATTAGCATCACCATCACCAGGAGCACGCTGGGGAGGAGAGCCACACTCCGCAGACTCGCTGCACGCTTACTGCTTGATGCTACTGGCTGCACGTGGCTGCCCAACATGTTTCCTCGCTCCTGCTCCCCGCACGCTGCAGTACTGAGCCTCCCATCTAGAAATCTTCCTCGGTGGTGTCTGCATTGAGGAATCTCCTGTAGTTAAGTTCCTGAAAGACAATAATGCCACATCCCAGCTAATTGACCTGTCCCTGGTGCAGACAGCTCATGCTTGACGCATGGAGCACAGCCATTGATGCTTTGCAGTCTCCCAGTGTTCATGGGAATGAGACAGTGACAGGGGGTCACAGGAAAGAAGACCCTTGTGTGGGGACAGTTCTTTGGACAGCATCTGCAAATAGCTCACAAAGACAGGGCAGCTCCTTCAATCAAGTTTTCCTTTGGAAAGTGACACCGAGTCCCCACGCAGAGTAAGGCTGACATTTTGCTCTGGCACAGTTTGTCCCCATCCACGCCCAGCTCCAAAGCAGCGACGGTCCCCTCCCACCCACCACGGTCAAAGCTGCAGCAGGGAAGCAGCCACGTCAGCAGCTAAATGTTTTCCACTCTTGCTGGGAGATTTTTTTCTTTCAGCCCAACCTGTCTGAGGATATTCACTGAGCTAAACCAGTATCTGGAGCCCACACACCACAGCTCTGAACAGAGCAGGACCATCACACCCGTTACTAGCCAGTCTCTTGACCTCCCACACCGCCCTCACCATTTTATTATGGTTTACATTGCCGCGGTCGGCCCCGTTCCTGACCTTTCGGACCCTTACCAGGTTGCAGCGTGAAGGAAGCAAAGGCCATTTGCTCCTGTGTTACAGGAGGAAGGACAGAGGGAGGCTATGGGGTAGAACCCGTTCTATATTTGAGCCCTGCATCCGGTTGTTATGGCAACAGGAATTCCAGCCACCACCGCGTGCTCCTCCAAACGCCTCCCCGCCATCCTCTGCAGAGCCCAACTCTGCATCACTCACCAGCCTCCTGCCTAACACTTGGGCTGAAGGGGAGGCAAAAAAAAATGTGCAACTCATCTTTTCACAGAAAGATTTTTCCTCCAGAAGTGAAAAGCAAATGAGAAGAACAGCTTAAATAAATATGCCTACAGAGACAAGCGCTGAGCGCCAAGTCTAGCAGCAGAAAGGCTCAGACCCGCTCAGCTCATGGAGCCCACAGGGGCTGGGAGCCACCAGCATGATGAAACCCACCTGGTGTGTCCCCAGGCAACTGCTCTGGATGTGAACAGGGTGCTCACAGGGTGCATCCCGGTGGGATGGGAACGAACCCCTCCTTCCACACCCACCGTCGGTCCTTATCAGGGCAGACCTGAGGCTCACACGTATGGTAGCAGGAGTTTGTCCCTTGCGGTGCCACTTCCCCAAGCTTAATTTCTTTTGTCTGACAGGTGAAAGTCTGCATTTCATCCCTGCATCCATCCATGTGCTTATATGGTCCTCATCTCCGCTGTGCACAAATCTCAAGGGCCACCAGGACATGGTTTGCTTTTTTTTGCAGCTATCAAGCTGGAATTCATAAACAGAAAAGCTGTATGTGAGACATACGAAATAAACCTTCCCTTCCCCGTCACTAAAGCCTCGGCTGGAGCCCTGCATCCAAGTTTGGGCACTGTTCATCAAGAAAGAGAGGCCCAAACTGGCAAGAGCCCAGAGGGCAGCAGCAGAAGTGACCAGAGATGGAGAAAACAGCCTCTACAGAGAGGCAGAGAAAATGGGTCAATTAACTCATGAAAATGGAAGGCAGAGCAGAGATGGGGTAACAGGTTTCTGTTCCTGTAGAAGAGAGTGTAGAAGAAAGGAGACTTGCTTTCCGTGTCTGCTGGGAATCAGACAAAAAATAAGATGAGAGAATTAGAATGGCTGTTGGGAAAAACTTTCATAGCAGAAGTACAGTAAAGGCCTGGGGTAGGTTGCCCAAGGAGACTGGAGGATGGAGACATCATGAAGACTTTCAAGAAAAAGGTGCTTAAGCATCTGTCAGGGATGGTCTAGACATATTGATCTGGGCTTGGTACAAGAGGATGGATTAAGGTACATCTTCCTGTCCCTTCCTGCCACACATAACTTGGTTTTTCTGTGAGAACCTCACCTATGCATTACCATCACACACTGATCTTCCACACACCTCAGCAGCCATTTACAGCAGTCAGAGTCTTCTTGATTGCAGTGACCGGAGTTAGATCTGGTATTTCAGAAGGAAGCTAAAGTTTTCAGCGGCACCCCGGCAGCACCTCTCTTTGCAGACTCAGCAGTTTTCAGCTTGCCTTTTCATGGCCACAGCAGCCTGGAAGCTCACTGTCCCCAGCAGCAGCATTCACAGGTCTATCTGCTCCATCCCTCTCAGCTGATGTCCCTTTATCTTAAACTAGCAAAACCTGTTACTAATCTAGCAAACATGACCCAGCACTTAGAAATGTCTGTAATGCAATAACACCTTTTCTGCAGCCCATCAATGCCTGGTTTTCTACGCTTTTAAGTTTGTGCTAAACTGTCTTGACTGTTCTGGAGTTAACAGCAGCTCTTTGCATCTTACTAAGAGTCAAAATCCTTTGCTTACTAGGAGACTGTGGAAAAGAAGTCAGGAGATTGCACACAGCATCCCTGTGCGCCTGAAGAGTGTGCAATTACTAACGGGGTACAGTACCACATTAAAGCTGACAGAGCGATCCCAGTGGGGAGGCTGCTGAGCAGCCAGGAAGCTTGAATCCCAACTGATTTGAAGTACAAAAGCAAAACCCCCAACAACTGATAGTTGAAACAGAGGGAAAATGAAGGGAGTGTATCAAAACTGAAATGAAATATTTTTAAATTGTCACAAGAAAGTAGCAACTGACCCCATCTGAAATAACTCTGGTAACATGGCAGTCTAATTCCAAATGGCAAGGCAAAATAAATTAAATCAAAGCCCCAATGTTTGCTTCTGCTCAGCTCTATCAAAAACCTTCTGCTTTGTATCAAAATCAGATCCAAACTGCCCTCCACAGGCAGCCAGGGCTTCTAGGTCTGTAACCCAGCCAGGGAGAGAGCCGCTCAGCGGGCACAGCCCTGCCCCTGCTCTGGGCAAAAAATGCTCATTAAATCTGTGCAGCGATGCCACCAAACCAGGGCAGAGGTGCCCCAGCAGCATCGCACGCTCTCACTGTGCCGCAGGCAGGTATCTGGGCATCAAAAAGGATCATTTATGGGTTAGATAAGCCAGGAAAGGAGTAAGGTGCACCTGAGGGAGACCTCCACAGCTGCTGCGTGGCAAACAGATGCTCCCACAGTTGCCTCTTACCTCTGGCTTCCTCCCCTGAAAGCTGTTGTGCAACGCTCTTGCACCCTACGCCAGCTCTGCACGCGGCGACGTGACCGTGCACACTGTGCAATGGCTGCAAACCACAGACACAGGGCAGCAACTCTGTTCGAGGCATCCAGTCCCCTTGAACACGGTCTCCTAAGTTGTCCAAAAGTTTTCTTTTCTGGTAAATTCAATTCTAGGAAAATAAAGCTCAGTTATTGGGAATCAAAACACGCAGAGGAGGTGCAGCAGCCCAGAACAGCCGCATTGTCCAGCATCCCCTGGTTACATCCACATATCAGCTTTGCAGCTTGTCCCTCTCTCTGCTTCTACTACTTTTTCTAATTCACCTTGAACTGCTGCCACAGCTGCAGGATACTTTAAAAGAAACAGGAGAAGCCAAAAAACCGCAGGGCCTACATTACCCTAAAAATAAACACCCGAGAGGAGTCAGTTATTAAAACGGTGAGTAGATGAACTGGAACCAACAGAGCTCCCATAAAGCACAGAGAGGAAAACACAAATGGGTGTCAGCACCACTGTGGTGACAAATGCCACCGTCCCAGCTCGCGCACAGCACCAAGTACTACAGCGGGCTGTGAAACAGCCTCTTTACAGCAAAACCACCATTATTACAAAATAAGACTGGGAGGAAACGCAGCCTGTCAGCAGCCCAGCAAAGGGTCAGATTGGCCAGCGCTGGGTACTTTTGTTCTTGTTAATAAATAAATAAATAAAGTTGGGATGATTAAGTGGAAGCAAAACAGTACTGTTATCAATACAGAGTGCCTATGCAGTACATTAAACCCAAGTAATTTAAAGAGCAGAGCATATCACACAAATAATTCATGCTCTTTTGGTAAGCACAATGCCACTTTAGCTGCCTAAATTTTCAAGGAGAAGGTTGCTTTTTAATTTAAATGTAGGCATTTACAAACACACGTGGGTCTTTAATCATTCATGTTTGGAGCAAGCTGCCTTGGTTGCGCGTTACAAAGAATAAAGCGGCTTTCATCTTTCTGTGGATTACACCCAGCAAACTGCCGGGCTGTGAATGAGCTGAGGAAGTCTGTCTTGTGATGAGAGCGTGTTTTGGTCCCCTGTGCAGCACAGAGTCATCTGGGAAGATGCATTTGCTGAGGTCAAACCAAAAAAAGAACAAAGTGCTGGAGAGCCAATGCGATGCAAAATCAATCTGCCCCAGTGCCTGCCTTAAAGCAGGTTCTCCCTCGCAATTAGGGATGTTATGAAGGCAGATAACCAGAATGCAGATGATTTCAAATTGCTTTCTTCCTAATGACACTGCAGGAAACAGCCCTCTCCCTTCTTCCCCAGACCTCTGGCTCAATGGGAACTTCTCTGCTGGCTCGTGATGCCCTGGATGAGGGCAGTGCAGGGGGAACCCCAGCCCTGGTCTGAGCAGTAACCTCCACAAAATGGATATCAGCCCAAAATAAAGTTATACTGCTCAGAAAGCAAATCAAAAGCAGCCAACACTCATCATTCCCACCCGCGAGGAGGAGAGTAGGAGAGCAGCTGCATGGTCACCCCAGCCCTGGCAGTGACCTGTGGCCAGCATGGAGCAGCCATGGCATCAAAACCTGCTCCGCGTTCCTGAACTGCTCATAGATGTGTCCAGCCTGTAGCCCGAGAAGGTGGAGCACTGCAGTTTCCTCTGTCATTGCCAGATAGCATCAGGGACCCAGCTCTAGTCAAAATGAACAGTGAAAACACTCTGTACTCATGGTGTTTGTCTTCATCTGGTACATCAGCATTTTGGTATTCAGTGGCTCTCTTGTCACTCACTTCTCCTTGCTTTTGGACTCCTGGTTAAAACCACCAAAACCATCTCCCAAACTTCCAGCAATAGATAGATAATCGTTGCTGGCACATGGCATCCCTGGCATCTGCGGTTGCATGGCCCTCACGGCAGGACAGACACAGCCCAGCTGCTGCCCTCAGCGTGTTCGTGTCTCAGGTCCCACAAGGGCATGACCTCCACGTTTTGGTCTCAAGGAGGCATGATGTCTGGGGAGGAGAAAGGCAGCTACAGGCTTGGCTGGATGGTGATCGGGGTGGTGCAGTGATCGGGGGTGGGGGTGGCCGTGGTGCGGCTGCAGGGTTTGGCTGGCACAGCACACCTTTCCCAGGCAGAGATCAGCGTTCCTGCTGACGAGGCTGTGGGGTGACGAACACAGTGTGGGAATGAGCAGCCCCGCGCCGCTTGCATGAGCAGACCCAGCCCTCTGATCTCTTCACACCATCTCAGCAGCATCCAAGGCAGCTTCCATCATTTCCCATCCTCCTTGGTGCACGGAGCCACAGGGCTTACCCTGGGGATTTCCTGAGCTGTACGGCACTAAGCCTTTTGGAGGAAACCACGCTGGTTTAGCCCAACTCACCCAGTACACCATGGTGCTCAGACTAAGCACTCCAACTCATGGACGGGTGAGTGGGCTCTGCTTTGTGCCCACGGCCCACAGCAACCTACAGCAAAGGGATCTGGCTCCATGTCCGAAGCAAAGCCACCCCCTTGTGACAGCTCGGCCCCTGGCAAGGCACCTCCACGCCTGAGGAGGATGGAAAAAAAAATATGATCATGAGATTAAGTCTCTAACTCAGGCCTTTCAGGTTTTTAACTCACTTTTAGCAGAGTTATGCTTGTTACAGCCTTAAGGACAGTCTCTCCTCCCTAGAGACAGTTCTGCCAGCCCCATACCAGCTTTCTGCCCTTCTCCAGTGTCCTGCAGTTTAACTGCGTGGCCAAGACACTTGATATGTCCAGATCTACACAGCAACTATTGCTGCGGTGGTCTGGCAGCTAACCCACAGCCTTTGTTCCAGACCTCTCTCCTCGGGATGATCCAAGTGTATCACAGTGCATTGAACCAGCATCAGAGGGAGCTGGCTCAGGACCTTGCACAGAGGCTTGCAGAGAAACCACAGTGCCAGAGACAGAACTCGACTCACCCCGCTGCCACACTGCCTTATCCGATTCATTTTTCATCCGGTGCAGAGATTCAGCACACAAAAACTCAAACTATAACAGAAGCTGCTAATGATTTGATCCCTGTCATCTTTCAATACACTGCAGAAATCCTTCAAAAGCGGCAGAGGCAGTGGTGATGAACAGGGACAGGCGCAAAGGCTGGACCTCAGCCTAAAGTTCTTGCCCTGAATAAGAGTGTGAGGGCATGCCTTCCCCTTACGAAAATAAAGTAATATAAAAGTCCAGCACCGCTATCACTCTTCTGGACACATTTGGATAAGTAATGGGTTAGATTATTGCAAATGGAAAACCTGACACTGGAAACTCTGAGCTGCTGCTTAGAGCATGTGCAACCTCCTGCAAACACTTGGGGGTACTTCTGAGGAGCTCTGCTCCAAGCTCATAGCAGTGTCATTGCAAAGAAGAAAAAGTTACTGTTTCTGTTACTTATTAATGTCTTTAAGTCACAAGTGCATGCCATACAGACAAATAATCACAAGATCTGACAGCTGGCAAGCAAGGAAGACTGCGCTGGAGGGAAGAGGATTTAACTGTTTAAATTCAAGCCACTGGAAGTATGAATATGCTTTTGAGTGTTATTGATCCTCTCAGAGCTGCCTTTACTCACATTGTGAAGTCTCCTTTGGCTTTGAGGTGCAAGCACAGTGCAAGCGCTGAGAGTTTTGAAAAAGTATTCTGAGACACATTTATAATTTTGATCCCAAGAAAAATGTTTTCGCTTGATTGCTTGAGGTTCCTCCTTTCCATTCATCTCTTGTGTTGAAACCACACACATGACTACAGCTGGAGCAGCCTGCACAGAGGTGGCTGCTTCATCCCTGAGCACATTTCTCAGTGGTCCCCAGGCCCCCATCCCTAGGCATGCCCCTCAGGAGGGACCCTCTGTCCCTAGGCATGCCCCGCAGGGAGCAGAACCTCCTGCACGAGGTTGAACCCAGCTCACTGCAGCAGGGCTGATGACCCCATGGTGGGACAGAGCCCTGACAGCCCCAGCAGAAGGCACAAAAATGGGATTAAGGGCACAAAGGAGTGACTTTCCAGCAGCCAGTGATCATGGCACACCCGTATCAGCATCACCATTTCAGCTGTAGGCTGCTTTGGCAATCAAGAAGGGCAACTGATCATGCTGATATCTTGTTGTATCTGACCCAGCCAAGTAAATCTCTCCCAGCTCCATACACACACAGCCCTACAGCTACCTCAGGCAGAAAATGGAAGAAAAACAGGCAGGCATGTTGTCGGGAAGGGGAGAGGAAGACACCTTATGCTGTCAGCTAACAAGGCTGACACAGCTCTGGCAGAGTAACTCCTTGAGCAAGAGTGAGGGGAGCAAGGACCGTGGAGACCCTTTGCTGTGCATTTCCCTGTGTTCCTGTTGTCTCCAGAGTTATTTGGGACTGAAAATATAATGAAGTCCAATAGCTATGTGTGAACAGGTTGTCAGTACCAGGAGACATTTTCACAGAGCACAAGCTGCTTTCCCAGGTTCAGCGGCTGAGCCACACGGCGATGGGGCACAGACACTGGAGAGCAGAGGTCTGGACGCAGGTGTTTCTGAGCAGCAGATGGGTCTCCAGCCCCTCAGGCTGCAAAAACTCTCAGTGAATTTAACCATAAATGTTAAGCACCTTCAGCCTAATGGCCAAGCCATTCACTGACGGATGCTGCAGACCCTGAAGGTGCTCCTGCCTGGGTGCTGCAATGATAGAATATCTCAGGTTGGAAAGAATCCATAAGGATCATCAAGTCCAACTCCATCAAGTCCCAGCAGGAGAAAGTATTGTCCTTGAGCCACTGGAAACCAGCCAGGAAAACCACTTTTAGTCAGTCATCACAGCCTGCCCGAGTTGCAGCCATCAGTGTTTGCATCAGGAAAGTGTGGGAAGCCGCTAGTCTGAGTACAGCACTACAGGGCTCTGCACTTTTTTATCTCAAGCAAAATATCCATAACCACATTTTGCACTGAAGATATCTTAAAGAAGAAAACCAAACCAAACGCACCATCAAAACAGACCAGCTGAGTTTCAGAAGGACCTTACCTACCACCCACTGCCAAATGGTTGAAAACATCAGTCTCCATCCTCCTCCTGAGCACAACCGGGAGCTGGCAAAGATAGCTGGTGACGAGCAACCTCCCCACCCTGCTGGAGCCAGGCTTTGGGAATCCACCAAAGAACAACGTTCCAGTTTTTAACTTGACTTTAGCCAAACTTTTCAGCAGATTGTCTTTTCCCTGACACATCTAGCAATATTTTGTCATCATAAATTGACTCAGGTTTATATTAACCAGAAACCTCTCTCATTCAATATTTATTTTGAAAAATGTTGGCAATGAGCACTAATTCAAAGTAGATTTATACTCACAGACCATGATAGAGCTCTGGGGTGAACTTCCTAGAACATGAACCTTAGTTTACCAAATAAGAACATGAAAAACCCAAAGAACCGATTCACATCATCCAACAAACGCAAGATAGATACGCAAGGGCAGCAGGAATTCGCCAACATAAACCACTGTCAGACTTTGCAGTATTCATGTGTACTTAAGAAAAACATGAACTGCAGTGTCTTGAGAGGAGACAGTACTTGAAAGGAGTAAAGCATCAGGTTTAAAAATCCACCACATCCTAAACTGCACCTGGTGGGACACAGTGCTTCTGGAGCAGGGTAGGACATGTTCCCAGGGGAACAGCCACTGCTGCCGGCTTGCACAGGGTTTGGGAGCAGGGGTGAGTTAAGCCTTCAAGACACCTTGGTTTTCTGAGAGAAACCTGGTTCCCTGCAAAATTCCCACAGGGGAAAAAAAGCTCTCAAGATAGACTCATGGGATGTTCAGAAACACCTGTCTCCTTTTCCAAATGCCTTCCCATATTGTCCCAACTTACATCCCAACCTCCTCCTGTGCAGGCAGACAGCTGGACTGTCACAAACGTGGCTCACACCCCCCCCACCCCCCCCCGCAGAGGACCCAGCTCCCCACTCTCTCCCTCTGATAGCCAAACGGTTTACCCAAAGAAGGCATGAGAGCATGGAGAACTTCAGCTCCTTTCTAGGCTTGGTTAGGTCCCTGCTTGGGGGGGAGCAAGGGCCAGGAGTGCCACGGCAGTTCAAGGGGCACCCACGAGGATGCTGCACTCCCCTAAAAGTCAGAGGAAGGAGCGGAAGGGACACAACAGCAGGCAGCCGTGAAGGTTGGTGGGATGAGCAGGGCAGGGGGAACCCAGCCCCACTGGGTCCCAGAGAGAGCAGGGGCACTGGGAGGGGTGCTGGCAGGGGTGCGAGGGAGCAGGGGTGCTGGGAGGGGTGCTGGGAAGGGTGCTGGGAAGGGTGCTGGGAAGGGTGCCTTTACCGCAGAAGTGGCTGCAAGAGCACTCAGGTTTCTTGAGCCCATCCATGGGAAGGAGATGTGGCTTCACCTCCCTGTGTCCATCTCCTGCCATGACACTGACCTTGCAGCTGTTTCAGGAGGCTGACAGCATTTGACCTAGGCATGTTTATCTGATGTTTCTACAGAATAATACATTTCACTAAAATCAGGCTGCAGTCTGGGCCAAAACAGGCAGGGAAGGAGGAAAGGGGGAGCTGAAAAACGTCCAAGCACTTAAACATTTTATTCTACTTTTTTTTTTTTTTTTTTAAGGCAAATCATTTTGCAAGACATTGTTTAAAAGAAGAAAAACGTTGTGTTGATAAATATTAATAGAGAAAAGGGTTAAACAGGAGGGTAAAACAGCGTGAACATGAAACATCATATATGAGTTTGGGGACAGATGTTTCTCTTCAGCTCAGAACTTTCCCTAGTTTTGGTCACGGGACAGGAAAATCTATGGCAGGCTCAGTGCTCTGCGGAGGGGCAGTGGAAGGGAGACCCTCACCAGGCACTGTTACAGAAAGGAATGAAGCAACTGAAAAAGTTACAGTGATGTCGTCTGGGTGGAAAGTGCCAGCTGCAAGAGAGGGATAACTCACCCAGAGAAATCAGGGAAGCGTCACGGAGATGTCGGGGAGCATCTTCAAGCCCCGGCCTCATCTCACACCCAGCAAGCAAAAGCCGTCAGCCGCTCACCCGGGGGTGCCCAGCCTCCGTGGGTGCTCTGAGTCTCCTGCTTCGCTTTCACTTGGCGCCTTTTGCTGCCTCTGAAATTCTGGGATTTCTCTCCCTCGTGCAGAAACTGGTCCCAGTTTTTCCCCAAGCTATTTTTTTATTTTGCCCAGCTGGCATCATTACCCCGACCAGCAAATGCTGGGGATGCTGGGCTGAGGATTGCTCCTGGGAGCGGGAGAACCCCCTGAACCCCCTTCCCCTCCGGCGCCTTCCTCCCCCTTCACCCCCCCTGCCCCGGCTGCCCCCAGCCCCACACCCCAGCGGCCGGTCCCCCGGGCTCTGGCTGCCCGCCGCACCCGGACCGGAGCCGGCAAAGCGCCGGTACGAGCCCGCCGGGGGGGGAGCCGGCCAGCCTCGCTGCCGGGGCTTCACGGCAAAGCAGGACCCTGCGAGGCCGGGCAGGGGGCGGCTGGCCCCCGGGGGACACACGCGTGGGTGCCCCCGCCGCCGCGCCGGAAGGGGGACGCAGGGTTCGGCGGCGGCGGGGTCGGGGCCTCGCTCGCTCGTGCCGCCAGGCGGCGCTGTGGGACCGCGCTCCACCGCCCGCCCCGCCCCGCCGGAACATCCCCCGGGCCCCGGCGGCACGGCTCCCCCCGGCTGCCAGCTCGGAGAGAGGGGCCGGGGCCGGGGCCGGGGGTCTCACCCACGCCCCTGGCAGCTCTGGGCTCCTGCTGCTTGCGGAGCATCTCCCGAGCCCTCCTCCGGGCGCCCCGAGGCCCGGCCCCGCCTGCGCCCACCCCCGCCGCCCCCGGAGCCCTCAGCCCCGTCAGCCCCTGCCGCAGGGCGGTCCGGGGGGGCGCGGGGGGAGCAAGGCCAGGTCCCGGGGGCACCCCCAGCCCCGGCCCCGGCTGCCCTCCCCGGCTCCTCCCGCTCCGGGCTGCCCCGAAGCACCTGCCTGTTCCCGCCTGGGGACGGGGGCTGCAGCGGGGCGGGGGTCCGGCTCTGCGGGGGGGGGTCGGGGCTCAGCGCTGCCTCCGCAGCGTTGCCTTCTGCCCCCCGTCCCCGGAGGGTAGCAGCGGCCTGGCCGCGCCCCAGGGCCGGGCTACAGCCCCCGCCGCGGGGGTCCCAGCGGGCAGGGACCCCCCGCAGCCAGGCAGAGAGCAGCTGGGCAGGGACCCCCCAGGCAAACAGCTGATCTGCCTTCCAGTGACCCCCCGCCCCCCACGGGAGCGAGCTCCCAGCCCAGCCCGGTGCCGCACGGGATTACCGACCGCGGAGCCAGGCACGGTAACCCCGACCCTGCCTCATCCTCCGCTTCAGGGGGGCTCCAAACCCCAGCAGAAACGAGCTCTGTTAAAATGAGCTGTTCGGGGGCCCCCTGCCCTGGGGTGGCTGCCGGGGCCACGGCAGCTCCAGGCTGATCAGTCCCCCAGGAGAAGTTTCCAGCCACAGACGCAGCTCTGAATTATGAATGAATTTGCTTTGTCAGAGGCAGGGCTCTGCTCAGGGGTTAGGTCTCAGCCGTGTGCTGGGGACACTTATCGGTAACAAAGCCCCCGGCACACACGTACCCCGGGATGGATCCCGGGCCGTTGCCTCAATAACACGATTAGCTGCCATAATGCAATCAAAGCGGGGAGCGGTGCTGGGATGAAATGTAATCAGAGGGGAGTGGTGCTGGGATGTGTGGGGAGGCAGTGTGCCCGGCGGTGATTCCTGGGCAGCACAGCTGGCTGCATCGGCATCGCCCCCCAGCCTGGTCCCCAGCCTGTCTCATGGGCCGACGCAAATTGCAGCAATGTGGCCGCAGGGACTGTGCTGGGGCCACCAGTGTTAGTCCTGGGGAGGCACTGCCCGTGCCCGACCCCGCCGGGGGCAGAGCAGGGGAGGCAGGGCCCGCCTGGTCCTGTACCTTGGCTCTGCAGCGAGGCACGCACTGCGAGGTGACTCGCAGTTTTATGGCCGGGGAAGCATTCCTGTCCGCTGGGAACCCACCACCAGTGAGCAGGAGGTCCTGGGGATGCAGGTGGCTGTGCAAGGGAGTCCCAAACATGCCACCTCATCTGTGGCCTTCAGAAAGTGCCCTGCCGCCCACCGTCCCCTGCTCAAGATGGCACTTAAGGAGCCAGTTTCTCACCTGGATGTCCAGGCATCCCATAGCTCCCCTTGGCTGACCAGCTCTGCCTGTTCCCCCCAGCCACCCACCCACTCATCCTGCACCTGCGCCAGCACAACGGGGGTAAAGGACCAGCCTGAGTCCCCGCTGCTCACAGGGGAGTGTTCGCTCTAGCATCACCTGGGTGATGCTGGACGAGTTTTTGGTTTTCGCCCTTTTTGCTGTTTCCTTATCCAAAAGCAATGCGGTGGGCACGCAGCACCATCAGTGGTGCTGGAGAGCCTGGGAGCTGTGACGTGGGCCAGTGCCTGTGGCTCTGCTCCTCGCGCCCCAGGCTGCCCGGATAAACCTCACGGAGCTCCGGCCTGACCCCCCACAGCAGGGCAGTGCCTGGGGCTGGGGGGTCTCCTCCCCCCTGGGGGAGCACAGGGGGCTGGCACAGACCAGGGGGTGCCCGAAATCCCTGGAGGGATGTCACCGAGGCTCCTTGCTCCGGTGGGTGCTGCTGGGGCAGAGCAGGGTGCTGGCTGGGCACCACCAGGGTGGCCAGCTGGCAAAGGGGGCACCCGGGGCGGTGGGAGATGGGATGCAAAGGGTGGGCATGGCACAGCGGACACTGCTGTGGGGCTGAGCTATCGGTACCGTCTGCGGGGGAGGAGAGGGAGCTGCCGGCAGTCCTTGGCTGCATAAGTGGGAGAGTCTTTCAGAGAAAAGAGGTATTTTAGGAAGTCCTCCCCAGCAGGCTTTACTAAGGGCAGCTGCCTGAGAGCCTCCATGACCCCACCACTCCTGCTCGCTTGCCCCCTCACCTCATGATTACAAAGAACCCTTCTTAAATAACAGTCAATATTGTCACACTGCTCGCCCAAGAGAACAAATATCTGGGGACACCTTGCCCTTCCCGTGGGGAGCACGCCTGCAGCAGCAAACCCCCAGGCTCGGGGGGTCAGCAGGAGCCCCCGGCTGTGCCTTTGAGAGGCCAACCCAAGAGCCACTGTACATCAGCACAACACTCCTGGGAGGAAATTAGTAACCCTAAAGGGGAACAAAATTCCTGCAACTAGAAACTTTTAACCTAAAAAAATGACTTCCCAGCACTGGAGGAGCCTCTGAAGCCATACTGAGGTTTCACCAGGGGTATCACCACGTGCAGCCGCCTAATCCCAGGAGATGCACTGATGGCATGTGCCAGCAGCAGGGCTGTGCCACCGGCCACTGGGCAGACAGCCTGGCCCCGTCCTGCCAGGGTAGATGCTGTTACCCTGGAAAAGGTTACACTGATGAATCTTTGGGGGGGAAAACGTTTTCTGTGGTATTTACCAGATGTTCAGAAAAAGCCTGATTTCTAGAGCAGGTGCTCTATAGTGGAAGGAGTAGCACTAGCCTCACACTTCCAACTTGAGCTCATTGCAGCGCAGGGACCAGTGCCTCTGCCTCTCCCAAGCCATTGTGGGTGCCCACGCTCACACCCCCCAGCCCGGTGAGGCTGAACAGTGCCATAAAAATACTCGTGAACAGGACAGAAACTCCTGCCCCAAGCTCCTGCCCAGCCTTTCCACCAGCTCCTGAGCCGGGCATCCTCTGGGCATCCTGGTGGGGCTGCTCCGGATGGGCAGGGATGCCCTGCAGCTGCATGCCCCAGCACGCGTGGCCCCTGCTGCCAGCCCGGGCCAACCCAAGCAGGTCTATTGTGCCACACAGAGATGAAGAGGGGAAGAAGTGTGAGAAAACACCCTGCTTTGGCAGTTAGGGTTCTTTTTGATGCACTCTGCAGAGAAGCTTGAGGGTTTTCCAGCCTGAGCAGCGGGCGCTCTCCCGCACAGGCATGGGCTGCTCCAGAGGAAAGCCTCGGCTCTGTGGCTGCTGGTCTGCAGCGGTGGCCATGCCAGAAACGTGCTGCCATGCCAGTCCCTCGCAGGGCTCCTCTCTTTAGCACCCTCCCAGCACAGCCCGTGCAAAAGGGGGTTTGCTCCAGCTCCTGTTTTTGCAGCTGGCCCCAGTGAAGGGGTCCCACGCACACACATGGGATGCAGGCTGGAGGCTTCGCTACCCATCTCATTTTTCCTGTATAGGAGCAACCCCAATATTTTGCATGTGCATCCATCTCCCCCAGCCGCTGCAGGGACAACACAGGCAACGAACCCCTCGGGGCAGCCAGGGTACCCACAGAGGACCCCCCACAAAGTGAGGTCAGACTCCCACCAGCAAGACAAGCTCCCACCCTCGCTCCTGCAAGTGTAGGGGGAGGCAAGGCTGCCATTCCCAGGCGGGTGGCAGTGGCTGGAAGGAGCCTGTCACCCCGCAGGCTCCAGCCAAGCGCCGTGGGTGGGAGGAAGCTTCCCAGAAGACAGAGAGCTAAATAAAGGCAAGGCCTGGAACAACCCAGGGCTGCCAGCTATTTATTCTAGCATGCCTGTACACTGCAGAGCAGGAGAAAGATATTTTAAAGCTGCTCCAAGGACGCTTGTCTATCTGCCTGGGTTTGTTGATCAAAAAATCTAATCACCAGCCCTCCCCACCAACAGCTCCAAGCCCTGCACCACCTACAGCCATGTACCTTCCCAAATGCACCCTCTCTACAGCAGCCAGCCCCTCCATCAGTACTACACTGAAGCAGATGCTTGGAGAAAAGGCTGTAGCATGTACAGTGTGGTACGAGCTTGGGGAGCATCCCCATCCTGCACTCAGTTTACTTCTGTCCAGTCCTAATGACAGATTTCTAACCATAAAAATTCTAACCATTTTTAGCATCCAGGACTTACCCTTCTCCACTCAAACTGCCATAAGCACTTACCACTCTGGGCTTACAGATCTCACCTCCTTCAAACAAAAAGCACACCCCAACTCCCTATAAAAAAAAGCAATGACTGCAAACTTTGTTCTTGAATATGTATTTTTTACTGAAAAAATCATTCATAAATTAACAAATACAAAAATGTACAAACACATGGGTAAATAAATGTAATGACACAAAGGATTGCTTTGCTGAGAAGTGTGTGTGTGTTTTAAAACACTAGTCTTCAGTGCAAAAACGTCCCCCTGGCACCTCTTAAAAACGTAACAGTAAGCTCAAAAGCCATGATGATGGAAACTACTTTAGAGTTTAAAGCCACTTCTGATGGTGAGCGACCCGAAGTGCGTGGCTGTTGCTCAGACGGTACCTCCCTTAGAGAAGCAGAGCTTTATAGATAATTAACTGTCAATAAATAGTTTTTCAAATAAAATCCACATGGCTCATTTAAAAAAAAATTAAAAAAAAAAAGAAGATGTCAGCATTGAACAGGACCTGCCCTCCAGCAGGGCTGACCAACGGTGTTGACATGGAAGGGGTGAGTGGCCTTGTTGAATCTCAGCTGCCAGAATATGTACAAGTTCTCCTTAATATGAGAATTTTTACACCATAACAGCACATGCGCTTGACAGTATGTTTTTAACAGTTACATTTACTATACAGGATTTGACATAGCTGATAAGATTAACAGTGCACATTTTCAGATATTCCACATCTTAAAAAGGGGGGAAGGGGGTGGAGAAAAATCAACGTGATTAGAACAAAGGAACTATGAAGAAGGATGCTGCTGGGGCAGGGGGTGGACCCTTTTGTGCCAACCATAGAGTGCATTTCTGAGCAGAGGTAACGGCTTTTTGTTCAACACAAGGTGCGATGGGTCTCAGGTACACATCAAAGGCTGAGGATCCCGACTAAGGTAGTTTAACACCTACTCACACACACATGCATGATTCCTGGGGTAGTGGACTTGGACTAGTTGAAATACATTCCTTGTTTGAAGCACCATTAAACAAAGAGATTTCTAGCAAGGTCTCAAGATGAAAGAAAAGCGGGGTAGGGCAACACGGGTTCAGCATCTGGAAAGGGTCCACGTGAATTAGACATCGAGATTCAGAAGCAAAAGTCTTTATTGCTATATGCGCCATAAAAAGCAAGTCCTCACCTCTGCCTATAAATAGCCAGGTTGAATCCCCTTGGGAAGTGAGCTTAAAGCACATGTAAGTTCAAAGACTTTAAAACCTAAGTTACAAACTTATCAGCGCTTTTCAAGGGCAGGCTTGCTGTCCTCTCATACGGGCCGATAAGATCTACACAAGAACTCGTGTTTTCTAAACTAACATTTTCTGGACACAGGTTAGGAATGCCCTGGGCAGTCACACCCACAACAGATGCATATGGGGATCATACGTCCACAGAACCAAGAAAACAATGTAAACCATGAGGAGATAAGGAAATTGAAGGCAAACAATGCAATAAAGAGAAAGTTAAAGTACATTGGAGGTTACGTACACACCATTGTTACGTAGAAATACAAATTAAAAAGCAACCCCCAATATATTTACTTTTAAGTCAGAGGTCCAGTAGAAGTGACGGTGTCAGTGCTGTGTAAAGGACCGGACCGAGGGGCAGCGGTGGGGAGAGCCCGGAGCCCAGCCTGCCCACCGCGGCTGCGGGGAAGGAGGGGGCGGCCCACGGGAGAAGGGAGCGGGCACTCCAGTTTGGGTGGCTGGATGGGGTGTCGGACCAAGCTCTCTGGTTCCTGGTCCTCATGTTTTCATGAGCTTGATACGTGCGTCCTTCATTTCTCTCGCTAACCTCCCACAACCTACCCCACCAGCTGCGCCTGCGCAAGGGCCACCAGGTGCCGACGGTGATAACCACAGGCACTGCCTGGCTCTGACAGCACCAGTGTGCTGCTGGATTTACACAGGAACAACCTCCCAAACTGTACCGTCACGTTACGGGAGTGATGGCAGGGTGCTGCTGGTGCGGGGAGGGCTCCGTGGGGGGTCAGCCGCCCCATTCCGAGGATGGCGCCCAGGGGCTGCGCTTCCCGAAGCAGCGGGGATGTGAGCTCTTGAGCAACCTGCCATGCTCATGCTTACCACCACTGGGATAGAGAGCAACAGGCAAAGGATTTTATCCCATATGGCTTCTGGATTCATTTGCACATCGTGTTGCAAGAGTGACAGAAAGGGGAGTTTTGTCATAAATATTCCCATCTCCTCACTCTCCCTGGAAAAAGCCACCCCTGTGGTTTCTGGAATGAGCAATGACATGGCTGTATTTCATCCGCTACACTGGCAAGTTTAGGGCCCTGTCCCACAAACATTTCTGCATATGCACAGCTTAAATCATGCAAGCAGTCTCACTGGCTTAAAAGGGAACACCTTGCACAAGTACAGTGATGCACACACAAGTGTTTACAGAATTCAGGACTAAAATGAGTGACTGTATGTAAACCTCTAGCTTGGATTTGAGCCATAGGAGGAAAAAAGGGGCAATTTACACAGCATATTTACACTTACACTTCTTTAAGAAGCGATTCTGTTGTATATACTTCAAGCAGGTCATTTAAAAAACTGCACAGACATAGAAGAACGGTATTAGAAGTCGCTTGATCTCCCACCAGGGCAGTTACCGACTGAATCACTCCCGACGTTCGCCATCGAGAAGCCAGAGTCCCTCAGCTGAGCTGCTTCCTGGAGGAGAAAGCACGTCCGAGGCGAGTCCCAGTGCCGAAGATTGCTGGAGGAGGAATGTGGAGTCGAGAGCAGCAGGTCAAACAGTTGTCCTGAAACCCAGAAAGCAAGTGGCAGAAAAAAGAAAGAGACTGCTGAGCTCGCTGCACAAGTATCGGGCTGGATTGGTACAGCTAGGGCAATTTGTGCGTGCACTTTCAGCCTTATTCTCCAAAATACTGTGATCCTTCATTAGACAAAGTGTTGCTTGTCCTTGATAACCCTTGGAAAAGAAAGTCTAGTGTGGTGCTTTCTTGGTGAAGGGCAGAGCAAAGTTATTTTCTCCTCTTAATATTCAGGCACCAGAGCCAGCTCCGGTGTCAGGTTAACAGTGATGTTCTTATACAAGGCGTCATACGTGACGTTTGGAAAGTAGTTCAAGTTATTGAGGCCGTCCAGGGCTTGCCTTTCTCTCGACTTCCTCAGCAAGGCATACCTGTGGAATGAGAACCAGAGGCCAGAGTCACTTCCCTGGATCCCACAGAGCCCTGCAAAGTTCTCCCAACGCTACTAAAACACCCTTAAAACAGCCAGTCCCAGCAGCAGGTACAACCCAACACACTTCTGAGCCCTTAATAAAGGGAACAATCACACTTTCTATACTGGTAAACACCACAAACTTTGAAAACTACAGTCCATCACTGGATGAAGAGTAAAATGCTCCCTGTGCCACCAGCAAGCACTCAGCTGTCAGAACAGCCTGTCACTCCTGCCCAGAGCCTGGGGGTCCCATTCCCAGGAGGTGGATGAGCATGGGGGCCTCCTGCCAAGCCCTCACCAGACAAAGCATTCCAGAGAAAACCAGTAATGGGTGATGTGGTCCTGCCCATTTTTGACAACCTAGGCCACAAACAAGAGCAGAACTGAATTGTTTTAGTCTAAGGGATGGGGGACAAGGAAGTAAAACTAGAAAAATGATGGTTTGGGGAAGGAAACTGCAGCTGGTGCATAAAAACTACCCACCTCAACCATATTTAGGGGCAAGATGGTGAGATGTACAGGCTGAGGGTGAGACGGGCAAAAAACAAAATAAGCAGAAACATTTCATCAGGACATGACACTGACTTTCTGCACCACAGTGCTGGGTGCCTGGCAGCACCAGGACGAGTGGGAGCTGGGCTGAGACCTGGGGACAGAAAAAAGCACCAGGGAAGGGATGTGCCAGGAGGAAGAGGAAGATGCTGGGTGAGAGCAAAGAGGGAAGTGCTAAAGCTCGTTTCAAAGTCACAGCATCAGGACATGGGCAGGACACTTAAGTGTCTTGATGAACACTTTCCTTCTCCACAGCGAGAAGTGTTGGGTCCCCCTGCTCGGGTGGGAGAAGCAGCAGGGCTTTCAGATGGCAGCAGTTAGTACTTGCCTGTGGGTGAGTACAGAGGAGAAGGAAATTGAGGTTTCCGTGCAGGACACAAGAGGGTATCTATTGCTAAGCCTTGCCTAGGCTGGGCGTCGAGCTCCGGATGCAGCAGCAGAGGCAGGAGCACTAGCAGCACCGGCGCCAGCCTCACCAGGGCCACCACTGCCTTACCCACCACCACCCTTCACCACAGATCCCCCTCCCACAGCTCCTGCTGACATTGAACTCGGGCTCCTGGCTGGCTGGGGCCAACAGGAGACCAGGGAAGCATCAGGAACAAGAGCTCAATCCCACTGCACTGCCAGCCTTCCATGCCTCAAGGGTTTGACTAAATACGGCTTTAAGCCAAACCAACTTCTCTTTTTCAAGAGTGGAACAAGGTAAGTATCTCTTAGTGGCTGCGTTCTGCCTAAAAGAGAAATGGAAACTAGGGCTAAAGATGACAACCTCAAATGGAAACTCCCCAAAAAATGAGTCTTCTGTAAAGAGACCCACAGATAGCTGACATGGTGTCTGCAACATAAAAACCCTCCTTGCTGCCTCTTCTGCAGCAGCAGCCAGGAGCCCCTGCACAGAACAGAGCTTGCATGGTCCAGCAGCTCATCACTTGTAAGTGTTAATTCCTGCAGTTGTTTGTGAAAAAGGTATTTCTCTCATTTTTGTTGCACAGTTTTCAGAAGACTCGAGTTCCACCCAGGTCCCTAGGCAAACGCAGTCATTCAACCAGTTCTTGTACCTTCTGAAACAACCCTGGCTCCTGGACAAAGGGGTCAGAGATGTCCTGGAAAGCTCCAAGATTTCAGCTTTTTGAGAAAAAAAGACAAAACGTTCACGTAGTATGCAGGCTCCTTAGATGCAGGGGACAGTCAGTGCCCCTGATGGATGTCCGAAGTCTCGCAAGAGAGCAAACCCTGAGTTCAGGGGCTCTGTACACTCAGCCCAGTTTGGGGCCAAGAGGCAGGAACAGAAGAATGGGAAGGAGCGAGCTGCTCCGTCTCAGCACTGCAGTGGAAGTGTGCTGGAGCTGCTGCCATCTCCCTGTCTGCACACACCATCACGGGATGAAATCGGTGTCAGTGCTACCCTCCGACTCCAAACCCTGAACACCATCCACTGCTGAAGAACTCCACCGCAGGAGGACATCGCTGCTGTGACAGCAACTGCCTTTGCGGCACAAAGCCAGGGTGTTGCTACTGGACCTTGTCAGTGTTCTCAGGGACACCTGATGCTTTAGCAGCCACATACAGAGAGAGCCCCTGCTCTCTGCCTTCTGCGGGATGACCAGTTCCTCCTTCAACACTTGGGTCAGGCTCTCCTAGGAACACGTAAGCTTCTCTGACTTCTGGCATTAGCCACCCCTTTGGGAACATCCCGCTGGAGATACAGGACAGGCCCACAGCGTGCCATGCTGACAACTCCCTCTTCTGGATGGCACCCAAGCAGCTAAAGCCACAAAGTGAGGACCCCTTGCTGCAGGGATGCGGGATATAAAACACAGGGATGAAGGAATCCCGACAGTGCTCTACCTCCATCTCTCCACAGTTGGTTTCCTTCAGGAGTTGAGGCTGTTACTGCCCCCAAACAGCTGCAGGGAGCCTTGTACTTGGTAGACTCTTTGTGAAGGGCTTTGGAATTCTTAAAAAAAAACCCACAAGATATTAAAATTAAACTACTTGCCTTCCCAGGAACTGGACTTCTCCCCGATGATGGTGAGGAATTGATTTGTATTTCCCTGTGTCTCCTTCTGGTCGAGTCACCGAGTAACCTGCATACTGCACCCTGCATTAGAAAGGGGAGAAATAAAGTAAAAATCCGTCGTTGCATTTGCTGTGCTGTCAGCACTTGCCAGGGCTGCACAGTCAGCGCGCTTGCGGCTCCGACAGCAGCTCTGCCTTTCCACCCAGCAGATAAGCCACACAAACCTCCTCACTCGAGCCCAGGCTCCAGGCAAGCCACACGACACTCGGCACCTCAAGGCTTCAGCTCAGCCGAGATCAGTTTGAGCTCAGCAGCGTGAGATAACCGCACACAGGGCCAACAACTCCCCCAGCCAGCACTACTCTGAGTTTCCCATCTAGTGCCTGCACGGGCTGGAGCAGCCCCTGTTCCCACCAAGCCACCGCAGCCAGGCTGGCTGGTCCCTAGCCACGGTGAAGCAGGCGCAGCAAGCCCAGCGCCGACTGCCGCGGTGACAACGCTTCGTGCCGCAGCATGTGCAAAGCCCGGCACGCAGAACCACCACCAGCAGTGAGCCCAGGGGCGCCAGCTGAGCCAAGCCCATACCTGTTCCAGAGGTCATCGTCTTCGCCGCCCCAGCCCCAGAAGGCGTTAGCGAAACCATTGATCTTCTGAAACTGCTCGACAGTCAGGCCGCTCACCCCACCGAAGAACTCCTTGTAAGGGAGCCTAAGCGGGAGAGAAGGGGTTAGGGCAGAGCCCACCAGCACTGCAGCTCTCCTGCCTGCAACGGGGAAAGCCCGAGCTGGGAGGATGCCTTCTTCTATTCCCCTCCCATGTTCACTTTGCACAAAGCCTGAGAAGCAAACTGAAATTCATCTTCCTCCTTTTTAAAAAAAAAAAAAAAATACATCTGACACTGGCTCCTTAGCTACTATGGTAGTGGGGAGGAAGAACAGTGCTTACAGATACATGTACTTATCCAGCTTGGCTGCAAAGTGCCTCGGCATCTGTCCACACCCATAATAGTTACGGTCATTTTCTGGTATGTGGTCCACATCGTGGAAGATGAGACAGTCCCAGTCCAAGTCCTTCATTGCTTCCCGAAAGCCAACATTGAAGAGCATGGCACGGTTAAAGGGGTGGTTTCCAGCCTAGGAGGGAGAAAGTTCCTTCTCAAGGGGAGTCCCGTGCAGTTCATGTCCGCGTGTACTTTCTCTGTCTTGTCTAGAAAACTGGAGGGCAACCAGCTCCCACCAAGGTACCGCAAAAGGAAACGATGTATTGGGACAGACTGGTGAGATCAACCAAGACTTAAATATTCACTTTACTGTGCAGGAGCAAAAATAAAGATGCTAAAGTCTTATTTACTCAGACACTTGGAAAAAAAAAAACCCCACCCCACTACCCAGTTTTCATCAATTTTTTTAAGATAGAGCTAAATATGAAAGTACATTTACTGAGTGGATGAAGCCATGTGTATACCAAATGAGAATCTTAGGTTTAACATTTATAAAAGTCTTCTAGATACTGCCCAGACAAGAAATGTCTGACTCTGGTCAGGCCACCCTGTGCCTAGGGGATGCTCCCCAGAACAGATGTACAAACCCACAAAAATAACGCACCATTAGTTAAACTACAAATACTAGGTTCAAAGTTGTCTTTTTTTTTTTTTTTTTTTAGAAATACCTCCTCCAATACAGGACTTAAAAAAAACCAACCACACCACCCTGAATCTACTTCATTTTCAGATAAAACCAGTGATTTTTGGGCACCCCTCTTAGCTGTGCCACTTCTAGGCAGAATGGGACAACTTACACATTGCAACATGAACCCTAAACCTGCCACAGGTCAAATGATGTGATCTGGCAGGTAAGCTCCTTGGGACATGGCACAGAGCTACACTTGCAGCTTTAGCAGATGCATTTTTAGCGCAGCACATCCATGCCCCTGTGGCTGCTGCCCAGACCACCCCAGGGCTCACTCACTTGTTCCACAACGTAGAAGGCGAACTGTAAACGTTGTCGCTGCAGCATGGGAATAAGGTGTCTGAAGAGGACAGGAAGATGCTCGTATCGATTGCGGAATGGGATCAGGATTGCCACCTGATGGGGAGAGGACACAGCTCTTACTGTACTGCACCAGTGGCTCCTGCTGCTGACTGACCCCTGGGCTGGGGAGCGGGGCCGGCTGGTATGGTGTTGTCGGAGGAGCAGCACTAAACATGGTGTCTCAGCTCTCCCAAGTAGGGCTGAGCAGCCTGAAACCCATCCAACCCCCACAACATGGATTTGTTATTCACCTCTTGGGGAATTGTTGCTTTGGGGAAATTCCATGTGACCTTGACTGGGAGGGAGACCCGCTGCCCACCCCACTGCCTCTGCCCGGTGCCAGGCACAGCAGGAGCGGGGCCAGGTCCTGCTATCATGCTGGCCTAAAGCCACCGCCCGCTGGAAACAGGAGTCCCAGCACTGCCACCTTGCCTCTCTACATCAAATCCTACCCCGGACAGGCCAGCAGGGAAGCAGGCAGGCAAGCTTGCTGCCCGACCCCTCAGCAGTCCGTGCAGAAATCCAGAGCTGACTCACGCAGCACTAAAGCAGCCTCTGAGCTCAGCATTTCTTCCTCAGGCACTGCAGCCCCACACTTCAGATCCTTATATTCATTACTCTGAAGCTGTAGCACATGAGAGACATTCCTGTCTTCCCAGCACCCCCCTGGGACCCTCCACACCCCCCGTGCTCAGCAGGGACATGGGGCTGCCCAGCACCCCAGTTACCTTCCAGCGAGGCAGGCAGTCGCTCGGCTTCCAGTGGCCTCCCAGCTTGATAGAAGGGTCTTTTGAGAAGAACTGGTGGATATCCTCCATCGTGATCTCGCTCATATTTACATCAATGAGGCCCTCTGCAGAGACAGCAGGGAGAAGCAGGAGGGGGTCAGGAACTGCTGTGGTCCTGAGGTGGCTCAGTGCCTGCTCAGGGCAGCACTTCGCTGCATCCCTGCCCTCTATCCCCGGCACTGAATGCAGGCAGCCTCTTCTTTTCCCCAAGCACCAACAAAAATGATTAGGAAATGCTGCTGGCACGACTTGTAACACCTCCATCTCCTTGGCAGCTGGGCTGTTTAGCCTTTGTGGCCGATGGATGCGCTCCATTAGAGACCCACACTGGCCATGGCACCCCTCTACTCCTCCATACAGGTTTCCAGCAGATGCAACACCCCTCACCTCGGCAGAGAGCAGTCTCCCCCTTTCAGGAAAAATTTACCTGCAAAAGCCCAGTTTTCCACTGCAATATCACTTTGCTGGAAGCATTTCTCCTGGCTGTGGCTCCCTTCTGGGGGTCCACCACCAGCCTGTCTCCTGCACCAGTCCCTGCCCAGCTGTACCGGGCACAGCTCAGGCTGGGACCAGTAGCACTGCCACAGGGCAAAGGAGCCACCCCGCTGCCACTGCCCCTGGAAAAGAGCTGGCCGAGCCTTTTCACCAGCTCCCAGCACACAATCCCTCTTTTGTTTGCGTCTGCCAAGCAATGGGTTCCTGCTTCGGCGGGGAGACGTGCCTCCAACATAGCAGGGATTAATTTGTGTGAGTGGGTAAACAATGATTTCCCAGGAGGGGACCAGGCTCCAAACAGCGCTCCCATTCACCCCCAGGTACCCGGCAGGGAAAGGTGCAACGTTGGCGAGCCAGGGAACGCCACGATGTGCCCTCCAAAGCCACAGGGAACAGGACAAGGGCACAGGGCTGTCAGGATGCTACTCACTCATAGAAGGGAGCCTCTCAGGGCAGGTGAGGTTGGGGAAGTAGGTAAAGTCTTCAGGAAGAAATGTTGTGGCTTGCAGAAAGGTGTCGTTGTGGTTCAGATCAAGAGGATAATCTGAGGAATGAGAAAAAAGAAAAAAAAAAAAGAGTGCACACTTGAGCTGCAGGTCTTTTTTATTTTCAGCCACCTCCCTGTGCCACTGTGAGCAGACTCCAAAGCCACCCATGGCTAAGGATGTCCCCAATGGCATGTGAGTGTCCCCCCACAACACCAGCTCTAGACTTGCAGCCCAGCTATGGGCTCATCCCCACCCTGGGGCTGGTGGCTGCAGAAGCCCCTGTGGCCTTACACAATGCCACACCAAAGAAACCTTCACATTTTCTGGCCAGAGGAAGAATTTTGAGTGTCACCTTTAGGTACCACAAACAGCTCAAAGTGAAGGAGCACATGGCACTTGGAAGAAGGACCACGGCACAGCAGGAGGAGACTTGCCCCTCCAGCGGGTCCTTTCCCAACAGGCTCGGAGAGGGAAGTCCCCAGGCAGGTCCTGATGCCAGCAAGGACTGTCAGTGCAGCAGTCTGCGCAGGAAAATCCTGCCTTGCATCCTCCTCAAAGGATCAATAAAAATGATCACGTTACACCTGGCCTTTCCTCTGCTTTACACCGTGCAAAAGCAGAGGAGCCCCCGTGCCCCAACAGCTGCGGCAGTGCCCAGCACAGCACATTTTTCAAGCCCCCCCCAACCCCCTGCATCCTTGTACCTCCCAGGCAAACTCCCTCCAGCCTGCTACACCTGGAGATGTTTTAAGAAGGTTTTTACATAACCATGAACTTCTGCTTTCTACAGCAAAGTCACCAGCTTTGCATAAGGCTTCTTTAGCCAAGCATAACCTTCATTTTAGGCACTAGAAAAAGTTCCCTGTCTGTGGTAAAGCATCAGCTGTTACAGGAGGATGTACTTTCTCTGATCTGATGTTGGCCTTTTGGTCCCACAGCACCAACCTGACACCTCACAGTGGTCCTGGAAAGCAGCCATTTAGTGCTGAGCCACCCAGTCCCATCACAGGCAGCCCTCGGACCTACCAGGACAAGGTGGTCTCATCCTTTCTAGTTGCCTTCCCATGCAGAGGCATCTGCAGAAGCACGCCTTGGGGCTGACATTCACCATGCTGATTCAGAGCAAGAGCAGCCCTGGTTTCTCATGAGCACAGTACAAACCAGCTGGTGTTCAGGCACCCAGAGACAAAAAGGAGGTCTAGGATCCCTCCTGCCACCCCCCCCGAGAGCTGTCCAAGCAGCTCTGCTAAGCCTTGGACACAAGGGTTGGCAAGTGATCCATCAGCAAACTTGATGTTACAGTAGGGAGCCAGATTTTTAAGTTATTTGACTGAACCCAGTGTGAGATTCACACATTTTTTTAAACCAGCAGCTATAACCTTTCAAATTAAGCATACATTTAGTATCAAGAACATACTGATAGCAAAAGGGCTTCACACATTTTATCCTGAGAGCAATTTAATAAACCTAGAATTACAGTGTAGTGAAGTAAATGAATCTGCTAAGATTAAGAGTTAAGAATGTAAGTCATATTTAAGGATAGGGACATTTAAGTAATTGCTTAAGCACAGTATATTCTCTGCAGCAGAAAGGCTGCATCTAATAACCACATTCATGATGTATCTGGGAAAAATAATCTAGTGACAAGTTAATCTTTTTAAAGCAAAGCAGGGAAGGTTGTCTTTACCTGCAAGGTCAAAATCTTTCATTTCAATTAACTGGGGCAAGTAATTGCTGGACTGATATTTCAGCTTGCTTTATTGTGCTAGTATCTACCATCACAACATGAATACTGTTTATCCACGCAAAGAAGTGGCACCCAAACTCTCTCAGACTCAAGATGGACTTGTAAACAGAACCTAAGAGCTTTCCAAGTATGATAGATACTGTTTTGAATGCTTGATGCTGTTCTAAATTTTAATAACCAAATTCCCATTAGACTCCTATCACCAAAGTACACTCTCAATATTTGGTCCAGCTGACAACACATGGTGAAGCTCAGCTCCCTTCTTTCGCATAAAGGGCCACCTTTTTTGCTTGCAGAAGCACAGAAGGGACCCTTTTTGACTTACCGAACAGGAAACCTATTATTGCATCTATTAGCAAATGCAGAAAAAGATAAATTACTTCCCCATTTTAACACAAGAGGAAAACAGCTAAGGGCAAAGAGTAAGTGCAGCTGGATGGGGACAAGCACACTGTGCTCGCAGCAGACCACTCTGTGCTTGGGCACCTCGTCATTCAGGGTGGGACATCGCATCTTTAAGGAATCTGCCCCAAAATTAAAGCCCCAGGAGGACACAAACATGAGGCAGCACTGCACAAAGAACTGCTCCCCCCTGCCCAGCCCCTTGCTGGAACACAAATGATGTGCGGGAGAGGTTGCAGCTCAGAAAGCATCGGCAGCCTCCTACCTCCCAGTGCTCCCATGCAGCTGGAGCAGGGACAACCAGAGAGGGGTCACAGGGTCTTCTACTGCCCAAACTGGTTTGTGACCTGTGGAGCTCACACCCAGAAGCAGCATCCCCGACCCTGCTCCACATGCCTCGCCCAGCAAAAGGGGAGGGAGTGCAGGGATGGGGAGGGGGCACAGGGAGAGATGTGACATCCACTGCTGCCTGCAGGGCAGGGTGGAGGCAGGAGAGCCTGGGGAGCTGCTGAGATGGCCAAGGCCTTTGCTGGGTCCATCCCCACCACCGCACCAGGTGGGCTCGCTCTCCTGGCCGTCACTGTCACGCTGCCCGCAGCGGCGTGGGGAGGATGCGCTAACCAGGCAGTGCTGCCCACCCAGATCCCACCGAGGCACCCAAACCTAGAGTCAGGGAGGCAAGATACTGATCCCAGTGTTAACATAATCCTTGTGGCCACAGTGCCACGTGCCTTCCAGATGTCACCACCATCCGTCATGCATGTGCTCTGACCTGCCTGCCAGGGAAGGCCGCCCAAGAATGGTGCACAGCACTTGTGTACGTTAAACTCTCCTTGCAGCCGGAACTCTCAGGGCAGGAGGGGCATCTGCCCGTGCCTGCAGATCTGGGACAGATGTGAGGTCCAAGCAAGGACAGTTATTTCATTAATGGCACCACCAGTATTGCTGCGCTAATGTGGTAACCATCCCCCTGCCTGCTGCAGGCAGCAGGAGCACACAGCAGGCTTCTGCAGGGCTCTGAGCCCTGAGGGCCAGGACAGCAGCAGGGCTGAGGCTCTCATCACCACAAGCAGCAGTGGGAGCACCAAACCCTCCTCCCCTCAGGGGATCAGTCACTTCCTCACCCTGCGTCTGCTCTGCTCCATGTTTCCAGCCTCAAAAATAGCCCATGGTGGCAGCCCCGGCTGCCTTCGGAGGAGTCCCAGCATGTCAATCCCTTGCACAAGTTCGTAATTCCACCACCACCACCACACCACCCCCCATCCCCATCCCCAGCCAGAGTACAGCTAAACTGTCAGCCACCCCGCTCAGCTCCCCAGCAGGCTGGCCAGCAAGGACACTGCTTCTATTTCTTGTTAATAAGAAAATAATCTTGCCCCGTGAAACCCTGCCAGCCCCTGCCACTGAGCCCTCGCAGCAGAGGAGCTGAGCTCAGCTCCCTGGCACTGCTGCAGCCTGATGCCAGCCCCACCAGCATGGGGCACTGGTGACATGTCAGCAGGGGAGGTACCCGCTTGGTGTCACAGCAGCCCAAAGGCGATGATGCCTCACCCTGCCTTACACACAGCCAATGTGCATTTATGCTTCGCTGTACCAGATTTACACCAAAACTCATAACCCTGTTATCAGCTTTATATTACAGACGATGAGCAGCCTGGGAGTGGGAGCCTGCGACTCTGCTCCCTGCATTCTGCCCAAAGTTCAATATATTATTTGTGGCAGGTCTCCAGCCAAGTCATCTCTGCTCATCCTTGCATGGGAAGAGTGAAGCTTATGAGCACAGGCTCCTCCACGTGCACGGAGCCGGGGATCTGCATGCGCTTGTGCCTGGGAAGTTATTTTTTACATATGAAACCTGATCCTTGCACTGAATTCCCAATGTTTACCTTCAGACTGGTTGAAGCTAACAAGCTGAATTCCTGGAAAGCAAAGAGGTTCTCAGCTCCACATTCCATCATTTGAGACCTTTCAAGATTTTTCACCCGTTACACAAGTCAGAAGCATTTTTATGTTTTATAAAGAAATTAATATTTTTTATATATAGTGCATATATATACATATTCATTCTTTATATCATATGTATTTTATGTTACATAAAATATTCTTACATATAAAATAAAAAAAATAAACCAATTAAAGTTCCCACCCTGCATTTACCAGCATGCATTAATTCTTTCAAGCAGAGTTGACCTGAACCACTCTTATTTCCAATGGAAACAGAATCTTTGATCAAAATGACAATTACTCAAGAAGTACCTGAGTCATTCACACTGCTGTTCCTCTTGGCATAGGCACTGCGGACCACCTGCTCGTACACCTGAGCTCCTATTGTTCTCATGTTTTCACGAATCATGATGCCTTGGGCTTGCATCATGAAGAGGTAGGTGTTCACTGCAAGGAAGAAAAAAAAAAAAAAAAAAGGAATATTTCCACAAGCATCAGCTTTTATAGGAAAGAGAAATAGGAGTCTTTTGGAACCATTCCCAGCCTTCTGCTTGGTTTCAGCTCCCTCCTGCCAGGAGGATCCCCAGGTCGCACGTGCCTCGGTTGCCTGACGGGAGCTGGGAAGGGCACGGAGTCGGAAAGCAGAGGCGTAGGGCATGTCTGGAAACCCAGCTGATTAATAAGGGGAACGTCCCCAGCTAGACCTGACAACACAAGCTGAATGCTGTGTTACAGTCTAAGACCAGTACCTTTTGCTGCCCAAGTAGGGAAGTTTAATTAGGAAATATCATTATAACAGGAAACCAAGCTGCACGCCTGGAGAAGGGCAGTTGTTCCTAGACTGCAACACCAAGGGTTGACACTTGCTTGGCAAGGGTGCCTCAACGGGCACCACAAAAAACATCCCACTGCCAGTCTCTGAGCCCACCAGCAATCTGGAAGTCCCAGAGCAGGCAGCATTTTGCAGCACAAGCCCCCTGGGTCCCTGGGACCAGCCCACCCCCCACCCCACCCCACCCCCCACCCCCAAAGCCAGCTTTCTTCCCCCATTCCTTTCCCTCTGACCCTGTGCCCTGGCACAGCTCAGACTGAGCCTACTTAGGTTTCAGTTTAAGCTGACACCCGGCGCTGGCAGACACGGGTCCCAGAGCAAATGGCAGCAAGCACAGCCCTGCACCCCCAGCAGCACTCGTGGGGACGCAGGACAGCCACCATGCACGCCCCAGCACCCCTCACCAGCATCGCAGTGCCAGCCACGCGCCCCTCGCAGTGAAGTTTTAGGCTTAAGAATGAAGGGAAGAAAAAAAAAAATAATCTTGATTTCAAAACCGGGAGGAGGGGAGATCTAACAGTTCTGTATTAATATTCAAAAAACCAGGTCAGAAGATGCTCCAGGAGGGATGAAAAGGGCAGCAGGCCAAGGGAAGACCAGGGACCCCGCACAGAGGAGGGCAGTAACCGATGAAACGTCATCACGGAACATCCATAACGAACAGGTCATTTCCACAGCAGGCATATCACAAGCTGTAATAGCCTGAAACCAGAGGCTGCCGGTGCCAGGAAGGTACAGTCACTGCTGGAGTCACGAGGAGCACAGATTAGATAGGGCAGCCCAGAGATGGCACCACTATCAGAGAGTGAGGTCCCCCCAACACACAGCCAGACGCACGCCCCCCAGCCTCCCTGCCCTGCTTTCCCCTTTTACACCCACAGACTGAGTCAGCCTCCAGAAAGGCTGCTCAGATGCATTTCCCAATCCCAACCAGACTTTGTTTTCACACAGCTAAGTAAATATTTTAAAGGGCAACAGAGCCCCACGCCATGCCCAGAGCCCCCACAGGTGCTGCCCGTGCCCAGCCTGCCTCTGAGCCATGGGCAATCATCAGATTTTCAGCAAAAAGAGGGTCAGCTGCATTAAGTCCTTGGCAACTAAATGGCTTTGAAATGCAATTTTAAATGCCCATTCCCATCCCCTCCCTCCCCACAGGGTACCCTTCGTGGTGGAGCCAGTGATGGCACCCTGAGCCAGTGGTTACAGCAGCTGCAAGCAGGAGCTGCCTCAGCCAAAGCTGCACCCACCCAAACCCTCTTTGCTCACCCGCCGTCGGGGTCCATTAGTGACAGCTACAAAATAAACATGTGCTCTGGTGCAGCTCCTTGGCAAGGCACTCCTGTTGCAATGACAGCGAGGCAGCAAGGGCTGCTCCCACTCAGAAAGATGGGGAATCTGCTCTGCCAGATCCCCAGGGGACAAGGCTGAATGAAAAGCTGGCATTTTGATGTGGCACTACTGGCCAGAAAAGAATGTAGCTGGAATTCCCATGCAAAGCCTTACACCCAGCCCTAAAACCTTCATATGCTCACACTTGGACTCGTGTCCTGCTCAGAGCTCAGCATGAAACTGCGTCGCCTCCCAGCATCAGTGATTCAGCCCCAGCATCCCTCCCCACCACAGCCCCAGCATCGCCAGGCAGCTGCCAACCAGGATTTACGGAAATGAGGCGTTCCTGGAGGAAGAATAAAAATTCACAGAAATGGGCTTGTTCAGGGAGGGGGGCAGGGGGGCTAGTGGTGAACAAGCGAGCGACACAGCCAGGCTGGCATGGCCTTGGGGTCGAGGGCAGGATGCACAGGGCAGCCCTCCCAGATGACCACAACAGGACACAGAAGCTGGGCAGTCTCTCCTCTAGCTCAGCAGCCCAAGTCGCAGCTCTGCCTCGGTTGCAAAGGTGACATATTAAGGGCTGATGCTTGGGGCATACAGCTCCTCAGGACACATTTACAACGTCCTGCCCCACTGAGAGCACCCACCCCAAGCTGCGGGCAGACACTGCGAGGCTCTGCAGGGAGGCAGCACAAACCCAACACCGCGGGACAGGAGCGGCATCCTCCAAAGCCGAGGAGCACAGCAGAGTGTGGGCTCCTAAGGGAGAGCGGCACAGCCTCACCTCTGCCATCAGCGAGGGTTAGCGACTGCCCAGCTCCCTTCCCAAAAACCTGGAAGGCTAACCAAGAGCCGGTGCACGGAGCAATGGGTAGCTGAAGCCACCCGAGTGGAGTCGCAATGCTTATCAGGACCAGGCTGCTGATAAGGAAAGAGGGGGCAGCAAGCCTTCGCCTCCCAGCTCACATGGAGTTTGAGTCAGTGGCAAGGTGTAACTTGCTGATGCTGAACAAGTAATTTAGCTTTTACTTCATTACGCCTTCCATTTATTGGATAAAGCAGAACCAGGTTTGGTGAAGCATGAAAGAACAGGAGAGACTCAAACCGGCATCCAATCCCTGCTTCATTTAAGGACGAGGGAGGTTTGCTGGGCGCAGTGAAAGCGCCATTTGTTCCCCGCTGCCTCGGCGGGCAGACGGAGCAGGGCTCACCACAGCCACATGACACGGCTTGCTGGTCCACGGACTTGCAGTGGGAATCCTGAACAGACTGTCACAGCAGCCACCATCCCAGGGGAGCACGAGCACAAACAACGCCAGCTTTGTTTAAGGCAGCAGTTGTCTTTTCACATATTAACCCCTTTACTCAGATGACTCAGGAGATACCTGGCCACAGACAAGCCGTGCCACCAACACGCCACACCCCCAACACCAAGATCCCCCCTGCCCCAGCCATATGACCCCAGCCCAGGGGTGAGAGTCCCTTCTCCTGCCCCCAAAATGACCCCCACCATGAGATAAGCTTCACAAACCCCATGCTTATCCAGAACACGCAATCCATTCAGGTCAGAAAATCAGATTTAAAACTCATGATTGAAAACATTTCACTCCACGTACCCACACGGGGCTTAAATTAGCCCCACAGGGCTGCCGTGGCCAGGGCTGGGTCTGGACAGACATTTGGGAATCACTGCACCGAACTCATACCTCAACTCCTCCGTTTACTTTGCTTCTGATGAGCAAATCGGCCACGTTTTAAATTTATTAAGCCTGACCTGGCTGACCCGACATCGCTCCAGTGCCAGAGCCCCCACCAGGGAGGAAGGACATGCCGAGCATCGGGCATCCCCTCTGCCAGGGGAGGAACGTGCACACACACCCCCACGGTGCGCTCGGTCTGAACCAGGGTTCAGCCAGAAAGTAATTCTCCGTGTTGTGAGATATTGCTAACCTAATCACATAGGATGATCTTGAAAATTACATTGGCCTTCTGCCTTTATTCCATTTGAGCATGCAGCACTTCAGACCACATACACGCAGCAGTAACAGCCTGGCCACGGCCACAGAGCAGCAGGACAAGGACAGGAGAGGGATTTTTAGCTGCTGTGAGTGGTTGCGGAAATGTCCCTTTTCCTACCAGTTTCCAGCAGACCCTCACTACCCACACGTAAAACAAGCAAGCTTTAAGAGTGCATTTGCCCAAACGACTGCCTGAAAATTATTCTTGTTAGCTCGTTAAAGAACAAGTCAACCCTGCTGGGATTTAAACACGTGGAAACCATGACATCAGACCTACAGCTTGCCACCAGCTGGAGCAGAGGTCCCCGGCTGCACCCCAGGGCTGCTGCACCCCAACCCCTGCCCACAAGCAACAGGGATGGCAAGCGCTCGTCCAAGCCACGAGTGGATGCAGTGACTTCAACTGAGGAGGTAAAGTCCAATTATATAAATGAGTGCTGAAGGCTTCCTGTAATCATTTCTCCGGTGGTATTTTCGGAGCACTTCTAATCAAGAAACAGCTGACTCGCTCATGGAAAATTAATTTCACTGTGATGATATGTACCAGAAGAGGCAGCAGGGTAATTTGCAACTTGGGAGTTGATTCAGAAGAGGTCTGAGCATAAGCCGTGCCAGCTACCGGCACAGGAAGGAGACAGACCTGACACATCTTGCTCTTGACCGCAGCATGCTTCCGCCACCTGCGGAAAGGACCTTCCTCCAGCATCCCCCGGCACAGGGATGGCGCGGCACGCCAAGCCCCACACTGGGAGGGACAGCCACCGGGGCTGGGGTCAGGAAGAGGGGCCAGGCAGCTCACAGCAGCCCTGCATGCCCGCAGCAGTATCAGCGCCCAGCACGACACCCAGGCTTTCCTGAGGAAGGAGCAGGTCTTCCTCTGCTTTGAGATTCAGGACTGTTCCGTTCAGCATTTTTCCCAGTTCATTAGTCCGTCATGCAGATGCACAGAGGGGCCCCATTTGTGAGTTTACCATGGTCTCACTGCGACGTGCAGCCTTCTCCCGGGAGCTCTGGGGCAGCTGGACCCCAGCCCAGCCAGGGCAGCCAGCACATACCCCTGCCCTGCCACGGGAGCACACATCCCAACAACCCCATCATAAATCCATACAGCCAGGGAAAGGGAACTGCTGCTGCACAAACTGCTCGGCCAGGCGCTGGGAGCAGGTAGGAAGCACCCAGCAGAGCCTGCGGGACCCCCGCACGCAGGAGGCACAACAGACTCCAGAAGGGGTGAAGGTCCCACAGGCAGCAGGGCTGGGTGCTGAGGTCACCCAGCACCCTGCCAGGGCTGGGAGATGCTGCCCACTGCCAACACCTCCCACGGGGCCCAGAGACAGCCAAACCAGCAGTCACGTCTGCCTTAAGCCTTTGGTTAAGCTCTCCCAGCAGATCCCCAGCATCAATTCAGCTCTGTTAGCATTAGCAGTACAAAGGGGTTTAATCAAACTAAGCCTCCAAGGAACAGATAGACAGTTAAGATAGTCTTAACTCTTAAACAACCTAACTAGGAAATTTAGCAGCATCCCATCACTAACACACCACGAGACCTCTGTCTCTATTAGCCTTCCAGCAGCACCGTATTCCCCAGACATACAGAGTGCCAGAACAAATAAGCAAGCGGTTCCTATTAGTTTTAGAGAATATAATATTAACGCCCTCACTGTTACTTAGTCCTTCACCTATAAATAGTACAGGAAGGAATAATTTGATACGTTAAGTGGTCTAAGAATTAACAGTGCAGCAGCAGCACTGAGCTGTTAATTACAAACCATCCAGCCCCAAAATTGGCAAGTTCACAGCCTGCACGTGCACGAAGCCAGTGGGGAAGATGGGAGACTGCAGGGATGCTCGACCAGAACCTGAATACAGGGAATCTGCATCTGAACTGTCTTAGAGAAAAGTGACCCTGGGGAGGATTTAGCAAGGGGGAAGAAAATTCAAATTATTCTAATAATCCCTGAAATTTTAATGGACATATTTAAGATGGCAGCTTTCAGTTGCAATCCCACAACTGGACAAGCTAAGGTGTTTGTCACTTTGAAGAACGCTGCACCAATTTTAGGATACCCAGCAAGAAAAGCACAACATGCTCTGCACATGGGAAAACTCATGAGTCCAAGGGAGTGTTTACAGCACCAAAGTACCCATGGAAGGAGCCCTGCACCCCAGCAGCTGCCAGGACAGGCGGAGGGATTGAGCCCCAGGTCACCCAGGCACAGTCACACTGACCGGGACAGCAAGGAGCCCAGCGCCGGCACGCACTGTACCTGGCTCCACACAAGTGATGCTGCGGGTGGGGAAACCAGGAGGACAGAGTACACCCGTGCACCAGGGCAGCAACGCAACGGATGGCTGTAAGGTCACACAGGGCTTTACAAAGCCCAAGAGCAGCGAGCAGCTCAGCCCCTGGGCTTGGCTGCAATTCCTCTTTCCAAGGAAGGGCGTAGTGACATGTGCAGGCTGGAGCACAGAGCATAACAAGCATTTGCCCAAGTTAAATATTACCCTTCCCAGAGAGATTCGGACTCTTAACTGCAGCTCAGGAGATGCAATTCCACACGACTGTATCTCCTGTTTATTTTCCATCCCTCCTCCTTCACAGCAATGGGCAGCTCTCCCCATCTACAGCCAGCCTGCCCTCCCCATCTCGCCTCCCTTCGCCAGGGTCAGCGCAAACACTTCCAAGGAGAAAAAGAGCATCAGCTGCCAGCAGATTTCTCCGCACACAAAGCATAAAAGCACAGCACTCACTGGGCACTTGTGGGCACCGCACAGTTAAATGCACAATAAAAGGCTCTTCAGCAGGCGGAGTGAAATGGTTGCTAACCTCTCTGGCTGGCAGCACTGGCAGGCTGCTGCTGGCTACCAACAGCAAACATTTACAGCTCAGCATTTGTTCCTTAGGTTCATTAGGAGACAAAGCGGTGGAAATTCCTGCACCCCAGACACCATCTCAAAGCAGCAGGAATCCTGACACCTAAGCCCAATGCTCACATAGGATCAGGATAAGGAAACAGAGGGAGGGTTTCAATTTAAAAAAAAAAATAAATAAATCAGTGAACACTTGGGCAAGCAAGGGAGAGGAAGAACAGGCAGATACTCCCCCGTGCTGCCCCAGAAGCAGAAGGGCAGGGGAGGATGTGGGCAGCCTGGGACAACTCCTCATCTCCCAGGTCGTGGGAATCAGAAGGGCTGCAGGACAGAAAGGAAATCCTTTACTGCAGGCAACCCCAGGCACCAGCCTGGGCACCCTACTCAAACACGCAGCCTTAGGACGTACAGGAAAAAGGGTACACATGGGGTGGTACTCCTCAAGAAATGCATTCAACAGGGCGTTTTCCTCAGGGCTGGCCTTCACCAGTTGAAGCAATCTGGAATACAGCCAAACCACAGCAGAGAACAGAAGACAGGTTAGATTTGGATTTAAAATTTCTATATACATCACACACTATTTAAATAGATTTTGAAATCACCGATTTGTTAGCCTTCCAAATTAGGACATCAGCTGTACATACTGGAGAGTATAAAATTGTCAAGATAAAAACAATTTCAGAGTCATGGATTTACTGACTCAGTTCACACAGTACAAACTGCACTGTCTGAAGCTTTCACACCCTGACTTTAATGGAGAAAAAGAAAACGGGACTGTTGTTTAGGATATTCCCCCAAAAAACAGACAAAAGACCTGATTTTTCAAGCATGTTTTACAAGTTCAGCATGGCTGAACAAAAAGGGTTATCACATGTACAGCCTCATGTTTACGGCAATGAGCAGTTCCACAGGGGAGCCTGAGATGTTGTTTCTGCTCAGTGGCTTGCCTCTTACACCAGGCTGGACCATCCCAGTTAACACATACGAAACAATATGCCCTCCCAGTTATGCTTAAATACAGGCACCAGATTTGTAGTTACAGCATCCAGGATGGCATTTGCTCTCTGATCAGTTCAGCAAGACCCGTGGCACATCTTCCACTGCCATTTACTGCTAAAGCACGGCCCAGCTCCTGTGAAATCTTCTTTGTCTCCAAAAAAACAGATTACCATGGGGCAAGTCCTGCCCCCTGCCTAGTTTGCCCATGATGCATGCAATCCCAGGGGACCCACTCCTCACCATCGGAACGGTGAAACCCAAGGCAGCAATTTTTAGCCCCGCAGCGGTCTTTCCTACGCCAAGCTGCTGGCTGCTTCGTGTCCCCAACCTGAGCAGGGCAGGGACACCCCACAAACCGTCCCACAGGAGGTTCAAGGCAGGCTGCAGAGCGCAACCCTCCGCCTGCACTAAGGCATTTACCCTAGCAATACCCAAGCGCCATAACATGATTACTCTTATCAGCAGGGCAATATCTACCACCAGAAGATGCAGGCTCTCATCTGACCTGACATCGGGCGCTTTGACTCCTCACTGCGGCTAAAAAGCCCAGAGCCAGGAGCACGCACTGCGATACTGGGTCAGTACCTGCTGGTGGGAATAAACCACCCTGCAAATGCTCCAGCCCTGGGAAGCGTAAAAGCAGCTTTGCAGCAGACACTATTTGCACTGTGGAGACTGCATCTAAGGAGAGATCCCTCTGTAGCAATACACCAAGACTGTCCCTGCTGTGATTTCTTTCCCATACATTGCCAGGTCCTGGGAAACCCACCGTTTCAGCAGCCAGAGAAGGAGCACTGCCACAGCCCCATCTCCACACTATGCATCAGCCTGTCTCATCTGCCCATTAGCCCCTTCAACTCCTAAAAAATTCTCCAAGCTGAAATTCTTCAATCACGTGGGATTATTGTTGTCCAAGATTTTAAAAGGCAGCAGCTCGGAGCTCCCTGCCAAGGGTACTTTTACCGTACAGTGCCATTAAGATCCACAGTAGCCTGGCCTCCGCAGTAAGATTACAGAGTTGTTCTTGTCTGCAATAATTAAAGACTGCACTGCAAACAGTCCGTACAGCTGCTGTGTTTTTATAGAACAGAAAAAGCTATCAGAGACAGGATGGGACTTTGAAGTTCCAACACACAGACCATTACCTATCAGATTTTGTAAGAACTCTGATGTCCCAAGACATTTATCAGCTTTGTTGTGACTTATGCAGCCTTGAAATACCTAACATTTTTAATATGGTCTTCTTCCACCTGACAAGCAAGCTGGTAATACAGCTGCTGTAAATAAATTAACTAATTCCATTATCAGAGTAGGGAATTATTTTATTGGAAGTAATTCACATCTGCAAACTTATTTAGCACTTAACTAAGAGACTACACACCAAATCACAGCCTGTGTGATGCCCTCCTGTATGTCAGCAGAAAAACAATGGTGTGACAGTCTGTTCGGGATGCCCTGAATAGGACATAAATGTCTGAAATTGAAAAACTCTTCTCTCCACCACCCCACACCACACACCTCTGCTGCGCCCCACGGCTTCCCCCCAGGATCACCCTGCTCTCCCTCCCTCTGCTGACTCGTTCCTCTGGCAAACATTTACTAACAGCACTGCTGCCCTGGCGCCAGGCATAAAGAAAACCCTAAACCCTATTCCCCCCTTCCCGTGATAAAGTGCCCTGGCATCAGGAACCACATTTGCACCGCCCTTTACCACAATCAGCACACTTGCAGAGTTGTGCCTAACACACTACCATTAAGTTACATATTAATCCCAGATAAGCAGAAAAAAAAGCTATTAAGTGAGTGAGCTCATCAAGGGATAAGAAAGAGCGCCCACAGCCACAAGCTGTAACCAGGCTTCATGGCGTGATGGGGACATGCTGGCTGCAAAGGACTGGAAGCTTGCGGCCCCCCAACTCCCACCCCACCAGGTTTGGGGTTTATACAAACAGGGGAAAAAACCTGATGCAAGTTCAGCATCACAGGGTGCCCGTGAGCAGGCTGTGGGGACAGGGCGCTGGGCACTGAGCCCAGCTGCCCACAGCAGCCCAGCAGCATGGGGCACACAGTGCCATGCCCGTCCCACCGCAGGCAGCCAGGGCGGCCTTCTCCTGCCCGGAGCCACCAGCACTCACCTGTGTGGTGGCTCTACAGCTGCCTGGGGACTTCCAAGCCAATGTTCTTCCTTAGCACCCCCACCCCGGCAGCCCTGGAGAGAGACAAGTACATGTGGGGACACACTGGGGAACAGCAAACACCCCCTCCCTGCAACCCACTGCCCCACAGACACCTTTATCTCCTCACACACAGCAGCAGCTGAAGTTTTAGAGGTGTGTGTTTACTGAGGGATCTGATCATCAATATGAGAAACAGGGCAGGGGAGGGAAATAAAAAAATAAACTAATCAGATTCCAGCCTGCCTGCAGCCCGAAGTCAAGCTCTGCAAACAAGAGTCATACATTTGGCTACCTTGGAAAAGATAAACACGCTGGGAACAGGAGGCCAGTGCTCCCCAGGTTGATCATCCCTCCCCAGCCCCACGTGGGACACGTCCCCCCGCCGTGCCCAGCTCTGCTGTGCTGCCCCAGCCTGCCTCCTGCACAGACCCCCAGATCAGGGCGGCACTTGGCAGACTAGGAGGGGAATTAACTTCTCACAGGTGGGCACATCTCTGTTTGGGCTCAGGAGCAGGGTTTAGACATGGCAGCTCCAGAAGCCCATCCATGGGGGCCAGCACACAGCACCCACAGGTGCTCCAGCACCTACCACAGCCTGCAAACAGGACCCGGGTGGGCAGGAGCAAGGCAGGGCGAGCTGGGGAGCAGCTCAGGGCTTTGTCACCACAGCACAAGGGGGGGCTCTGGGAAAACCAGGAGCATGCTGGCACCTTACTGCGCAACCAGATCCCTGAGCAGAGGCAGAGCAAGACACCAAAGTCCAAGAGGGCACCAAACCCCAAGGGGACGCCCAGCACACAAACACTAAGGGTGGGATGGGTCAGAAACACAACCTCTAAGAGCAAACACCGGCCACCTCCTGCACCAAGGCAGCGCCAGGCCTTGCAGTGTTTCAGTCTCGGATGCAGAGAAGGAAGCCCCTGTGCTCACCTGAAGCTGTGGCTGATCCTGACATGGGCTTCCCTGCCCTTACCCAAGCAACTCCCTGTGACCATACGCAGAGCCCAGAGATGCCAGCCTCCAATTTCTGTCCCCTCTCACATCCAGCTCCCATTTAAGTCTTCCTGGCCTCCAACCCCCACATCACTACTGGGAAGCTAAAACTCATGAGTGCATCAAGCATGCTGTGAGGTCTCAGGGATGACATGTTTCCTTTGCATCCTAAAAAAATGCACCAAAAAAAATATGTATCTTGGTGTGCATCTCACAAAGATGGATCAGAGCAGCTCCCCATCAGCCTCAGGGCCAGGGCAGGCACTGGGAGAGCCCACACAGGACAGCTGGAAGCAAAGCTAGCTTCATCAGGGGTTAACCTCCTTCTCTCCCTCTGCAAACATCGCCCTCAGTTCAAACGGGCAGGGTTGGCTACTGCAGACACCCATGGGTTTGCGAAGGCTGCAGGGAAGGAGCCGGGCACGAAGCAAGCGCAGGACCCCAAGGGGCCACACAGAAGGAGCTGATCAGGGCTGGTGTCCCACAGACTGCCCACAGCAGCCCCTCCAACCCACCCAGCACGGCACCAGCCCAGTGACAGCAGCCCACCCTCCTCCTGGCCGAGGCACCAGCCCTTCCCTCCATGCTGGATAACGAGATTTTTAGATTACACCAATGTATTCAGTCAAGTTACCCGATGTGTGCAGGTTGCGCTTGCTTCTCCAAGGTATTACAGCTAAACCCCATCCTCCTCCACTCCCCCATCCCAAATGTGGCCAAGCCCTCAGCAGCACCTTGCAAACACAGCCCCTAAGTGCCAGGTCCCTCTTCAGCAGCACCCTGCAAATGGGGTGTGTGTGTGTCTGACCGGCTCCTGAACCAGGTGCAGTACCCCAAATGCAAAGTGGGGAGGCAGCTGGGGGAGTGCAACAAGGGGGAAAAGGGTTGGTGTCAGCACCCGCTGCAAGACCTGCTTTGCTATCAGCTTTCTGCAGCACAGCAGCAAACAAGACAATTACTGTGTTGACTGGCATTTTTTCTACTTTAATTATGTGAAAGCAAGGTTAACCTAAAGCACCCTGAAGCTAGGCAGCCCCCCGCCCCCAGCACAGCTCCCTCCATCTGCTCTTGCCCTACAGCCCTTCGCAACATCATGTGTGGAACCAGCAACCCTGGAGCTGCTTCACAGGGCCAGGTACCAGCAGACAGCCCACTGCTGCAACCTAGAAGCTGTAAGACCATTTGATACAACCCAGGACACCAGAAAGGCTATGCTGACAAGACTATTGCAAGCTAGCAAGTCTGCCAAGGCCTCCGAAATACAAAAAGATGCTTGACTAATCCTTGCCCATAATTACAAAAGCAAGTTAGGGCAGGAAGACACATAACGGGCTTAGGCTGGAGGAGAACTGAGGCCAAGCCTCATTTGCAGGTTTGATTAGCAATAAATTAAACATGGGAACATTTTGCAGCCGGCTGTCACACAAGAAGCTCTGCCAGCCCCACACAAGGGCTCAGGTCACATCCAGGAGAGATGGGGCAGCCTGAGTGTGGGACCCCCATGCCTGCAGCACAGGTGGGATGCAGCTGAATTTATTGCCCCACATTTACTCTGGAATAATTTCCACTGCAGCATGCAACAAGACAAAAACATGAGGAGGTCTGAGAATCAGAGCGGAGAGAAGTCTGCAAAGCAGCATCACTGCTTTAAGCAAAGGGGAAGGAGCAACAACACTGCAGGGAGCACCAGCATCTGCTGCTGCATGATAACTGCACTGTTCAGTTCATCTCAAAGCAGAAGTCACCAATACCTGTCCTCCAGTCCCAAATCCTCCAAGCCACTTGCTTGGGGTATTTTCTGTCCTGCCGGCAGTGCCAACAGTCACAAGCCAAGCACCGGATTGCTGCGAGCTGTGGCTGCCCTCCTTACGTCGAATGGCAGGGAGACAGAAGGTGGTTACCAGAATAAGCCTTTTTAAGAAAAAGGAAAGACAATTTGAATAGCCAGCATATTTTCAGCAGCTCATTCAACTAAGTCAGGGCAGCTCGCTGCGTGCAGGTGAAGCGGCACAGGGCACGCTCACAGCACAATGATCACAGACCCACAGGGACAGGGCACCCGCAAGCACCAACACACTCCCCACAGCACAAAACTGTAACCTTGTGAAAAAAAGAGACAGCCATGCACCTTGGACACCCTTGCCCTACCACTCCAGGCGGATGCTGGCAAGCACAACAGCTCTTAACTGGAAAGTGATTTTAAACTTCCCTCTATCTGCTGATTGCGACACTTCCCTCTATCTGCTGATTGCGACACTTCCCTCTATCTGCTGATTGCGACACTTCCCCCTGCCCGCCGTGGCACACACGCAGGCACAAACCCAGCACAGCTGGTCTGCTGCCATGCCCACACCGGCAGTGTGAGCAGGGCATGGGGTGGGAGGGGGCCAGGTCCCCTCTTGCCCTGTGCCAGGACAAGCTCCAGGCAGGGCAGCACCTGCCCGAGCCCAGCAGAAGCCCTGTGGCCAGCAACCCCAGGAAACAGGGAGAGGTGGGCTCCCACCGCCCGGCGTGCCCCCAGCGCAGCAAAGGGCCGAGCAGCCAGTGCCTCTGGGCTGAGAGCGCAGCAAGAGGCATCATCTGCTTTACTCCTCTGCAACCAGCACGAGCTCCTCCGCTGCCACAGCTGAAGTCCCACAGGCTCCCAGGGACACGATGCTGCAGCGACTGGCATAAGGGCAGGGGAGACCCTTGTGAGGTCCAACGCTGGCAATGGCCACTGCAGGGGGGTGCTGGCCTCCCTGTGGAAGCACTGGAGAATCTGGTCCCTTCTGCAGAGCCACACAAGCTCCACAAGTCACAGCTGCTTTTCTAGAAGGTGGAAGCCTGACTGCCAAATGCCAGAGCATCTCCCTTACCTGTCAGCACAGAGCTTTATATATCTGGAAACATGGGTTCAAACTGCAAGCCAGAAAAGGACGCCCTTTTCCCCAAAATCCTCCAGGATGCTGAATGACTAAGAACATTTGCACGCTCCTACTTCCCCATCACTTCAAACTTTTCCCATCTGGTTCTGCATTTGGTCACTGCTGCAGTCTGAAACCTGCCTGCTAAACTACCCAACTTCTTCGAAAGCAAGCCTTGCCACACAAACACGGCTGGATAATATTCTTGCTCAATAGCTGGTCTCCAGGCTGGCATTTTCAAAGGCTTTGATCCATTTCAAATAAGGCAATGAGCTTAGCCCTTGATTAAATACATAGCATAATCCACCTAAATCTTGTTAGCCGAGAAGCAAGTCGCTCATCTCACTAGTTGTGGGTGGCGTTGTGTTTCACTGCCAGGCAAGCCAGGCTACCTCCAGCGTGACAGTGCCCCTCGGGGACACAGCCCAGGCAGGCAGAAGCACTGGGGCAGCTGGCAACCACAGCAAGAAGGTGCACTGCTTGCCACCACTGCCCCAGCAAGCCCATATGGATTCAAGGTGCAGAAGTTCACAAGACCCTTCCATAAAGCTTCTCCCTGTAACTGGCAAAAGCCACCCAGGGAAAGAGCTTGTCAGCTTCCCGCTGGAGGACACAGGGAGACCACTTCCAGGCTCACCCCATGGCCAGGACAATGAGCATCCAACAGCCAGCAAAGCTCTAAAAAAAAAAAATAAATTAAAAAAAACAACAAAAAAACTACAGCAAAAGAAATCATAGAACGGTTTGGGTTGGAAGGGACCCTAAAGATCACCGGGTTCCAACCCCCAGCCATGGGCAGGGACACCTTCCACTAGACCAGTTGCTCCCAGCCCCATCCAGCCTGGCCTTGAGCACTTCCAGGGATGGGGCAGCCACAGCTGCTCTGGGCAGCCTGTGCCAGGGTCTCACCACCCTCACAGTGAAGAAGTTCTTCCTGATATCTAACCTAAATCTACCCTCTTTCAGTTTAAACCCATTCCCCCTTGTCCTATCGCCACATGCCCTTGTGACAAGCCCCTCGCCAGCTTTCCTGTCAGCCCCTTTAGGTACCGGCAGGAGCTGTAAGGTCTCCCCAGAGCCTTCACTTCTCCAGGCTGAACAACCCCAGCTCTCTCAGCCCCTCATCCCAGGAGAGGTGCTCCAGCCCTCTGCCCATCTTCGTGGCCTCCTCTGGACTCGCTCCAGCAGGTCCATGTCCTTCTTAACGCTGGGGGCCCCAGAGCTGAATGCAGCACGGGGCGGGGGGGGGGGGGGTCTCACAAGAGCAGAGCAGAGGGGGAGAATAGCCTCGCTCGACCTGCTGGTCACGCTTCTTCTGGTGCAGCCCAGGACATGGCTGGCTTTCTGGGCTGCAAACAGCCATTGCTGGCTCATATTCAGTTTTTTACTGACCAGCACCCCCAAGTCCTCCTCCACAGGGCTGCTCTCAATCCATTCTCTGCTCAGCCTGTGTTGCTGCTGGGGACTGCCCCATCCCACATACAAGATCTTGCACTTGGCCTTGCTGAACTTCACGAGGTTTGCTCGGCCCCACCATCCAAGCCTCTCCAGGTCCCTCTGGACAGCACGTCCTTCCCTCCAGCACATCAACCACACTACACAGCTCACTGTCACTGGCAAACTTGCCAAGGGTGCACTTGATCCCACTGTCCATGTCACTGACAAAGATGCTGAACAGCACTGGTCCCAGCACAGACTCCATAGAAACGCCACTCAGCACTGGTCACACCAGCGCAATCACTGGCCCCAAGTGAGGGAGCCAGGCTGGAGCGCAGGATATGCTGGTCACGCTTCCCCTTCCTCGGGACGAATGAATCTGTGGCACGGCGTTTGTAGAGCATTAGCAGAAAGGCCCGGCTGCTGCGTGGGAAGCGTGCCACAGCAAGGGCAACTTTCCCCATGCCAGACAGGCAAGAGCCTGGCTCTGGGCAAGATACAGGCATGCAGCCAGGGTCTGCCTCGCACGCACAGCCCGCTCCCAAGGGTGGCATCGCTCACCAGCTGAGGAGGAAAAGCAGCACCGCTTCCCTCCTGGGTCCCAGGCTGCCTCTCTCCAACTCCTCTGCACTTCCCAGCGCAGATGCCAGTGTGGGTGCACGCATGTTCATGCCATCCCCAGCAGCGAGACATGGGGGAACAAGGCAGTTGGGGAAGTCTGGCAAAAAGAAACCCTCCTGCCCCAGGCAAGCCTGTTCCTCTCTTGCTTGGCTCTGGGATAACTCTATAAACATATATATATATTTATATAACAGGTGAGTCTTTCAAAGCCCACAGAAGTAGAACACCAAGCAGGGGAAGACTATGAAGATGCTTTTCCCAGCCCCAAGGATGCTCCTTCCCAGCCTGAAGCTGTATGACCCCACTCCCCACCAGTTCCATCCAAAGAGAAAATTCTGTTGGGACATGGGACAGGAGAGATCAGCTCCAAAGACTACAGCATATTTATTATTCGAGTCATTAGAAGACAAATTCTCTGGAAAGCACTGCTGCTCCCTATTCCCCTCCAGGTGTCGGACCGGCTCTGAGGGGTGGTGATTTCCCCCCCAGGGCCGATCCCAACCCAGAGGCAGGAGCCCCGCAAAGCCCTGCTCCATGCTGCATTAGCAGCTCTACAGCTTCCCGCAGCAGCCAGCCACGTTTCAACGTCCACTGAAGGATTTTAAGTTAATTTAACCATGTTAATACGTTATGTGGTTTCTGTCATCTCAATTACCTTAAAAAGCTCAGGCACAGATCTCAGGGGGAATGCATGGAGGAGGAAAAAAACTACGATTTAAAAATTACTTGGGGGGGAATCTTGGGCATGATCCCAAAGCAGAGTCTCTGGCAGGTCGGGGGGGGAAGAGAGAAAACAACCCTCACAGGATTTCAAAACAAACAAACCAAAAAAGCAGTCAGAGACAGTAACTGCTTTAATCAAATACTAGCCAGGAAGGCTCAGCAGAGCAGATCTTGCCAGTCACCAGCTGGCATAGCGGGAACCAGCCTTTTGGCATTGGTATCCTCACCCAGAGCCCAGCAAGGGAAAGGGCTGCCTGCAGAGGAGCCGGGATGATAAATGACAGCAGTTGAGCATTGCAGGGGCATTTCACCGCTTCAGAGGTTGCTGCTATAACAATCTTCTCTGACTCAGCAGCTGAAAGGGACGCTGGGAAGGAAGCACCATAAAAAAAAAAAAAGTCATGCATTATTAATATGGACTCTGGCAGCAAGACATGAGTTGGAAAAACACTGAAGGGGAAAAAAATATGACTGCAGAATAAGAGCGAACTGCATGTGTGGAATCATTTCACACTCCTGCGGGAGCTGCTGCGCTCGTGGGGCTGCTGCGGCTGGGGGCCACCCCATGCACCTCCTGAGGGTCCCCAGCTCCAAGGGAACACCATGTTTGCCGACAGGACCTTAATATCCAGTTTTCTCCCCCAAAGCAGGTTGCTGCAACCCTAGCGCAGAACATACCACACGCCTTGGGCATGGCCCACACTAGTTTCAAGCCAGGACAGCCCTGGGCTTTTCTGCTGTGTAAGACAGCCATTTTAGCAGGTTTATTTAGCTGTGGTCGGTGCATCACTTGCAGACTCCCAGCAGCTTCCCCTCGTTGCTTTGCACCCCAAGCAGCCCCCCAGCAGAGCCCTGGCCACGCTGCCGGGTGTTTTAGCAAGAGCAGCCATTGCACAACGTGCCCAAGGCTCCCACGCCACAGCCACATGCCACACAGGGACATGAAAGGCAGGAAACAGGACTGAAACCCTTTCCTTTTCCTGCCAGGTCAGTGAGGGAGAGAAAAAAAAAATCAGGACTTGACTACCTGGTGCACTGCAGTGTTTGCTTTCCTCTTCTACTCTGTATGCTTTGTACACATTTTTTTTTCCAGAGGCACTTCATAAACATTGGCATTCACATAGCAGTCTTCACCACTTCCCATCCAAAATCCTTGCTCAAGACATAGCCTCTCCCAACCTGCTGCTGAGGGGAGACACCATAAATTAAGAGTACAGGCTCCCCCATCACAGGCATGACACAGACCTCCACCAGCTTGTCCTCGTTGTTGCAGCGTAACCCTCTGATCCCTGCACAGGAGCCTTTTGGCAGCGTATCAGCATATTTATAAAGTTTCAGCACAGCTTGGTCCCTGGCCTCTCCAAAGCAAGGAAGGTAGCTAACAGTGCCAGGATTCAAGACATTCCTTTGATCATCTGTACGACAATAGCATTCAAGTAAAACCGATCAATTACTTTGCCATAAAATTCCCTAGATATGCAAGCAAACACTGGCTGAAGACTGCTTATACCATAGTCCAACCTGCAGCTGTGTGATGGGGTTTTTTTGCCTGTATTTGCTTTCTTCCATTACGTGTGCCGTGGCATCCTCCATGCAGAAATACCTCCCAACGTTTACCTGGCAGGTTAGAAAGGCACAGGGAGGGAAGAGCTTTGCAGGCGCCATCTCACATGCAGCCCTCTCGCAGCAGGCTGGGAGCACACAGCCCAAGCAAGCACCGTGCAGACATGTGCCTGCTCACCGGGGCAGGAAAACAGTGGCTTTCTAACAGACAGCTCTCACCAAGCAGGGAAACCAAGACACAAACTGGAGGAAAAAAAAAATACCCATGGTGCTATTTGAACCCAAATCCCCTGCAAGCAGCCTCTCCCTTGCAGCAAGAGCTGGGGGGGAAGGGATGGGTACCCAGGTTGGGGTCCCCTCTGCTGCAAGGGGGGCTGGCCAGCATCTTCAGAGGGGCCCCAGGGCAAGACCCATGCACAGGGCAAGGACGCTGGAGGCACTTGTCTCAGCCCAGCCATGTCACACACAACCACAGGTTTGCAAAGGAAAGAGTCCATTGGTTTTGCACCTCAAAACCAAAAACCTACAAAAATGAGCTTTAGGAAGTCACAAACAACATGGCCACAGACTTTCCGCTAAAGCCCAGCCCAAGCAAGCACTAGCCCCCTTGCCTCCTCCATGTAGCCAGGAGGTACGAACAAGCCAAGCTTCTTGTACCCCTGAAGTAGTATTTACATGCCTTGGAAAAACAAAGTGTCAAATAAGGTGTACTAAAGCTTGTGGCTTTATACAACACACCCACAGGTCACTACAGAGCACAAGGGATACCCCAAACCTGCCTGCCCCCCAGGCACAACAGCCTGTTCCTCTTTAGGTTTGAGCACAACCTGCAAGCCCCAGAAAATTCCTTTTGTAACAGAAAAAGGGCTCCGCTGCCCTGCCAGTCACCAGGATGGGGGTTACACATGCTGTCCCTCCATCACCCCTGGGACCTTTCCAAGTAGCAGATGAGGACGGCCAAGAACAGTTCTCCTGCCAGGCACTGATATCACCCCTCAGCTCTGTGGTCTACCTCTCCTTTCAAAATAAGAGCAGCTCCAAAAAGCCCTGGCATTTTTAATGTTCTCAAAAACACACCCACAAACAACTCAAAAATTTCTGATTTGGGTTTTTTTCTTTGCATTTCAGCAGCACAGTCCACTATACATTTTCTGCTCCATCTCTCAAAACAGGACTAATACCCACAGTATTTACAGCAAGTGCTAGAAAACCTTCAAACACACATTAACCACCCTAACACACCAGCATTCAAAATGCTGTCAGACAAAACCACAGTCAGAACAACAGTCAAAATGCAAATGCAAAGAAAAAGCTAGTATGAAAATCAACTTTACTAAACTAACCCAGCAAAGATTTTGTCAAAGTAAATGCATTCTATTGTAACAATGATGCTTTAAAAATAAAGCTGTTCAAGGAAAGATTTTCTCGCTCTGTATAGCTACATATCAGTTTCTCTTCCAGACTATTCATCCCTTGATGCTGCCACAGGGAGAGCTGAGGGCTCTGCAGTCCTACCCAGCCAGCAGCACAGCAGCCCCAGCCAGCACCACTGCTTGAGGGTCACCAGTGCCAGCCCTGTGATATTCCCCAGAAGTTCAAATAAAATTAAGCATTTTAAGACTCCATGCACTGCTTGGATATTAAAATCCACTAACAGTAACAGCATTCAAACAGGAACAAGTGCAAACATACAGCTCCCCACATTGCTCATCTCCATTCCCTGCAGTCGTCCCCTGGGTGTTCCACCGTACCCTGCAGAGCAGATGCTGCCGAGTTAATACAATTAATGAGTCCACCTGGAAAAGTCAGCCGATCAGCTCAGGAAACAAACCAGCAGTGTCGGAGCCCTTATCTCCCCCCAAGCCAGCAGCCAGCTGAAGTGGTTGAGTACCTGGTCAAGCCCCAGCCTTCCATGGCCTCCCAAGCCCATGCAGATCAGGTCTCTTGGAAGCCTGGGCTGACAGCACTAATGGCTTTGCTTTAAGGTTTGGTCTGTGGCAGAACATCAAGTTTCGAAGCATTTAATTTGCAGGAATGAACCAGTACCTGTAAGGTTTTGTGACTGCTGAGCAGCTTCCAGAAGCCAGGCCTTCCAGAGGTAGACAGATGAGACAAATTCTTCACATCCTCCCTGCAGTTGCAACACCCTGCGAGCCACCAGCAAAATAACCCAAACCAGATGTGCCTGACAGACAACACAGGTGCTTACAGGCAAAGAAAGTCCAGTAATTCACCTGCCCTCAAATAAATCTTGTAATTTGTTAGCCTTGACCAAAAGGTGGTCTCCAGCCAATGCTCTGCACCACCAGCACTTTGGATGCATTGGCACAGGAGCAGCAATGTGCAAGCAGGGCCTCAGCTGCTCTCCTGCCTGCATCTGCCTCTGAGGAGGCTCAGTGCTGGAAAAAAGTGGTGCTACCAGAGGAGCAGTGTCCCACAGCCACCACCAGTCTCCTTCCATGCACAGCACAGGAGATCCTGAGCTCAAGTTACTGCATCTAGGAGCACCTGAGGATTTCTTACTACCCCCAGTCACTGCTGGATCCAATGACTGCAAAAACCTCAGTAGGATATGCTGAGGAACTGGGCTGTTCCTTACTTTGGTTGTGAAATGCTGCTTGGCAGATCTTTCAGGCAGAGAGGGTGGAGGAGGGCAGCACTGTTGGTGTTTCAGTGAGGTACCATACTCCCTTACACTGCTGAGGGAAGGCTCAGAAGATAAGAGCCAGGGCTACAGCCGCACAAACCTTGTGTCATTATTCCATGCTGCACCTTCACCTTCTGTCCCAGCTCAGGCAGTGCCCAGCCACGTGGCAAGCCCAGAAGGACACCTGCACCCAGCCTCTGCCCAGCCGAGCCAAGGCCACCACAGCGCACCAGTGTTTCTCTGATGAGCTGGGTACCAGCAACCCCTGCCCCCTCGCTCAGGACTCTGCGCTGCCAGCCCCCTTCTGCCTTTCTCTCCACCGGCCGCTCAGTCTAACCATGCTAGTCCTGATGGCATCCCCACGAGAGGTGCACAGAAGGTACAGCAGCAGGTACCCACTCCCCCATATGACCTCCCCACTCCCCTCGCCCAGACTTGGTGTCAGTCTCCTCCCCCAAGTAAAAAGCAGCAAGACAAGAGGAAATGGCCTCAGGTTGTGCCAAGGAGGTTTACACTGGATATTAGGAAAAATTTCTTCACTGAAAGGGTTATCAAGCATTGAAACAGCCTGCCCAGGGGGCAGTGGAGTCACCATCCCTGGAGGTACTCAAAAAACACATAGATGTGGCACTTAGGGACACGGTTTAGTGATGGACTTGGCAGTGCTGGGTTAACAGTTGGACTCAATGATCTTAAAAGTTTTTTTTCCAATCTAAACAATTCTGTCATTCGAGGGCTCACCAGCCCCAGCTCTGTGTCCCCACAGTGCCATCTCCTCTCCTGGGACCACGGCCACTACTTTTCCTCTGTTCCTTGACACCAAGGGCAACTCACCCACTCCTCACAGTGCCATGGTCCCCTCAATCTGGGGCAAACTGGCAGCAGCAAAATCTTTTGGCATTTTCACCCGTGGATCTTCTCTGTGCTAAAATTTGTCAGGCTGATGCATTAAACCACCAAACTGGATCAGCCACATCCAGCCATGTAATGTTCTTGAAAGAGACCAAAGCCACAAGCAAGCTGTACAAAGGAAGCTGCTGGTCTGCACAGTACTGCTCTGCTGTCTACCCAAACACAGCGTGAAGCAATATCATTTCAAAGCACTCCTGACTATCAAAATCAAGTTCTTGTGCCATAAAGGTAATCCAGGGATAACGCTGCTACTTCGTGTCCTGTACGACCAATGGGGAGCAATTCCCAATAAGCTTTCGGGAAGTAAAGCCAGAGCGAATTACAGCTGTCTCACAAAGGTAATAGTCTCTCACCCAATAATTTCTCAGCATTATTTTCCTGCATCAGATTCAATCAAATAAGACTCCAGTGCAAACTCGAGTTTTAAAAAAATTTAAAAAATTAAAAAAAAAAGGCTCCAGTGTCTGGAGGGACAAGGGAAAAGCCAAGGGCAGCTACCCAAGCACCGGGGAAGGTCCCTGACCTCACTGCTCCCAGCCACGCAGCAACCACCCTCTCTGCGAGGGCCAAGTCCAAGGCCTGAGAAATTCCTACTGTTGTAGCGAGTTATCAAGATGAAACAGCAGCTTGCAGTGCAAACAGCTTGTCAAAGCATTACTGTTCCAGCTGCAGGAAGGAATTCCCCTGATTTCCTAGGCCCTGTTAAAAGAGCATAAAACCTGACATTTTTAGGAAAGCTGGATGAACCACCACACCAGAACAACTCTGGCAAGCCCACTTCTTCACATTCCTTCTGGAGAAGCGAGAAGCACGCAGGGTGGCTGTCCCAGGAGGGCGAAAGCCTCAACGCCAGCAACAAGCTCTGCAAAAAAAACCTGCTGAGGTGCCTGCTGGACCCCAGAGTGAGCCCAAACAGTTCACCCAGCACCAAGCTCTGCTTATTCCAGAGACAAGGCCAGTGCAACTTCTTGTAATTAAAACAGTCTGCCTCACAGCTCTTTACCCTGCTGCTGCCACTCACAAGACTTCAGAGCAAGGAAAAGCAAGCTCCCCACCCATACAGCATCGCCTCATACCTGCTGCCTGGTGAGGCTTCTCTAGGAGGAGCGGGGACCCATGCAGATACGAGAGCATCTCCTGGAGCCTCCAGCCACTTCATCTCCACCAGCCCCGGCATGCCTCAGCCCCAGCTCACTGCGGAGCAGAACAATTGGCCGCCTCATCCAGCGCACAATGGCCACGATGAGACAGACCCACATCATCACCCCAGCCACAGCAGGGACAAAAGCAAGTGAGCGCCAGGGAATAGCATCGAATAAAAGGGCAGCCTTCTGTATTTGTGCCATCAGCTGGGTCCCTGGTAATTTACTTTCCGAGGTGGCTGTGGGAGCACGGGGATGTAAGTTCTCAGGGTGATGCGTGCGGAGGACACCCAGACATGGGATGCGAGTGCAGGGAAAGAGGCAGCACTGGGTGTTCACATTTGATCCCTCTGCACAAACTTGATGCCACAAGAAAATCTCAGTTCCACAGAAGGAAACCTCAGTGAAGAACAGAAATAAGGAGCTACCCCAGTCATCACAAACCCAGGCACAATACAGACATAAGCCCCAAGAGCTCTGAACTCTCTGGGTACCAAGCGTGGTGATTTGCTGACAGTAAACATGAATTTCTTCCTGCTTTTCCGTCTCAAGCAGACCGAGGGCATGCTGGCATTACCTGGGCTGCAGGGAGCCAAGTACAACAGCCAGCCGGGCAACAGGCCAGCGCTGGGGTAGGCAACCCAGAGCCCAGGCTGGCCTCGCCTTTCCCACCTCCAAAGGGCACCAGGAGCAGTTTTCCAGCCGACAAGAGAGCCGGCAAGCACGCCAGCTCCACGCCAATGCGCTGAGACAGCACCCAGAAGTGCAACTGTCCCAGTTTTCTCCTGGCACTGGCGCACAACTGCTCAAACACAACAAGCCTTAACAATGCTGATGAGTTTTTGCCCCCCAAATGAGGGGCTCAGGGACAGGCTTGGCCCAGCTCTGCCCTCTGCCACAGTGACAGCACATCCTACTGCAGGGATGCCTAGACCCCAACTCCCCTCGCAGGGCTGTCCCCCACGCCATGGGGCTGACACTGTCCAGGCAGGGCAGGCTGGCTCCAGCCCTGGCAGCACCAGCTGCTGACCCCCACAAGCGGGGGTCTGCTGTAACAGACCCTCCCCAGCAGCCTGTGGCACCACACAGATGAAAGCCCTTCCAGGCCCAGGCTCCAGCAGGTTCAAGCTCACTTGCAGCATCATGTCATGTTTATTTGGACTTTTTCCTTTTTAACTGATGTATGATCAAGTAATGGATTCATCACTCCTCTGCCTGTGCTTTAGCTGATGAGCTGCAAGTCCTTCTTCAGCCGCTTCTCCAGCATGTCCTGCAACAGACAGTTTTAGGACAGAAGCTTCTCCAGGCCCTTCAGTGGCTGGAGAAAACCAGCCCAGCCCTACCCCACCACACCAAGGTGGCGGCAGGCAGGCCAAAGGCCTCCAGAACACCCTGCTGACAACATCTCTCTGTCACATGCCATACAATTTATTAAAGTCCCCAGCTCTGCTCGTGTCCTCTCATTTCCTTTTCTTCCAAGCTTCTCCTCACCACTCTGGCCTGAACACAAACTCTCTTCAAGCACTGGAAGGACAAGCCCAGCCACCCCAGGAATACTGGGGCTGGGTTTTCATGACTGAACACTTTTGGCTGAAAGAGGGAGAGGAAAAAAAAAAAAAAACAGGAAGCAGATCTTCTGTCACCTGATGGGGAGATGACTCAGAACACCACTGAAATCCATGGGTGGGTGGGGAAAGGGACCACCTTCACCTCCCTGCCTCTTCTTCCAGCATCAGAGATAGTGAGAACACTGGGTGGGACATGACCACATTATCCAAGGTCCACTTAGGAAAAGGCCTCTGGGCACAAAGCTGGTTTTAAACAGTTTTTTATACCCTACAGCATCTCCAGCACCTCTAGAACTGGCAACCATGCAGAATAGGCACAAAATGAATTAGACAACTCTAAAAAAGGAACAAAACCACCCTTATAAGAGAAGTTTCCTTCTTAAACTGTACTATTTCTAAAAAGCTATTCCCTCTGGGCCCAGGGAAGTCTGTCAACACCCACACCACAGCTCTTGGAGGAGGCATCCCTTGGGCCTGCCCCACAAAGGGCTGCGGGATGCATCTGATACAACTGCCGGCCCCACAGCAGCGCAAGAACAGGACAAGTCCAGCTGTGTTTACAGAGGGAGCAAGCAGCAGCTGCACCACCCACAGCACCATGTCCTCCAACACATGCAAGAGAGCAGCTCAGCAGCTCCGAGGCCAGCCTGCAGGACAGTGGCCAGGAGCTCGGTGGCCTGCCTGTGGGGACAGCAAAGCCCTGGGCCACCACAGGGATGCCCAGCCTCACCCAGGCTCTGCCCAGACACGAACCCCATGAGCAGGTCTTCGCACACCAGCCAGCCCCTACCTAGCCCCAGGAAAGGCTCCCAAAGCCCACTGGCAGCCATGGGACACCATCCGTAAATAAAAACCCACAGAAGTCACCTTGGAAATCACACAAAGGTCTCCATGGGATGTCCAAGCTAGGAATGGCATGAGCAATACCAATGACATTTCAAGGAGAAACTCCCATCCGCAGGATTTCTTTTGAAAGGGTTGTTTTCATAGAAATAAATTGTTGCCAAAGTTTGGTTGAAGGCCAAACCGCGAGCCTTGGCTCCTCACAGAAACAAGACACACCATATCAAGACAACAGCTGCTTTCTGAGGAACGAGTCTTCCCGTATCTCAGGGGAGATGGGCACGCAGCCCCGCTGGCCCCGCCGCCAGGCACTGGCCATTTTGATACCGGGGCCCCCGCGAAGCACACTAAGAGGATAGGAAGGAACGCGCGCTCCTTCTGAAACACACACTTCTCATCTTCCCACTTGACAAAAAGATTAGGATTTCCGCCTGAGAGCGAGTTTAGACCACAAGCACTTGGACAACGCTCCGCTTCTTCAAAACAAACTCGCAGGCAGGAGGCAGGCAGGAGGCTGCCAGGCTCGCTGCCCCCCGCCCGGCTCCGGCAGCGCCACGGCCCGGGGAAGCCCGCGGGGAGCGCAGCCGGCACCTCCCGTCACCCCTCCGTGTGCCCACCCTGAGAGGCACGAGCGGGCGCCCCCCCGGGGGGAGCCCCCCCACCCCCGGGCTCCCCCAGCCCCGCAGCGGGGCGAGGACGCGCTGCCGCGCCGAGCCCCGGGGCACCGCGGAGCCGCAGCCGGGGCCGCCGGGCCCGGGCCGTCCCTCTCGGGGCAACGGCCGCCGGGGATGCCGCCCCCCCTCCGCGGATTACTCAGCGTTTCCAGTGGGAGACGGCGTGCCCCCTCCCCGCGCCCCGGGCCTCGGCCCGCCGCTTACCGATGCCCGGCGCCACATAGACGAAGTAGAGGAAGGAGGAAGAGAGCGAGAAGAGGAAGAGCGCGGCCAGCAGCGAGCGCCGGGGCAGCAGCCGCCAGGCACAGCGGGGGCCGCGGTGCCACCGCATGGCCGATGCGGCGCCGCCGCCGCCGCCCTGCTGCTGCTGCCGCCGCCCTGCTACCGCCGCCGCCGCCGCCGCTCACATGCGCCGAGGCCCGGCGGGAGGCGCCGCGCCTGGGCCGCTCCGAGCCGCCGCCCGCGCCCAGCGCCGCCGCATGAATGAGCCGCGGCGGGGCGGGGCGGGGCGGGGCGGGGCGGGAGGCGCGGGGCGGGGCGGGGCGCCCGGGGACCGGCAGCAAACTCCTGCCGCCGCCGCCGCTGCAGCGCCCGGGGATCCGCAGCAGAGACCGCCCCCCCCGCCCCCCGCGGCTGCCGGGCACCCTGCGGCCCCGCTGGTGGTCCTGGGGACACCCGGCCACGGACCTGGGCACCCCTGGTGGTCCCGCGACACCGGGCAGCGCCCCAGGGACACCCGGCCATGGACCTGGGCACCCCTGGTGGCCCCAGGACGCCTGGCTGTGGACCCTGGGGCCCCGGGCAGTGACCCAAGGACACCTGGTCATGGACCTGGGCACCCCTGATGGCCCTGGGGCACCTAGCTGTGAACCCCAGGACCACGGGCGGTGACCCAGGGACACCTGACCACAGATGTGGGCATGACTGATGGTCCCAGGACACCAGACAGTGAACCAACAACACCTTATGATGGACTGGGCACGTCTTGATGGCCCTGGGACTCTGGGCAGTGATTCAGGGACACCCAGCTATCGACCCGGGCACCCCTGACGGCCCCGCGACACCTGGCCGTGGACCCCAGGACACCGGGCAGTGACCCAGGGACACCTGACCACAGATCTGGGCAAAACTGATGGCCCTGGGGCACCAGGCAGTGGCCTCAACATGCTCAGCCATGGTCCTGGGACACATGCTGATGGTCTTGGCACACCCAGCAATGGTCCTGGGACACCCAGCAATGACATTAGGACACCCAGCCATGGTCCTGGGGTACCACTGATGGCCCTGGGACACCCAGCAATAGCCCCTGAGCCTCAGCAATGGCCCTGGGACACCCTGCAATGGATCTGAGACACTCAGCAATGGTCCAGGGACAATCAATGGTCCAGGGACATTCATCCATATGCCTGGAACACCCAGCAATGGCCCCAAGACACTTGACAATGGCTCAGGGCACCCAGCCATGGTCCTGGGACACCTGGTAATGAACCTGAGACACCCAGCCGCAGGAGAGCAAGGACACTCAGCCCACCAGGCAGCAGGGGTCTGTTCGGATGAGTGCTGTGTGCCCCCCAGACACTGCGCAGGAGGCGCAGCCTGGGAGGAGGTGATAGGCACAGATGGGCAGAAGTGAAGATGGGGCGAAGCCATCACGGTCAGTGCAATGATCAGCACCAGCAGCAATCAGCAGCCCCGTCGGTTAAAGAGTAATTAAGCAGTTTTGCACATGTTTCTGGGCAGTTCCTCTGTTGTGTGTAGGAGGAGCTGGAAGGAGATACGGAGATGCCTGAAAATGAAAAACTGGAAGAAATGCCATCCCCATCAGGGGAGCCAGAAGTAGCTGCAGAGCAGATGGGGCCCAGTCCAGCCCATGGAGCTGTGATTTTTGCCTCATTTATGATTGCAGGATCAGTGCAACTCAGACTTCATTCAGGGGAGGCCGGAGGGAGAGGTAATTCTGTATTTCATGGACAGCCAGAGCTGAGAAAACTGAGCCCGGGCTCCCAGCCAAGGGCGGGATGCAGGGCTGTGGATCAGGCATGCAGGCAGAGGCTGGCCACCTCCACCCAGGGTGGGCAGCAAAGGCAGGGGCACCTCCCGTAATGGCAGGCTGTGGGGTGGGAGATGGGGACAGACTGTCTGCTGGGACATGTCCAGTGTGTCCCCAACTGCTTCCGCGCCCCAGGGTGAGCCTCTCCCCAGCAGGGAGCGAGGCATTGCTCAATCCAGACTTCTGACCCAGCCAGACGGTGACTGCCTGGCTGTGGGCTGGGGGGTGCCCAGCGCCAGCCCCATGTCAGCCAGGGGCCAGACGCTGGGATAAAGGATTCTCCAGGTACAGCTGTATATCACAGTAATTCCAGGAAGGATTAGCACCCCTTCCAGCCTGGATGCAGTAAGGGCAAATGAAGAAAACAGTTCCCATGTTTGACAAATGGGAGACAAACATGTTCCTGTTAGAGACATAGGTTCTCAGAAGAGAGAGGAGATAAAAAACAAAGATAAAGTAAAAAAGAGCAGGGATAAGTAGAAATCTCTCTTTAAAAGGTAAGGCATTAATTTTCTTAATGTGCCAAGGTGCAGAAGGATCTCAAGGGCAGAAGACCCTCAAGAGCCAGAAGGCTGAGGAGGAAAGCAGGGATTTCCCTGAAGAGGCTGTGTGAGCTGCATTAACTTCAGGAACAAGGAAACTGGTACTTGTTCTTCTTTTCCAGAATTGCCACTCCATCACCACCTTAACTGAAATAAATTAATCCCTGAGCCCTATTAATTTCTGGGAGCCCACAATACTCCAGCAGAACTGCACGGCCAAGTGGTGGCTGGAACTGCTGTTTGCAAAATACCTTTTATCCAACTCCTAAAAGGATGCCTTGGTCAAGGAAACTCAAGATTTCTTGCTTGGTTTATGATTTGTTTGATGCAGACATCGTCAAAGGTGAGACATCGTCACAACCAATAATCTAACCTTTTAAACATATTTAATTAGCAATGACATTGCTGGAGGAGCCACCCAGAAACTCGCTCCCAGGCCCAGGCTGCCGCAATGGGGACTGTCACGGAGGAGTGAAGCCAGGGAAGCCCTGGAGCCATGCTGGGGCATGCCTGCCCTGCTGCCCTGGCTCTGACTCACCTCACCTCTCCCTCTCCCAGGGCTCAGCTCAGTCCCACTCAGCCCGCTTCACTTTCCCCACCCCACCCACCCCTTTTTTTTTTTTGCTTACTCCCTCTTTCCCTCTTCTCTCCATCCTGCCTCTCCACTAAGGGAATAGAAACATCAGCCAAAGCCATTCTCCCTCCCTTTGCCCTCTTCCAATAAAATAAAATGAAAAACAACAGGAAGAGAGATTTACAAGTCTCAGATCATTCCACAGGGCCAGGTGAGGACTTTGGGGTGGGAGCACTTCTGAGCAGGGCTGTTGCAGGGAGCGTGTGGGTGGCTCATGCCCAGGGAGTCCTGGCTCGGTCCCACCACCTTCCTCTGCCTGCCCTGCTCCAGCCTGCACCTGCTACTCCAGCCCTCCCAGCCTGAGGTGGATAAGCCAAGTCCCATTTTCTGCAGAGTTTAACATATGGATGGTGCCTGAGACACTTTAAGGAGGGCTTGTGTGAGCAGCTTTGCCAGCAGCCTGAAGGGGAAGGTAAGATCTCTTGCTGTGTGGCCATGAGCAGGAATGCAGGGACAGGTCCTGCCAGCGCACCTACGCTCACAAGAAGATGTAGCTGCACCCTTAAAGCACGTCTCCACATAAAAGGCATTCTGCATCACTGGAGGGAGAGCTCTGTTTTGATGGCTTGGGGGTGCCCCGGTGCAAGTGCGGTGCTTGGAGGGACGGTACAGGCACTATTGCACCACGCATGGTCTGGAGAGGCTGGAGCTGCATATTCACAGTGGCACCAACACAGTTGCTCAAGCACTGTGTGTGGGAGACCAGCCTGGCAGCTATCATTGCTCACTCCTGATGAACACTGGCATGGCCAGGATGGGCAGACGTCTGGTAGGGCCAGATCCTGTGCCCAGCTGCGAGAGCATCGGAGCCACTATGGGAGAGGGTGGCCAGGGGCTGCCCTGCACCCTGCAAGGAGCAAACTCACCTGCCCAGTAAGTACCCCAAGGTCTCGGACCTCTGAAGGACAGTGTCACATGCTCCCAAGGGCCAGCGGGGAGCAGGCAGGGCTGGGGAGTGCTGCACAGCAGGGTTAGCAGCAGAGCCACACGCAGGACCTGGCCCCAGAGCAGGCAGCCGTGTAAAACAGCTGCTGTGGGGAACCTAATCCTCAGTTTTGGGTTTGAAACAGTCATTAAAGGGCTGCTCCACTTCAACCACACACCTTTTATTGCCACTTTATGCAAAGGCTTGACGCGGACTGTCTAATCTGGGAGGATAATCTTTGTTCTGCCACTTCAGCGAATAACAGATTGTAGCAAGGATGTCACAGCCCTCACTAGTGTTTTGCAGTCTTTGTCATAGTCTCCAGAGCTTCTGGCACCTTCAGCCCCAATGGTAGAGACTTTCCAGAATAGACTCCATCCTGTGATTAGGAAAATGCCTCTACTTAAAGGTGAGGACAGTCAGCATTGCACCATGTCAGCCCTCCAGCTGCTCAGCAATGCTGTTTGCTTTAGATCTTCCCTGGAGTTTCTGCTGCCAGATGGTTTGTGAGCAAAGTGGGAGCCTGAGCTGTGTCACTCAGAGACGGACACTTGGGGTGGAGTAGATGCTGACCAGCTCTCAGCTTTACAAAAACAATGTGCTCCCTCTGTTTTTTACTAAAAGTCTCTTTGCAACACAGGGCTTGCTCCAGCTCCATTTAAAGCCAATGCAGTGTCATCACCAGCTTTGAGCAGGAGCAAGATACAGAGGATGCACAGTAGGAATGTAAATATTTTCTAGATTTACACCCACAGACACAGAGTATGCAATAAATATTCACTCAGCATATCGTTTGCTGTGTGCCAGATCATAGACATAATTATTGATGCAGCAGGTTTTTCAAAAAGACACAACAGGGTGTGTACTTAATTTGGCAATAAGAGCACACCTAAGTGGCCCTGGCATTTTTGGCTGTTAAGACCACTGCCACCCACGAGTGCTGCTGTTTTATCTCACATCAATGTGTCGGCAGTAGCAGAAAGGAAACCAAAGGCAGATATTTGTTTATTAAGATGGAAAAACTCAACTGAACACTGCAAGGTGCTCCTTGCCAGCAGAATTACTGTAGACCAGTTCTCAGATTATGCCACCCACTACACTTTCTAACAAGGCTGTTAGGGCTCCGATCTTAATAGCACCTGTACACGTGCCTAACCATAGGGACTGCTCATTCTACCACAGTCAACAGATGTGTCATAGCTCCCAAAAGGAGGCAATATCGACAGAAATTATTTTGCAGAGCTTCATGTTCACTTGGAAGGTGTCTGTCATCAGAAAAGTAGGCTAAAATATTAAGCTTGTCATGGCACTTTGCAGAGATTCAATTGATTTTGTTGCCTCTGTTTGCATCAGCCTACCTCTGGAGGCTGATGATCTATCCCAGTCAAAGTGGTCTTGTGCAAAGCTCATAAAATGCCTTTGGGATCTAAATATTCTGTTGAGGGAATACATCAGGCTGTACTTTCCAAAATTTCACAAGGAAGGAAACTTCAGCAGACAAGAAGTAAAATTATTGCATAATTTAGTGTAAGTCCCTTATCCAGATTTTCAAATGTCATTTAACAAAGCCCCTCTCAAAAAGTTATGATGATGGCTGGGCTAAAATACTGTCAAACAGCCTGAACGGTCTAAAAGTCAGAAAATAAATAGGCCATCTTCGGCACACCAGGAGGTCGAGATGGGGGTGCCAGGAAATTCTCCACTGGGGCCAGCCTTGTTTGTGGACGGTATGGAAGAATACTGCTCTTCCCTGGTCTGATTGTAAGGACATCGGGAAAAACCAGACGAAAGGGCAGTGCAGGCAGAGGTGAAACCCTGCCTAACTCCTGCCAGGTGATAGCGATGGAAAAGAAACATCTGGACTATTCAGACATTCAGCTGGATTTCAAAACTAACAGCAGAGGCAAGAAAATGGGATCAAACTCTGCCTGTATTGAAGCCACCTGTAAAAATGATTTCAGGACTTCACACCATGTAGAAATGTGACTGCCTTCCAGAAATCTGGGGACAAGGACAACCAGGAACAAAGAACAGTTCAGAGGAAATTGCTTTCTATTAACTCATAATTACATAATGCAAAAGTAACTTGCAAAGGCCAACAGCTTAATTGGATTCCCAAGCGGGGAAGACAGTTGTGTGGTGAATAAGAACCTTCCAGCTATGTTAAATACCGTGTTTTAAATATAGAATATAAATTCTGCTGTGCAGCAGAAAATGCCCATTACCTTCAAGAGCTGCAGCTGAGGGGATTTTAACCATTTCCACTCAATCGCTGACCAGCGCAAACTACCCAGGTGACCTGACGAGACGGCTCCATTCTGGATGCCTCCTCATGCTTCCAGCCACACAGCTGAGTCCCAATTAATTCTGTGAATATATTTAGATATTTTGCTGGAATAACGTGTAAAGGCTTCCAGCCATCTTAACCTTCTTCCCAGCCTGGATTTTGATTAAGTGGAATAAATATTTAATTAAAAAGGCAAAGAGCTGAACCTCTTGACTACCCAGGCTTTGCCTCTGTAGTCATTGCCCTTTGATGTACAGGGAAAAGGCTTGTAGGACTTTCTTAAAACAAGTGCAGCCTTTCATTTCTTTTAAAATCATAGCAAGGTTGGGCTCGTTTTGGGGTTTGTCGCTCAGAAGCAGTGTGGTGAACGTTGCACAAAGTGATTCCTGCTGAGCTTGGTCTGATGAGGGGAGGCTTGCTTTGCCCTCCACAGCCAACAGGACCTTGGGCATTTGTTTTCCAGGTCCCCATGTCACTCAATTCCCTACGAAAACCATAGGGCTGGAAGGCTGGCCCTGCTGCCCCCTGCTCCTGCAGCAGTCCCGAAGTGGTGACTGCCTGGCTAAATGTTTGCTGTGATGAGCTGTAACATAGACATGGAAAAAGCTCCTGGTCATGGCCACTGCAGAGCTCCGGGGGACCTGCCGGCTGCACTGCGGTGGGTACCAGGCAGGACCATACTCAGGATGTTCTCCTGTGTAGAGCACTGCTGTGGTGCTGACACGAGGCAGGTAACACTGACACACTGCATAGTGGGCTGCACATTGGTGACAGTGCTGGGTGAGAGGCATGCATGGTGGCCATGCTCCCCTTCCCTTCCCTGTAACCTGCAATTCAACAAAGCACTCAAATACCTGCTTAAAAGTCACCAACTTCAGCACGGCTTAGGCATGTGCTGAATCAAGGCTTGGGAAGCAGCTCAGCCCGTGCGAGCGATCTGCTAGAACCATCAACACCACCCTTTCGGGTTCCCTCTCCTCTAGGCTTAATTATCGCCTGCTTTTGGTGCTGGCACCACTTGTGCTGTATGCTTTTATTTTTCCCCGAAGGAGCATTTGCACCTTTGCTATATTTATTTTATTCTGAGGAAATCCTAATGATTTTCTGTCATGCTTGATTTTGTTCCTGTTTCCAATGGGACTCCTGCTGTTGCTCTATAAATATCTGACTCTGAAATCTTTGCAGAAGCGAGCGTGACCAAGAGCAGAAAAGGTGAAGTCAAGCTAAAGAGACCTTTACCAGCTCTAAAAACAGCTGCTGCTCTTGCTGCTGCAACTGATTTATACCTCATCTGGAGAGCAACAGTTCATAGCCCAGAATCGTTGCCTCCGATGATTTATTTGGCTGTGCTGGAGTTTGGCGACGTGCTGTATAATGTTTTTTGCATAGAAGTGTCACTCTGAGGGAGGTTTAATTGCTTTCAACATGGATGATGATGAGAACGCCTTGGAAAAGCTATTTGCATACATTTTCTCAAATGCCAAATGTGTAACTTCCTCCACGCTCAGGCAGTCTGAGGCTGCTTCCCTGCATTACTCAGCTGTGCTGGGTGCCTCTGAAAAATTAACAACCAGAAATTCCCTAGCATGGAGCAGAAAGTTAAACTCAGGGCCAGCAGGGTTGTTTGTAACAGCTATAACAGGACTCTGAATATGGGGTTGCAAACTATAAACCGCCCCAGGCCCCCAGCATGCAGGGCTCTACAGATGCTGCTGCTCGCAGAAGTCCAGCGTGAAGCAAGGGCGAGGGCTCAGCTTGCCCATTCCCAGGGTATTGGCCTGACTTACTGAGCAAAATAAAGTAAATGAGTGATTTCAACCGTACAGGGCTGCAGTCAAAGAGCTGAGCTCCCACCAAGGGCAGGGCACACACCTGCACAAAGCAGCACCCGCACCACTGCTCACACACTGTCTTTGCAGTACTGGTTCTGGAAAACACTCACCAGAGTCATCCCTGTGATGACCTTCACGCAAGGCCAGGAGGTGCCACGTGCACATCTCTTGTCCTTCTTTCTCCACAGAATTCAAGGGCAAAGTATCTCTTGAGTGGCCTCCGAGGTTTGCACAGCATCCATCACAACAATCTGGTTTAAATAGATCTTTACTCCACTGCATATCTTACTCTACAGGGCAGTTCATTTTTCTAATTACTTAATGCTTTGAAGCATCAGCTGTTGACATAAGCAGGACCCTGCCTATAGCAGTGAAATAGGTATTGATTCAATACCGTCAGTGCAAGGATCCTCAGGCACCCGGAAGCGACTTATTTCCAAACTGCAGCCATCCCCCTAGGCAAGCTTGCTGCCTGCCTGCATTTCCCAAGATACATGCTCTTTTTCAGCCTAGACGTTGTACCTGGAGAGAAGAGTTATTTACAGCAGTCCGGGATCTGCAAGCTGGTTGGCACCACTGTACGACAGCCCCAGCTGTGCTGCCACACACAGCAAAAACCAGGAAGAAGCACAGCGTTATTCTGTCCATCACATAGGGAATCTGCTGCAAGACTAACACCTTCTGGAAGGATCAGATTTATTGTAGAGGTGCTATGCAGCTGCGTACATGTGTGTGATGGATCAGCACCTTTTGCGTGCAATGGATTTGCTAAGTGTGTACAAACCATCTGCCCAGTAAAGCCACAAAGAAAGGCACCAGCCCTGGCTCCCCACACAGAATGGCAGAGGTCCCATTCACCCACAGGGAAAGACGGCAGTCATCGCAGGGTGGGCCTTGAAAGAGGCAGAGCATTTCCTGATGGACACCACATTTTTGGTGTGACGGGGTTGTCTGTGCCAGCCCGGATACTGCAACATGGCACCATTTGGTGGTGGCACCGTGGCTGCCAGCCAAATTGGTTTGGTTTTGCACATGTGGCTCTGTGTGTGCTATGTATCCATCTGAAGAACAGGAACAAGGGCTGCAATCCATGATGAGGCTGAGCCTGTGCTGATATTTCCTCTGGTGAGCTCAAGACGTCAGCCCAAGCCCATGCCAGGGTCTGCTGACAGCACAGAATGACCCAGATCACAGGGCAGGGCAGGGCAGGAAAGGCAGAGCATCACCAGCTGGTACAGGAATGGTGGAAACCGTAGCAAAGCAGAACGCAATCATCTAACCTGGAATTTAATCAAGACACCAGGGCTCATATTTGCTTGTTATGAACAACCTGAGTGACTACATGATGTAACTGCAGACAGAAATATTCCAATTAAAGGCTGGGATTAATTTTGTAATAGCAAAAGTGGAAGTTGTAGTTTCTTTATTTCTCACTGTCACCTAGTTAAAGAAGTGTAATTCTGTGGAATTTCTGTGTCAGCCAACATCCTACCTTCCTGAAACACAAGCTATGAGGTTCATTACAGAGTTTTACAGCTGTATTACGTGGTCTATGATAGAGAGGCGGCCAGTGGCGATGACCTACTGGCTCTTCTGGCCCTAACTGCTATGTGTCCCTAAACAATCGCCACCTCATGATTCACAGGGAAGAGAGGTACTCCCTGCATTACCAGCATGACAGCTGGTTTCAGCCAGGTTCACAGAGTTTCTCATCTTATGCAACCTGCATTAGTTATTCACAACAGCTGACGGCGGCTAGCAGGCGAGTTTGCTAAGAAGGGTGCCTAGTTACAACAACAAACCAAACTTGGCTTTGCCATGGGCATATTTTTCTCAGATAAACCAAGAAAAAAATTTTTTTTACAGTGTGCCGTTCATTGTACACAACATGGATTTAAGCTGTTTAGTTTGTAAGGGTATTTTGAACTAAACAAACACTTTTTGTTAACATTTTCACTAGCACTGCAGATTTCTAGGTTTAGAATAGCACTGATCTCTTTGAGCCAGTACTGCTTTGCTAGGACAGAGGGGTGAGAAGTTGTACATCCCAGCTGAAACTCTGAGACCATGCAGCCATTTTTCTGGCAGTGTCTCTGAAATTCATTGGAGGCATCAGCCGAAGGCCTGACCCTCAGGCTTTCCCTTGGCTTTCAGAGCAGGGGGAGCCGCTGGGTTACAGCTTCGTCTCGCCCCACAGCTAGGGAGAGACATGGGCAGCAGCACCGTGGCGATGGGTGAGGCACCCCCTTCAATTCGTGTACCAAGGCTGGATGGATGTGGCAGAGAGAAGGGGCAGATGGAGCTATCAGAAGGGTCATTGCGGGGGTGAAAGGAGGCTGCCAGAGCTGAGCTCTTCTTGGGAAGAAAGGATCCAAGGAGAATGGCCTTGCCAAGGAAAGAAACAATTCCCATGCCCTCAGCTCTTGGTCTGTTTTCAGCAGGCTCTCCTCCTCCAGTGCTGCTGGAGGGGGTCTGGCTGGGGTGGAGTGGATTTTCTTCAGAGGCTCTGGTCGGGTGCTGTGTTTTGGATCTGTGACTAAACCAGTGCTGATAACACCGCAGTGTTTTACCTACTGCTGAGCAGGGCTGGCACAGCATCAAGGCTTTTTTTTTTTCTTTTTCCTACTCTGCCCTCGCAACAAGGAGGCTGGGGGTGGTGAGAAGCTGAGGGGGAGACACACAGCCAGGACAGCTGACCCCCAGTTACCAAAGGGGTATTCCATGCCATAGGATGTTGTGCTCAGCAATAAAAACTCAGGGACAGGAGGAAAGGGGGATGTTTGAGGTTATGGTGTTTGTCTTCCCAAGTAACCTCTGTTTGCTTCCCTAGGAATGGTCGAACACCTGCCTGCTGATGGTAAGCAGTGAATGAATTCCTTAATTTGCTTTGCTTGCTCATGCAGCTTTGCTTCACTTATTAAATTATGTCTCAATCCACTAGTTTTTTCCTCACTTTCACCCTTCTGATTCTTTCCCCCATCCCACTGGAGAGGAGTGAACAACTTGGGTGGGTGCTTACCAGCCCACCACAGCTAGATAAGTTTCCTTCCATTTAGCCTTTCTGTTTCTTTTGTTATGTTTCCCCCCTTTCCTATGAGATGGTTACCACTCTTGCCAGTGATAAATCTCTGTTATTGTTGCTTTTTCATTTTAACTCTCTTAAATCTGTACTTCTCCTCCTATCTCTGCTCCTGGCTGCAGAAGCAATGTTGCTCTACCCAGGGCAAGGCAGGCCACAGAGCCATGGGAAGGGATGCCCTGCTCTATGATATGGGGCCTTCATGTTGTGTATCAAAAGCGATTTGTGGAGTAGGTGTGAACAGGAGCTGTGTTTTATCAACAAACCAATTGCTGTCCTGATGAGGGATTACAGAGATATCAGAAGCAGCAGAACATTCTTCTAGGGAGACACTTCAGAAGAGTGCTCATAAAAATCGCCACCAGCTGCTTCTGATGGAAAGAAGACATGAGAGAAAACATGGTTTACTAGTTAGAGCAGGAGTCAGCACATTCAGATTACTGTTTTTCTCTCTGCTATCACTTTGCTGGATACTGAACTGGATACTTGCCTCATATCAGCTGTGAAACTTCTCCCAGCAGAGGCACCATGGGCAGGGTAACAGAGCCTACCAAAATATCTAGGTCCTACTGCTTGGATTCCCAACAATCTGCTAAACAGCACTCTGGCTGCATCAGGGCTACTGAGCAGAAGCACCCAGGTGGTGGGACATCTGTGTGCACGCTGTCATTAAATCACACTTTGGGGTGCCCACCCCAGGTGCCTCCCTGTGTCCCAGCTGCCTTTGCCATGCCATCCCATTACTGGCAAAGGGCAGAGAAGATTGGCATCCTTCTTGGAAGGGCCCTGCGCTGCCTCCCGCAAGGGCTGGCAGGTATCGGAGGCAGCTCAAGAGCAGGCTGCTCATGTAAGCGTGAGGTGACAAGTCCTGGGAGTGCCCAGCAGCTCCAGGCTACTGCTCCGAGCGAGAAATGCAGTTTGTACAGTTGTTCTCTTTTACCATTGCCGTTTGTTTGTAGACATGTCACAGCAGATGCTTCTCACCAGTACAACGGATACTTGGACTCATTTGGGTCTAGTACCAGTAACTGTAATCCAGCTAACAACACAGTCTGTTTATCAGTTGTCACAAAGATTTGTTAATTCCCACTACCGGAAGGGCTTTCAGGATAGTCTGCAGCAAGGAAGGAGGAAGAATTTTTAACGTCTATGCCAACAAGAATGTAATTCAGAGAATACCTAAACACTGCCCTCAGCAAAAAGGTATTCAGCATTACAAACAACCCCCATTGGAGGGGCAGGCAGTGAAGAACTGCTGTGGGAGAGAGGAAGGCAGAGGACATGCAAGGCCAAGCTTCCTGCAGCTGGTATTCAGGTTTCACCTCCCGGGTGATGAATGGCTTCTGTCCGGGAAGCAGCTGCTGCATGGCCACCGAGGGCGAAGGCGGACACAACACTCATGGTCCCTCGCAGTGCATGGACACACATCCAAGGAAGCTGGGGCAGCCAGGTCCAGAACAGAAAAGGAGGTGGTTCTGCTCACAGCCCGATGCAAACAGGGGACTGGCTGCTAGAGGAAGCTGCAGATACTATACGTTTCCACAATTTCAAAATGCTGAAGAGTAGCTGGAGGCTATCAGGAGCAGGACTGCATCTGCTTGCCCTGCTCTTTGTCTCTCAAGAGTTCTGCTTACAGCCTCTGCTGGCTTTGTGTAGGAGAAGAGGCAGGTGTTGGTTTTTTAAATTCTAATTCTAGTCTGACCATAATTGATTTTTCCGTTCTTGGTTATTTTGTTTGTCTTTCTTAATTTACAAATGATGGTTTCTACTGTTGGCATCTTCTTTCCCTGTCATCCCCTCTATACATGCACACATGCAACATGCCATCAAATTCTGGGATAGATACACATGCACCAAATAGATACACTCCAGAAATCACACCTGTCACAGGCTGTGGGAGGCTTGAACTTGCAATGCATGTTTGAAATTAAGCATTTAACAGCCCTCTGAAGAAGAAACTACATTGACTTGAGGAAGACATTCAGGAAGATATGGAAAAGGGTGGTACTTTGCTGTCACTGCCTTCTCCCCTCATTTTCTGACCGTGCAGAAGCATTTGGAGGCCACTGCTGGAAAGAAGGCCCAGGGCCTGCAGGACCTGCTGGCCTGACACAGTGCAGCTGCATCCCTGGGCCTGGCAGAGGACATGGCCATGGCGCTGCATAATGCTGGGCTTCAGCCTGTGGTACGGTGAGCCTGTGTGGCTGGCTGCCTGTGGTGGCCACAAACATCAGATAAGAAAGGTGTTAGTGAGAGCTGTCTGTGCCAGTAAACAAACAGAAACCTGTTTACTGGGAGATTAGAGTGAAAAAGTGGGACCAGATATCCCCAGTCTTTTCGAGTCTTCAGATAAAGCATCGGTCAGAGGGCAGGTGGTAGGGGATGCTGTGAGATGTGCTTCCCAGCTCACTTGTTGACTTGCTGTCCATTTCAGGGCTGTTTCTCCAGCCTCTCTGTGCCTCAGTTTAGGCATTTGTAAAATAGCAACTGCCTCCTGCTGAAGCCTGTCACTAAGCATAACCCATTCATGCTGGGAGAGTCACGTCTTGAGACAGAAGGCCCATCACACACTGCTGCGAGAGCAGACTCGGATGAGTCATGGCACACAAGCACAGCACCAGCTCTGAAACACATGAAATGCCTGAGCTCTCAGTCCAAAAAAATTCGCTGTTTAAAAGCAAAGCTGAGGAAGGACAATTCCTCTATGTCCTGTCTCTGGGCTGCACCTCCTGGCCTCACTTGACAGGGTCTGAACCATTCACTCAGCACAGCCTGTCTGCTGGGAAGCCTGCCAGCTCCATGGATGGGGACTGTGTCTGCCTACCCAGCGGAGTTGTCGGTGCGTGGCAGGGCACAAGCCAGCATGAACAAGGATCTGGTACCAAAAATGAGGAAATGAGGTTGGAGTCAGGAGGGCTGCATTTTCCTGAAGGGCAAACAGGGCTGGAGAAGTCAGCCATTACTTCTCAACAAAGAACACCTCACCCCACCCCCATGTCCAAGGAAAGGGAGGAGTTCAGTCTCCCCAGCCTGTGTATTCAGCCACCTAACTGGCAGTGCCAGCAGGTGACATGACAGTGACCTTGGGAACATTCCCTTCCCAGCGCCCTTTGGGTCTGTGTTTCCAAGGGCTGATCCCATTTGTTTGCATTTCATTGCAGATGGATCACAAGTTTTGGTGACTGGCCACAGCAGCACATCTTGCTGGGCACTGACTACAGACATGTGATGTACTTCCCTCTGTCACTGCCTCCTCCTAGAAACACTCCAGATTTAGCATGTCAGAAGCAGATAAAACATGAAATGAAAGGCAAACAAATAGTTTCTTTTTTAGATCCATGCATCCAATAGTTTCAAACAACAAATACCAAAGCAACAGGAGAAACATTATCTGCTGAGAACTCATGCCTGGAATTTGCATATATATATATGTATATTTGCTTATATTTATATATGTAAGTGTGTGTATATGTATTCACACAGGCATATGCCTACTGCATATATCTAGAGAACAGGAGAATAAGACACTATATATACCAAGACACATTAAGAAGATATAAAGCCAAATCTATATAGTGAAGGGTTTAAAACAATTTTCAGCATTTCATCAGTCAGCTTAAGAGAATCCTTCCCATCTGCCCAAAAGCAATAAAGCAAGCAAATTACACAGCTGACTCTTTCTCTACCTTCTTAGCAGCATGTTTAACCTTTGCCTGTATAATAAATAAATGTCCTGAGTCTTATAACAAAGATCATTCATCCTTTCTTTTAAAGTACCATCAGTTCTCTCTCAGTCTCATACCAGAGTGCAGGAGAACTGAGAGAAGGGAGTAGGAGGAGATGATCTTACTGCACAGATTGTTTTCAGGCCAATGCAGCTCCTCAGCATTCACATCCCAGCCTGCCAACGTCTTCAGGAGCTGTGATGGGACCGATCCTGGGGAACGAAGATGCCCCCAAAAGGCAAGGCTTTTGTAAGCAATAAGTGCCCTGTCAGCACTTTGGTGCCATAGCCATAGGCATTTCCTCACATGCAGCCTATAGATACTGACATTTTAAGACTACTCCTGATTTTGGTATTGTTGATACTGCTGATTTTGTCTTATGTCATTGAAATCCCAGGCTCATCTTGTTGTTTGGCCTATACCATATACCACACCAAAATCAGAATCTGGCTTCAGGTGAGCTTAGAGTGTAACCACTCTCCACACCCCAGAAAGTATTTTCTTTTTACTACAAAAGCAAGCTATGAAGCTGATTGGTGTATTTAAGTACTTGTAGGATAGTTCTACATTAAACTTAGGTGAAGCACTTCTACCTTACCTACACGTGGCAGCCTCCTCCCACCACCTAACAGTGCTGCAGGAGGAAGTTCAGTGGTCTCTGTTTCAGAAAGACTTGAATCAAGGGTCACTCCAGCCTGCTTAAGATCACCGTGTTTGCAGATAATCCAAAAGGTGAATGCAGAGCTCTCCACGGCCAAAGGCTGCCATATCTGCTAAACCAGGTCCCTAGAGTAAGCGTGGCATGCCCTTGCTCTTTAGAGCTCACAGCCTCCACTTACAAGAAAGAACAAAGTCCTGTGCCTGTAAATTAGCACCTTCCCCTACATTTCCAGCACAGGGTTACAGCTGGTCACTTACTCATCTGTGCTTGCCCTCAGTGTTCCACATAGCTATCTATTTAGGCTGCTCTGTATAATTGAAGAATTAAAACTAAATACTATGTTACCTACAGCCACATCATCTTAGATGAGCTTAAACAACTGTGAAATTCCTGGGATCTATTAAAAGAAACATTCAGTGCATACATTAATCAACAGATGCTCAGTAGCTGTGTATCAGAAAACCACAAGTGAGAAGCAGGCTGAAAGGCCTCCTGCCAAAATGATTACTTTCTGTTGCCACCAAGTCCTTGGAAAACCATCTGTATAGAGATGCTAGACCGGTGTTCGGTTCAGTAGTTATCTCGGTGGCAGTAAGTCTGACTTACCCCTTCTCAGTGGCAACAACAGGTCAAGCAAGCCGTGGTATTTCCTGCTGATGAGTCAGAGGTGAGACATGAAAATCACTGTCTCTCCATACAGAACATTTTAGACATTATAATTTGATATCACCTGTGGTTACTTCACCCACAGTGTGTGCTCTCAGTGGAAATGTGACAATTCACAGTAGCTGACCAACTGCACCTCCTGGTACTTGTGGCTTTCTGTTCTCACACAGTTGCTTGACTCAGCAGCCCTTGATCAGCCTCCAGCTGCTCTGATGCTCCCTGCTCCCACAGGGGTCCCTGGGATTCTTGTCCTCCTCCTACCTTTTACCTTTTTCTTTTTTTTTCTTTTTTTTTTCCCCCCCTTCAGATCCTGGCTTTTGTGAGGTTCAGTCCTGGATTTTTATTTCTCTAGGTTCCTAGGCCTCTGCTTTCCTGGCTCAGTCCTCCTTCCTTCCACATCCCTTCCTGAACCCTTCCCATGGCCCCCAACACCCATCTGTGATTTCCCTTTGGCCAGGGCCAGCAGGCACAGTGAGGAGAAGGTCAGCTCACGTCCTGCAGAGTTGCATCTGTGGTCATCCCTTTTCTACATCAATCTCTCAAGACTAAAAGCACATGACAGCTACAAGAAAACAAGCGTGGAGTTTCCTGATCATGCCAGTTTAATGATTTAAGGAACAAAAACAACCAAAAAAATGAGGCCAAGGTCAAGGCCAAAACCAAAAAAGCCCAAAACAACACAAAACCAAACAGAAAGCAAAACGGCTAAAATTTCTGGCTTTCATTCTTAGGCCAGATGACCTATTCTTCACGCCAAGCAAAACTCGAGTGACTAAGAAAGATAGTTTTAAGTTTTTCTTTATTCTGCACCAGTCTGGTACAGAAATGAACATCACTCTGGTGACAGCTGCAAGAGCCCATTGCAACAGATGAAGATTACATGGGACTCTAGCCATGCCCTTTTCCTGGTCTGGCACTGCTGCAATGGCTCTATGTCTTCCACCATTCGCTTTTAAGCAACTTTGCCCTTGCAGACAAACCCAGCTACTCCTTTTAACTCAGAGCAGCATAGGCACAGCTATAAGATATGGAGGAAGTGGGCTACAGGGAGGAGGAGCAGACTCCTATCAGAGCTGCACAACAGGAGAGGCACCAGTTATGAAGTGGCAAAAAGGAGGCTTCCAGCTGTGCAACAGGGAAAAAGTTCTTCACCCTGACAGTGGTGCAGCATGGGGAGAGGTCTCCCAGAGAATCTGGGAACCCTCCATCCTCAGAGATTTTCAAAATTTATCTGGACAAGAGCAACGTCCTCTAACTTTGAAGTTGGCCCAACTGTGAGCAGGAGGCTGGACTGGAGCTCTCAACTATTTTTTCTCTGATTTCTAGATGGATAGGGTAAGAACCAGGCGAGGAGGACTGGGCTGCACAACAGGGGAGCTTCTTCCTGTTGTATGACCCAGAGCATGAGCCATACTGTGTGGAGGCGAGATGCCCCTGGCCCCCACTGTCCTTCTCTGCCATGTTCCCACCTGTTCTCCCTCAATCCCTTTCAATTTAACTTCTTGCATTTTCATGGAGCTTCCCAGAAAAGCAAAAGAAAACACCCTAAAATTAGTAAAAGCTAAAAACATGCAAATTTGCAGAAGACCAATTCCTTTTTAGAGATGTCCTCAAGGGAAACACTGAGAATTCACCTTTTAGCAACCAGCAACTTCCAGCCATCTAGACTGACCTCCATAGTCCTCCGGTGCTTTGACACAGGGCATTTGGAGCACTTCACAAACACTGAAATTGGCCAAGTCTTGGCAAACTTTGAATTTTAATTTTTGCACAAAAAAGGAAGATAGCATTCACAGGAAATTTCCTGTGTTTCATCCATTTAAGTGTAACACATTCTGGATCAAGCTTCATTATTTATGGATGAAGTTGTTGTTCAAAATCTCCACCTCAGAGCATCATGAAAACAGAGATCAAAGAAGCAGAAGTGCCTGAGCTTAAGATGTGTTGGAGGGCTGCAGTCGCCCCTAGTTTCCAAATGGGCAATGTCCAAATGCACCACTTTGCAAAGCTCCACTCTCGTTTTTCACTGACATCAGTAAGCTTTAAGTGCGCCACATCACATGTGCTAAACTGAAGTCACACTCTCTAAATTGTACCAAACACTACTGGGATGGAGAGAATGAGTTAAAGCAGTTAGGGATTAGCAAACTGCAGATTGTCGGAAATTAGCCAGCGTGGAAAAAAAAAATTTGGTTGTAACTGTAGTAAGGCTATCTAAGTAGGTCACCACAAAACCACATCAGAAGATGAGAGCAAAGAAGGAGGTGTGGGTTCAATCTCACTACAGGAAACCAGACATTCTCCAGCTTTGCCCTGCCTGTGGAACAGATAAAACCAGCTGCTGCCCAAATCTCACTGTTTTAAAAAACTCATGCATGTTCACACCTATTTGAGCGGCTTTCACTTTCATGTAAACGATCACATGAGTGACAGTGTGTCTGTGCCATAAATCTAAAATTTCGTTTTGATTTAAGTGCACAGCTGATACGCTAAAGGGCCTTCAAAATGACCTGAGCTATACAAACCAGTATGTCTGCTGTACAGTCCCCTTTTTTTGCCCTGAAGAAGTCAAACCAGCAACGAACAGAAAAGGCATGTAATGACATTATACTGTTTGTTTCCATAGTGCCCACCATCCCAGCATCTCAGAGTTTCACAGACTGGATGTGTGTCCATGGCTGGCTTTATAAGCTTGGAGTTGCTAATCAGCCCCATTTTCCAGGGTTTTTTTTCCATTTCCAGAATGGATTTGCGGGAGATCTCAGAGACCCGAGTCAGAGCGGCAGCCTGTGCCAGAGGACGGCATTTGAAACTCACACTGAGTAAGGCTGACAACTCGATGATATTTTAACTCAAGAGCACTTTGACACTGATTTTGAGGCACTGGCTTTCTATTTCAGTTTGATGGTAACCGGATAAATGCTGATTTGACGCTTCCTTTTTGCTGTAAGGCTAGGTTTTCAGTCTGTGATTGAGCAGTGAAAGCCGACCACGGATCAGCTGCCCAGGTCTGCTCAGGCAGTGGGAAAGGGTTAGAGGAGCTGCACGTTGATCGTGTCTTGTTTAAAAAAGTCAGGACCAATTTCCTGCTTTTAGGCAGAATACTTTGACGTGATACTTCGGCACACTTTTGCAGTCTTTATACCCAGGTTTCAGCAGACCCTCTCCAATAACCCTACGCCATCCTGACCTCAGTCTCCATTTAAGCACAAGGGGTTACGTATGAGCTTGGGTGATGGTGGTGGAGGGACAAGGAGCCACCAGGCAATGACAGTTGAGGGACAAGTTGCGGCTGAGTGATGGCAGCTGAGGGGAAAGCAGCTGGGCAATAGTGCTGGGGAAGGAGCTGTCAGGTAACAACGACTGAGGGACAAGCAGCTACTGGACGACTGTGGCTGAGGGACACGGAGCTGCTGGGCAGTCCTGGCCAAAGCAGGAGGAACCACCAGACAACTGCAGGACAAGGTGCAAGGCCAGGGTGACTGAGGGAGAATAAGCTGCTGGGTGGTGGCAGCTCTGAGGGACATGGTGCCAAGCAGCAATGGCTGAGGAACCAGGAACTGGGCGATGGTGGCTGAGGGACATGGCACCAGGCTGTGATGGCTGAGGGACCAGCCGCCACAGGGCAAAGGTAGCTGAGGGACACAGCACCCAGGCTGTGATGGCTGAGGGACCAGGGCTGCTGGGTTATGGTTCAGGGACCAGAGGCCATGGGGGATGGCAGCTGAGGGGCCAGAAGCCACAGGGTGATAGCGGCAGAGGTAGCAGAGGCCGCGGGCCGATAGCGGCTGAGGTAGCCGAGGCCACGGGGCGATGGTGGCAGCGGCAGCAGAGGCCGCGGGGCGATGGCGGCTGAGGTAGCCGAGGCCGCGAGGCGATGGCGGCAGAGGCAGCAGAGGCCGCGAGGCGATGGCGGCAGAGGCAGCAGAGGCCGCGGGCCGATGGCGGCAGAGGGGCCGGGCGGCAGGACACACCGCCACCGCTCCGCGCACGACGACGCGCCGCCACCACGCGCCCAACCCCTCTCGCCTCCCGCCGCGCGCGCAGCCGCCCCGCTCCCACGTGACGTCCCCCCTCCCGCCCCCGATCACGCGCCCGTCGCAGGAGGCCGGCGGCAGGCAGCCCCCGCGCACGCGTGCGCCCTCCCGCCCCGCCCTGCTTCTACCATAGAGACTGCGGACGCGCCCGCCAGAGTGTCGCCCAGGAGCCCCGGAAGTGGCTGCATGTGGGGCGGCCCCGCAGGAGCGCGGTGGGAGGTTTAAGCTGGCGGCCGGCAAGATGGCGGAGTGAGTGCGGTGGCGGGTGGGCCGCGGGCGGCGGGCGGGGTTGGCCTGCTTCCCCCAGGCCCTGTTGGCGGGAAGGCGCCGTCTCCGGGGCAGGGCCTCGCTGCCGTGTGTCCGACGGGGGCGCCTTTGCCTTTCCCCTTCCCCTCAGCAGGGGCTTCCGGGGGGAAGGGGGGGCAGCGTCCCCAGCCCCTCGGTGCCGGCCTCTCCGCTCAGCGCGGCGCCTGCAGCTGCGGGACGGCCTGCCGTGTAGCGGGGCAGCCCGGTGGGCTCTGCCTGCCCCTGGGCTGGGGGCTGCGGGGCGGGCCCCTGGTGGCTCTGGGAGCATCGGGCCCCCGGGAGCGGGAGGCCGGCTCTGGAGCGGCCCTGCGCGGCGGGGCGGGCAGTGGGAGCTGGCGAGTGCGGTCCCGGGGTCCCTGCACAGCAGGTTTGTTACACTCGGCAGGCTGAGCGGGGTACTTCATTCGCTTGAGTCTGGCTTTCACCTGCACCCCGAGCTGCAGCACAGAATATTTGGTATCTGAGGTGTGTGAAGGAGCTCAGCAATAATCGGCTTCATGAATCTGAAGTTCCAGTATTTATCTGTGATCAGAGACCACTTCTAAAAAACACTCTTAACGTGTTGGTCACCAGTACAAATTCACTGTGACCTGGTAGTTATTTCATATGTGCGTGTCTTTGGTAGGCTAAGTCTTCATCTTGCTGCTCCCATCCAGTGTAATCATGTATTATGTTATCCTGACAGGTCCGCAAATGCCACACGTGAAGTCATCAATGTCACCCTCCACACTACGCTGGCTGCTACTACCAAACTGGTGGTACCAACACCTGCTAAACCTATCCTTCCAGTTCAGACTGGAGTCCAAGCGCAGCAAGAGGAGCAATCTAGTGGCATGACGATTTTTTTTAGTCTTCTTGTTCTAGGTGAATGATGAACTGAAAGTCTTTTAATCTCTGTTAATTGTACTCTGTCTGAAGGATATAGGCCAGCTTTCTAAATCATATTTATTTATCCTCTGGTTTTCTCTCCATGAAGTGGAATATATAGGCACAGGGATTTAGAAAATTGGGTATACAAATGCCTGAACCTCCCAAAACTGTAGAAGGCTGAAGACTGTTCCAAACCTTTTCACCGTGGTCTCAAATGTGCAAACAACATGCTTAATTGTCTTTGCCTTCTTTATCAACACATGGCATATGTTCATATATGAAAAAGACACTGTCAGAATACTCTATGGTGTTTGCATCTGTCTTTGAGGACAGTGTACTGGATAGATGCCAATTTAACTACTTCTAGCACTTCTGGCCAGCCCTCAGATATTTTGGTATATAAACCAATAGAAGGCAGTCAGATTTACGTGCACAAATACTAAAGTTCAGTATCTATTTTTCTGGCTCTCGTTACTTTCTTACATTCCTACAAGAGTATGATAATCTGCAGATTGCCATAATTGTATTAATGTTGTACATCTATAGGCATTTTGAATGACAGATGCATGCCCAGCTTTTCTATAAGTCTGGGCTGTTATCTTATTTTAATAGAATATAGTTATCTCTCACCATCTGCTTAGAGCAGTGCTGTAATCAAAACTGTAAGAATAACAAAACTTTATGGAGGGTTGAGGTTCATCTGTTCTCATTTGTGTGTTTGGTTCCTTCAAAGCAACCTACGCAGAGACACTTTCTTGTGACAGATGGGTCACCTAGTCTTTTAAGTGGTTATTCTTTCCAGTAGCAAATGGAGAAAGTAATAGCTATGGAGTGGACAGCAATGCAGAAACTTCTTCAAGACATTGGAGTTTAAAAAAGGATTTTTTTGCCTCCTATAAATAACTTACTAAGTGCAGCAAAAAGTAGAAGGCTTCTACTTATTTCTAAAGTGTCTACGTGTCTTCAAAGAGGGTTAATGTTTTTCCAGAGGTCAGTGGCATATTAGAATTTGAACAGAAACAAAGGAAAGACCAAAGCAAAATGCAGTGATCAGAAGACCTCTAAGATTAAAAGAAAGTTTCTGAATACGTGTGTCTCGTGGATTTTAAAAGGGCCATTCATGGAAAAATTGTATTCTTAAGTCGCAAGAACAGAGCTATGATTTTTTTGGCTGTGTTCCAGCCTATTTATGCCATTTTGGTAACTTAATGGATCTTAAAAGCATCACCCTCAGGACAGGGGAGTTCCCTGAACAAAGTAAAGCCAGTATGAAAGCTTATTGTTCATAGTTATTCCCATTTATAATGTCTGATTTAAGAGTGTAGGAATAGTAAAAATGAATGTGTATACCATACTCTTAAATCTGGATGTTGTGAGCTGTAAAATGCTCTTTGAAATGGGCTAAACTGGAATAGACCCAGAAGCAGATCAGTTCATGGCTGTGTAGTGTCAGAGTCAAGCACTAAATTTCAAGTCCCTGAAGTAGCATGAGTTAGTCTTTGACCCCAGATTTCTATGGCTTGTTTATCTGTTCAAACACCAATTCGCTTTCAAAGTCTTGCCTCTGTTCTGCTGTATTCATGTGACCTATGAATTCCCTTCTTTTATATTATATGCTTTTACTGTGCTCATCCTTAAAGGGACACTCAAATGGTCTTTTAGCCTGTCCAGAACACTGGGTTTTTGAGTCTGTTGCCTTGTTGTACTCCTGATACATACAAGCGCCTGGAGCAGATGATACACTGCCAGATATGAACTGAGCAGTCTTACACAAGGAGTGGGTGACCAACAGCTAAAGAGTATACCAGGCTGCCATAATATTTATGGTGGTGGGAGTTACTTCTTAGGGTATGGTTGCTTTTTGGTTTATTGCCAAAGTAGTCAGAAGCTGCTAGAAGGGAGATGGTGATTAGATCAGTTGAATAGAAGGCATGTTTGTGCTTGCGTTGGAGTTCGCTGGAAATCCGTCATGTCCAGATGCCTTTATGGATCTATCCCAAAGAGCAGTATAGAATGCTTTTAACACAGTAATCCTAGATGTCGTTACTAGATCCATATTTTTCATGTTATGAAACTCAATAATACTGATTGACAGGTGAATAAAAACTTTGCTTGGGATACATGATGAAGCTATTGCTCCCATAGTCTGTTTGGCACTTAGCAGCCAAATATCTTAGTTGCTTGTTAGTCAGCTTCTGAACTGCTGCAGTTTCTACTACAGCATTTTAAACACACCAGCTTGCGTGCATTAAAGTATCGTACTGTAAACTCAGGTGTTTCAAGAACTGGTTGATCCAATATCTTAAAGATTGGTGGAGTGGAAGTGGGGTAAATATGTGGGAGAGCCCTGCCAGTATTCATGAGTGGAACCATCCCTGCTCATCACTCCAAACCCACAGCTTTGTCCCTGAACAAATTACATGCCAGTAATTGAGCAAATATTACTGGTTTTCATGAGTTCTTGCTCAGTTTGTAAACCCATCCATCTATCCACGTGCACGTCAATGAAATGTTTACCATGTTGTTATGAACCGAGTGTACAAGATAGCAAGTGGCAGAATGCAGGTGTTAGTGTGATATCCCGTTCCTTAGCACCATATCGGAGAGTGGGACAATGAAAAATGATACTTTATTTATGAGGTTTGTACTTCTTTGTGACTATATAGTTAATACAGATCATGTTGTAGACCCCAGTAGTTCACGGGTGGTGGGATCCAGTAAACCATGCCAGTGCTGAGAACTACTTGTGGGCCATTTTGCCCCTTTTCAGGTTGAAATCTGAAAACACTCTTCTAAACCATCTCTGAGTGGCTGGCTTTTAGCGAACTAGAAGGAGCTGTTAAACCAAATCACCAAGAGCAGTTCCAAGAAGCTAGTTCGTTCCCAGGTTCAAAATATGCACTGTTGTATTGTGGCCTGGCACTGTGCTGCCCACGCTGAAATAGGGTGAGAGTCACAGACACAAGGCACGGAGTAAGGAGAATGAAGATTTCTGTTGCAGTTGTGACTAGGTTTGCCAAGTACACAGTTTAAAACAGTTTCTGCTGCAATTAACAGGCCACAATTTGATTCCTGAATGTAAAATGCTGTTGACTTTGCTTGAGCTTCAATTGCTTTCTGACAAAACAAGCAGTAATACAGCTTATATCCCTGGCCACTGCAGAATGATTTGTTAGCAAATAGAGAGAAATACGTGTATTATAGGCAAGCAAGCCAGATGTTGTTTCTTTGGTTGACCCTTTGTTGAGCTAAATTAAAATGGGAGAAGAATTGTGGTACTTTCAATATGGGGAATATTTAGATCAAAATTCTTAAGAATTCAATAACCCAGGATTATTTGATTCTTTTAGATAAATTTCCTGCCTGCAGTAGTTGTAAATAAATCAAATGGTGTCTTCCAAAATTATCCACGGAAGGTACCCAGATCTGCTATACATCCTTTGTAATTTGCCTTTACCATTGGCACAGAGGCTGTGATGGGATTTTCCTATTACTGTAACCTTTGTTCTTGTTGTGAGACATAGGCTTTCTCCCTACTGGGTGAAATACATTACTACAGTACAAAACTGAATTTTTAAAAATAATAAGTGAATGTTGCATCAGATTTAAATTCTGGTTGTTTTTTTACTTCAAGCCAGATCTGTTTTGTGTTTTTCTACACTGGTCTTTTCCCCTCACTGGTTTAACTTTTAGCAATGCTCAGCAATAAATGTCTCTTGCTGATCTGGATAAGAATTTGGCTGCTGCTTGTTATGAGAACCGGGGTGTTAGAACAGTTGGCCATCTGCAACCTCATAGCCCCAGTGAACGGGAGTTACAGAGGCTATTTAGCGAGACACTTCTGAGGTGCACAAAAAACCAAGAAGCACCAGTCACAACTTGCAAAAAGGGAAATGTGGATTGGAGAGAAGAACATTCTTCACCATAAGACTTAAGCAGTGGGACTGGGGTTGACAGAGGTTGTGACTTCTCTGTCTTCAGAGATTTTCAAACTTGACTGGACAAGTCCCTGGTAAGCCTTCTTTGATTTCAGGTTAGCCCTGCTTTAAGCAGGAAGTTGGACTAGATGACCTCGAGAGATCCCTTCCAATGTAATTTTTCAGATTCTGTAATTATCGGTTTGGGTAAAGTCCATTTGCTCAGAGGGACTCAGACGTGAAAGTGTTGCTTTGAAATTTTAATTGAGGCCATGTGTACATGTATGTTTTAGTTAAAAAATACAAAATGGTTTACCAACAGCTTTATTAAAACTGTATTCTGTATAACTCATTTTTTACAGCTACTGCTCAGAGAATGTTTTCTTGTAAGCTGAATCAGGCTTTAAATGTAGTAATACTTGTATTTTTAGGAGATAATTTTGAGGCCTAAAATTTGCTTTTAGTTATTCTCTGTCATTTGTAGATCCATTTATGTACTTAAGTGAGAATTAGGTTTGAACTAAAATTTGGTTACTTGCATTAGTGAGTTTCTACTGAATCATTAGAAGTAAGATTTGCTGCGTGCATTTTAGTATTCCCACTTAAAAGTATATTTTATTCTCTTCTAACACTTCTAAATCTGATTTTTTTTTCCCTTCACAGCTATCTGCATCATATTGGTGCATTTACTGATAAAATACAGACTTCATTTTTTACCAGAGAGTGTGGCTGTTGTTTCTTTAGGTGAGTAACTGGGACATTTTTATATTGAATTTGTTTACAGACTACCCTCGGTAGCCTGTACTTGAAATAATGCTCTGTTATGTGTTAACCATCACTAGAAAGATGTGGCAAACTGCAGCAAAGAAAACAACCAATTCGTATGATTAGATTCATGGGAGAAATCAAGAAATGAGCATATGTGCAGAGGCTAGCCCAGTAAAATGATACATAACGGGCACTATAGGGATGTCACTACAGGCAGCTTCCTCTTATTTTTGCATCTGGACAAGATATGGCCACATTCCCTGGCAGCAAGACTCTGGCCTTCCCTTTGAAGTAGCGTATGTGTTTGTATTAGTTTTGGTGGAATGATGTCTGTGTATGTGATTTTAATCTAGTTGGGGACTGTAATTGCATCCTGAAAACTTGGCTGGACTTCCAGATACTGAACTATCCCTTCAGTAACATGACAAGAGCTCTTCCTGTGACATGAGCTATAAGAGTACCACTCTTAACGGAGATCAAGTGCTTACTTAATATGAATCAAATTGGGAATATTCCTAATCATGTAGTTTTATGTTAGGGTAATTTCATTTATTTGTATGCTGTTGCTCCTGATGTATAAATGTGTAAATGAGGAGGGAATCGGGCCAAATACAGTTATTTTCTCTACATAATGTTTAACATAACGTTTAAAGAACCTGGCCTAACTAATCCCAGCAACAGTTTTTCAGCTGTCTCTGTAACTTGTTTACAAGAATCTGTGATATTTTGCTTCTGTTAATACTGACACTTTCACTGACAGCCATTCTGAAAATAGAACACAAAGAGAAAGGTGCTAAGCTATAATCCTAACGTAGCATGGGGGAGTGTAATACTTGTTGAGCAGGTAGATTTTGTACTTTCTCCTGGGCTTTGCTGGTGTCTTCTGCTCTCATTTCTTAACTGTAGTTTCACACAATTTCTCAATGGGAGGGAGTAAGCTTTCTGGTGCTTGTCAGTACCTTATGCTTTCTGAAAAACAGGGATCTTCTTGCATCTTGGGTGTTAGATTGAAAAAATCTTAGAGCTGTTACTTAGCAGAAAGAAAAACATATTTTCCTGCAGGCGTGATTTCCTGAATTTTTAGAGAACTCAATTTGATGCAGATCACATCACATTACTGGCATAGTAGAAAGTATTGAAGCTTAGGAACATTCACTTGCAAGGCCCTATCTGAGTTTCGATATTTCTGTGCAGTTGAAAAACAAGTAGACCTGTAAATCTGTCAGTGCTGGTATGGATTTCCTGGGTATTGCATGCACACCTCATCGTTATCGGAGCAGCATCCACAAATTTGTGCGTTTGTGTTTCTGTCTACCATCTTACGACATAGAAAGATCAGAGCTGCTGCAGATCATCCTGTCTTACTGTGTCATCCCCATAGAAACCATGCAGCATTTGATTCACTGTTGACACACTTCTCTTCCCTTCCCTTCTTACATTATTGCTGTGGATAGTTGAGATGTCTTGTGTAGTATATCTTCCAGTGTCTTGAAAGATTCCAAAAGGACTGTACTATCCCTTTATATCTTCATCTTTGTACACAAAAATCCGGGTGAAGGATGTTAATTTGGCTTCTAATGAGGTTAGTTACCATTGTTAGCAAATAGCTAATCTAAATTTAAGCCTAACCCCCAATTTTAAATGCAGCAGTATATTGATTGCTCTTGCTGGCATAGTTTTGGATTTTCTTTGCTATAATTTCTTAGGGTTTTCCCCAAGCCAACTACTGGGCAGTGCTGAGCTGAGGTGTCAGGCAAGCTTACGTCACTGCTCCTGCTGAGCTTTGCAGAGAGCAGCAGAGGCACAGCCGTTCTTTTTCTGTTTCTTGTTCTTGGCATCTCAGCAGTAGGACAAGGATTTTAGCTGTGCTAGTATGTTCTGTGCTTCTGTCAGTCCCAACAAAAGCTCGTTCATGAAACTAGTAAGTTTTCTTGCTGGGGCTGTCACTGCTACTCAAGATGGGTAAGATGGTACCAGTTGTGTGAATCTCTTGTGGTTTTACATAGAGGGTGTATAGGAGACCTGCAGAGTTTGGTTTTTGTTCTGAACTGCAGCATAGCTGTAGTCTTGTCTCCCAAACCAGACAAGCTGATACCAGCAAATGCAATTCCACTAAATCAGGAGTTATACCCAGTAGCAACCCAGCTAACAGATGTCCTGTGTCACTTAAGTCTTATTTATTTAGTGTATTGACTCAGTCATATTTAAACTACTGTCAACTCTGTTGACAGGGTGTGGCATCTGTATAATTATTGGAATTGCCAGCTAATTGCTGGTCAGTGAGCCTCTGTTACTGGTAATGATCTACACAGCTGCAAGAGCACAGCTTGAGTTTCAAGTATCCAGTGTTGCTAGCCGTGCCAGAAGTGAGGTGTGTCCTATTTTGTCCTGTAAATTAAGCAAATACTCTCAGAAAGTTATTGAAGACTAGTAAAAATGGCAGCAGAGAAGACAAGTACGATTTTCATGACTGCTTTTCCTTCCATTGTCTAAGCTACTCGGGAAGCTCCACTTTACAGTTTCTAGGTTATGTTACTGTCCCAGGGGACAGGATGGGAGTGCATTCTCTGGATTGTGGTCTTCATTCTTAAAAGTTACTGGAATATTTTTTTGTAAAAACAGTTGCCAGAAGAGTTTTTCTCTTTGATTTCTTAGTGAGTTTTAACTTGTTCTCAAGAAAAATAAAGGCTGGTTGTAATAAGAAGATTCCTATAGCATTTTCAAAAGAATGAGGCTTAGATTAACTCTTACAGACTTAACTTTCCAATTAGCCCTATCACACAACTGATCTGCCTGATTAAGTATATGGAACCAGCTGAACAAAACCTGCATTCATTAATCTAGTAATAAAAGAAGAGTAGTTTGTAAGGATATGTGGGACAGGTTTTGAAAACCAGTGTCCAAGTTTGATTCTGCTGCTATTAAACCCTCTTGGTGATGCATTATTTTGTGCAGCCTTTTCATGACTTGACTTAGCATAATTTTAGTTTAGTAGTACTGTTGTGTGTAACATGCAGCTTTGTGCTATATAAAGGTGTAAGTTGTATGATTCAGGATTATCCTTTTCCCGTAATCTCTGCTGTTGCCTTAAATTTATATTGTTGTTCGCTTAACTTTTGATATCATAAAAGGACCTCATCTGTCTGTGTCACTGTTGTTAGGGTCAGCTTGTGGTTAGCTCTTCCTCTAAAAAAGAGGTCGAGACCAGCCTTTTACTTAAGCCTCGTGAGCTCATAGGATAGGGATGCCCAGCTTGTAGCCCACAGGCTGTAGTTGGCCTACTCAGGGGGGTCCAATTTCACAAAGTTGTGCTGGAGCCCTTCCACTTCAGGAGATGTGAGTTAAGGGATTCTCTTTTCTTTTAAATCTATGTGAGAGCTCTCAATACTAATTCAAAAAATACTGCAAGCTCATTCAGGAAGTATATACTTCCTAAAGTCTGTGCCTTCAGATGTATGCAGTCTGGTTGTTGTGGTTTGTTGTTTCCCCACATAAACTTCTTGTTAAATGATACAAGTACTGCCTGTACCAGTTGAAGACAGTGTTGCTCCTCTGCAGAAATAGAAATGTTGTAGTTCTCAGCTTCTGACACAGCTTCCATCCCAGCATGGAAAGCCTGCCTGTTAGTGCTGAGACCAGTGTTCATATGGCATATGAGTGGCTTGTATCTGCATTCTGCCCTCCTTCAAAGAACAGCAGACCTTTGATGTTCCCTCACTAATGTTTTGCTCTTCCTTTCTATATAAACCATTTCATGAAACAATTATTTCTGTCTTCTGGAACCAGTGCTCTCACATATTTTTTATGTGGCTTTGTGTGTATGACACATCCATCAGGAGTAATCCATGTGATGCTGTTTGTAATACTCTTTTGATAGCTACATCATGAGAGAATGAAAACGCATGACTTAAAGGAAAGCATACTTTAAGCTTCTTAGCCACATTTTACCTCTCATTCAGTGTATTTCGTGTCTACATCCCAGTGTTTGACTATGAAGTCTCCATTATGTAAATAATAAAACACAACTGTGCAGAAACACAGATCTGAACTTTGACTAAATAACATTTCTCATAACTTCTTGATGACTTTATCTGTTTGAATATGTACAGGAGGAAAGAACCTGATAACCTTTAACTATTGAGTTTGCAGCACCCTTGATAAATTCTTCTATACTCAAATTAGTATTTCTACATGACTTAAAATGTGTGTAATTCATTTGGGAAATAGTTCTGACAGTGTCTCCACCCTGATGAGAATTTGTTGCCTACTTCATTGCCAGTAAGCACTATGATTTCATTGAGACAGAATTCACTTCTGTGGAGGAGACCGATTTCACTTCATCTGTGTTAGCACTGCAAATACCATTGAAGTGACATGAAGGTTTTGTGCTATGACACAGATATCTAACTCATAACGAAGTGACATGAAGGTTTTGTGCTATGACACAGATATCTAACTCATAACGAAGTGACATGAAGGTTTTGTGCTATGACACAGATATCTAACTCATAACTTCCTGATTCTTTAGCATGAAATGTGAAATTTTAATAATATGCAGCTTAGATGAGAAACGTTTTTGAGTAAACCTGTTACCTTTATGAACCAATGAACACAGCACTCTGAATATGTGTGTTCAGGATTTGAATATCCCAAGTGACAATCTGTTGTGTAGGGAAGCTATGTAATTATGTAACGTACTGGAAAATGGCATACATCTGACCCAAAAAGCAGTTTGTGTTTTTGTGAATTGTGATAGGAATGAAAGACTTGCTGCTTTATGTTTTGCTTTGTTTTCACTTTTAAAACTATTTTGACTAAGAGTTGATAAACAGTTAATGGAAACAGTGATGTGTTTTGTGAATATTTCAGAATGTTATCTCGTTCTCTCCTAGGTATCCTTATGGGAGCTTTTATAAAAATCATAGAGGCTCAAAAGCTGGCCAACTGGAAGGTATATTTGAAGCAATGAATTTTTAATTGTAGAAAAATCCTTAAATGTTTAAAATAAGGCTGAAATATTGGTTTCTTTAGATGTAATTTCCAAAAATCAGGTACATTATACTTGATGCCAGAATTCAGGTTTTTAAAGATAATAATACAACCAATTTGAGGTCCTGATCCTGCTAAACATTTTCTGCAGAGTATTTTTTTTTTCCCCAGTAATCCTTTTCACGGTACCAAATCTGTTCCTGTTAGATACATGGTAGAAGGTACTGAGCATCTTTGGGATCAATTAGAGTAAAAAATACAGCAGTTCAGTTATTTGTCTTGGATACTTTTTGATGGTATTTTGTCCTCTTCCTCCTTTTAGCCTTGATTTTGTAGGTGTTTTCATAGAAAACAGTGTGTTTTGATAGGTTGTAAAGTCAGATGTTTTACCTGAAGATGTTGACATGGATTTCACAGAGGTAAAAAGGAGCACTTCTTCAGAATAGCTATGCTAAAATTCATGTTATTTACTTGTTTTATTTACTTATACTTAAAACGAACAAATTGTGGTGCTAAGAACAGACAGTTCTCAAAGCAATCCGTTCAGCATGGCATGTTTCCTGGGTGCTTCTTTTGCTTCTTTTGGAAAGACTGCTGAAACCAGCATGCCTGAAGCAGCAGCATGATTCATGCTGATTAAGACAATGGAAACATGATTTGAGCTGTATTTCCAGCAGAAAACGCAAGCAAAGCTTCTGTGCAGGAGGCTGGTGCCTGGTACTTTATGGATTTAGACGTTAGGAAGAAAATGTTAACAGTGCTGGCAACCAAACATAGGAACATGTGACCAGAGAGATTGTGGGAATCTTTATCCACAAAGATATTCAAAACTTGGCTTAGTAGTGAATTCTCATCCTAGCTTGCAGCTTTATAGTTCTTGGCAGTTATTTCCCTAAAGGAAGATTTTTTTTTTCCTTAGTTGAAATGCATTAAAATGCATAGATTTTAAATCAGATGTAGCTTTTTAATTACGTATTATACTCTTTGTCAACTAACTTCACTAATTCTGTGTACATTTATGTAAGCAATTACATAGTTCAAGAGTTATGTTGTAATACCTAATTTCTACGTATTTATTTATTAGAAACAGTGGATGATGCACTGGTTAGTGTTTTTTCATTCCTGTTTTGTTTCAACTGGATTTGACTTACAATTGAAAGTCAGTTAAACAACTACAAAATCAGCATTTTAAAATAGCTTCTTATTGGTTAAATAAAATACTTTGAAGAAGATTGCCTCTGTAGGAAGAAAAAAGGAATCTTGAAGTATGTTCTGATTTGAGCACTGATCCTATAAACACAGGAAATATTGATCATAGCTAGTGAATTATATTTCTGGTATGCATTGGTCAAATGTTGGAAGGCACTGCAGATGCTGTGTCCAGTTGCTCGTGTTATCAGCTAAGGTAAAGGGTTGCAGATATCACATTATTATTTGCTTATTTAAGTTACTTTCACTGTGTTAAAGCTTAGGTCTTAACATAGGCTGTCATAACTTCAGATATTAAATGTTTTCATCAATAATTATTATGTGCTTTATAAAATGGTTTTAAATATTATAAATTTACTGGAGCTTTTTTTATCTGATATGGAAAAAATTATAATATTTAACTGCAGGCTATGTACGTGTACAAAGCAAATCTTGGATGATATCCCTGCCCTAAGAACTTTGTAATGTAATTTCTTGCAATTGTGCCTTATTAAGTCTTCGGCGGACCTTGTACTTGCTGGTGTTTCTTGCTGGCTAGCATGGCTGATAATTACAGTCTTCATGTTTTACTTTCCTGGTCTCTGCTTCAATGCAGCACAAATGCAGTCCTTCCTTTTCATTATTTCTCCCCTCCTTGTCCAGCTTTGCTTTCAGGGGCTTTTAAACAGTGTAATTAATCAGGTATGTGGGTTTTTTGTTCTAGCGCAGTTACTGTGTTGACAGAAACTAGGTAGTGTTAGCCATCGACACATGGAATTGTGCATGCAGAATAATGGACTAAAGCATTTCAGTATAAAGGATGAGTTTTATTTTCTAAGTCCCCCAAATCCTTTAAGATGATTATTGCTGGTACAGACAGGAACGAGACTTTAAAGAGATGAGTACTTTTTTTTGAAAGCTGATGTTTTAACAGAACAGTCAATTGGCAGTTTAACCTGGATTTATACAAATTAATCACTGCTTACAAAGGTGACAAGTTCTGCTGTATTCAGACCTCTGGTGACCAGGAGGCAGCCTGGTGGGTAGAGCACGAGAGGCGCATTCAGCCAGGTTTGCCTTCTGTGCTTAATCTGCCAGCAGAAAAAACAAGGTGCCAGTGCCAGTTTGGGGGCACAACTCCATAAAGCGGTGTTAGTGAGTTGATGAGATAGGTGTCAAAGAGTATGGTCACCAAAAAATAACATCTTACTTCATGGTAGGCTTCATTTATATCACTCTGATGGTAAAAAGGAACATCAGAACATTAAATTACAGGCATAAATGACATTTGCCAAGAAGAATCGATCCTCAGACTCTTAACAGCAACGTATATCTTGAGCCTGTTCACTTGCAAGTGTACTAACGTGATCTGTTTTCTGCCTGTTGGGTGATAAATTTTCTAGTGAAACTGTACTTGGTCATAGCTAATCTAGATTATATTCAAACCAGTGACTGGGAGGCCACTGTCTTGACAGTCCTTACAGATTTTGAGACCATGAGATAGAATGGGAATACTTTTCTGTGGAAACAGAAAGTCTTTTCCTTTGCTATAAACAATCCCTTTTTTGTGCAGTTTACTTGGATACAGTAATTTAAAATTAGTAATGCCTAGATTTCCATTATTGGATAAAAAAACTCCAATAGAAATATCAGCCCTGGAGAGTAGCTTTCTGTTGTTCAGTCTTTTATTTTGTGATAAGAAGGGAGAAAGGTTAATGCCCTTTCCATTTTCCAACATTTTTGTTTGTTTGTTTTAAATAATTTCCCTTCTGAGAGATTAGGTGTTATTTCAATAATTATGATATCCTTGAAATTATACTTCATTTTTGTTTTGCAGGAAGAAGAAATGTTTCGTCCAAATATGTTTTTTCTGCTTTTGCTTCCACCTATTATATTTGAATCTGGATATTCATTGCACAAGGTTAGTTAGCCCCTGCCAGACAGTCATTTTACATGTTGAGGTTTTGTTTGGAACACATTCTGCTTGTAATTAATCTTCATGAAGTTTAGAATAATTGCAAAAAATTCCATCATGTTAAATTTTGCATCCTCAATTCCCTAATGATTAAGCCTTTTCAACCCAGAATGCAGGGAAGGTAGCTTATTCCTGTTAACTGAATGTTGGCAAGGTGTTAGGTACTACATAGAGCTTGTTTCCCTTGGTTGGAGAGGTTTCTTACCTCATCAGAGCTGTACGAGGGCTGATGTGGAGGAGGCAAAATGGGAAGGAGTAGGATCAGAAGTGGGAAAGGTGGGGCCACTCCATAGCTAAAGAGGAGGTAAATGTTTACAAGGGTTTTCACTGTTTGCCCGAGAGCCTGTGTTTCCGTCGGCATTTCTCACAGCGCTGGTCCTGGCTGAAGCGGGTCTGTCCTCCCTGTGTGCTGCCTTTCAGCTTGAGCTGTGCTGCAGAAAGGGAGTGAGCAGTGGGTGACAGCATTATCATGAATTGGTACCAACACAGAAGATTTTTTCATACAGAATCACAACCTAAGAGATGGGCTAGCAGCTGGGAAGTTTACAAGCCTTTTCACATGCCCTGTCTTCAATAGATGGCTTAATTTACAGTTCTGTCAGGTGGGGAATATGTCAAAGTGCTGTGAATATCTTGCTGTTGGTGTGAGCATTGGTTTGTTGTCGGTGTACCAGACTGACAGCCTGTCCTGGGTATCAGAGGGATTTGCTGTTACCCTCAGGAGAGCAGGCAAATGGGGTGGGTGGATGTCCTGGGGTACCTGGCACCAAAGTAATAAAGCTTTATTATTGGAAACCCAGTTGTGAATCACAATCTAATTTATATGCAGACCCAAACATGAGTTTTCCCTCAGATAATTTTCGTTAATTTACTTACTCTATTATTGTGTTCCAGGGTAATTTTTTCCAGAACATTGGTTCCATCACTCTGTTTTCTGTGTTTGGCACTGCAATATCAGCTTTCATTGTAGGTGGAGGAATTTATTTCCTGGGCCAGGTAAGAATAACAGTTTTGAAGCACTTAAGTTTATTTGCTTACTCTTTGAAAGTCCATCTTTCAAGAGCAGGCAAACATAGTGAAAGTGAATTCCTGGGTCACAAAGTCCAGTTCTCTGCTGTCACAGAGGCAATGCTGTATAATCCCTTCCATAGATACAGCATGCTCCACGTTAAAAGCAATTAAGACTTGAGTTTTACTTTTTTAACTTACTCAATCTTCCTATCAGAAGGCTGTTCCAAAACCTGTATTCTCTAGAGCCTTCTAATTTCCAGTATTAAACTTACTTGTTCTTCTCTCAATATTTTTTTTTTTTTTGCTTCTCTTCTTTGGTTGATTAGTTACAGACATAGATAATTACATTTTCTCTCAGACTTCATTCTGGTAGGCCAAACAATCCATACTTTCCTCTTTGCCTCTCAGATTTTCATTCCTTTGAATACCTTAGTTACTCTGCTCACCTGTATCTTTTCCAGTTTCATCTGGTCTTCCCTGATTTTGGGTGACCAGAACTGTAGGAGTAGATCACTGTTGAAGGGTAGTGTTAGACTGGCTAACATCACTACTGTGATTTTTTTTCGTGATAGCAAACTTAGGATTTGATGAATAGTTTCATTTTTTGAAACAGCAGAAAACCACAGTGGGTTGTGATTTGTTGTAATGTTTTACTTATTTTTTCAGGCTGATGTAATTTATAAACTCAACATGACAGACAGGTAAGCTCTTGGGAAAACGGTGTATATGAATGAAATGAAGCATTATTCAAGGTAACTGTCTATGGGAAATGCACTGTAGTTGGCCAGCTCTTCTGCTTATTGTTTACATTACTTAGATTCAACATGGTGTATGACAGTAATAAACAGATCAAACACTTCTAAACCCTATTTATTACACCCTTGTTTCCAAATAGTAGTCTGCGCTTAGTGATTTTTCTAGCTGGGTTTTTTAACCAACTTTTAAATTAAGTTAAAATGTACAAACTTTGGTTGCTATTACTAATATATATGATAGGGGCATAAGTTCCTTGTCCAAATCTTCTCTTAGAAGACAGAATGAGTTTTTCAGTGTCAGTAATGAAGATTTTTTAAGAACTTGGCAGAGGATCTAATCAGTTTTTAGGAGTACAGCACCCTACCTGTTTGTGCCTCATTTAGTTGGGATTTTCGTTTGTTTGTTTATTGTATAGCAAATACAACAGTTTTCTGTTAAAAACCATAAATAAATGGATTACCAAATAAATTGGGTGGCAAGCAAGAAAATAACAAGTAAAATATGCATGAACAGCAAAAATCTTCCTTACTTGGTTCCAGTGTTCAACTTTACATAGCCACAGCTGAGCAGTCACATTGCCTCTGTATTGTCTATTTTTGGATTCCAAAGTAAAGGAGTTTTAGCAATTCCCTTTAAATCTTCCTGACTAGTACTCCTGAACAGGTAACACTATACATGTATGGTACGTGGTTTGGGCTGCGTCTGTAAAGTTGTTTTCGTTTCCCATTCCTCTGATTTTTTTATTTAGTTGGAGCAAGACATTGATAGCTATTTCTCCAACATCTCCTCCAGCTGGATAACAACTTTTCTCTTTGGTATATCAGAAAATGAAAAACAAAAACTTCCCTTTTGTCCCTTCAGGTTCTTATGAATGGGAAGACTACTTTTCACTGTGTAGAAACTGTTAACACATAATGTCTTTGTTACTAGTTGTTCACGTAAGTTTACTAGGTACACAGCTTTCTTTAATCTAGCTTTCTGGGTTTTTTTGTGTTTTCCCAGTTTTGCATTTGGCTCTTTAATATCTGCAGTTGACCCTGTGGCTACTATTGCCATTTTCAATGCCCTCAATGTGGATCCTGTACTTAACATGCTGGTTTTTGGAGAAAGCATTCTCAATGATGCGGTCTCTATTGTCTTGACGAAGTAAGTGCGTTGGAACTACACGTGTTTATGGAAACAGCAACCATGCTATGTTCTGTTAATTAATTGTTCAAATATACAGTAATTCTTCCATCTCCATTTGGAGCAAATCATGTGTTTCTGGTGTAAAGCTGAATTGTGTATGATTTTTCTTTGTTAAAAGCAGTCCATAACATAAACTGTGCAGGCAGAAGACAGTTAATGGATGTCTTATTACCACTACCTGAATGTCTTATCTCATTGACCCCAGATAACTGATTGTTTTCTAAGTCCATACATTGACCAGCTCTCTTCCACCTGAGGGTCCTGTCAACAGAAACCCAACCTGTGTCCTTTCAGGCTTGCACAAAAATATTTAGCTTGCCAAATACACAGCTGTGTCTCCGGTATTGGCTTGTACCCAAGAGTCACCTTCAGCTGGGGGGAGGGCAATGATACCTCAACATCCATGCAATAGGTTTATGTATATGTTGGGACTATATGGAAGAAAAACATCCATATACTTATGCTTTGTCCATGATAATTCTTTGGGATTGAAAGAGTATAAAAAAATAAAAAGTCTATCTTCATGTTATTGCTAAGGTCAGTAGATATGACTATGAATGTATAGAAGTAGATACACGAAGAAGGTAATGAAGTTAGTCATTTTTCAGTGAACTAACTGCTTTTAATACAGTTGTGGTTCTTTTATGGAAGACCATGAAGGCTAACAGGAGTCAAAAGGAACAGTAGTTGGAATCCATGTCATCTTTGCATGGAATTTTTATGAAATACATTGCTGAAATTCAAAGAGAGTTCTCCCCTTTCCTCCTGAGAGCTTCTTCGTTCTTCTTCAGTGACCTTCTTGCCTCTCATCCACACCTAAATATTTGATGAGAGGTCTTCCTGTTCATTTGTTCTTCTCTGAAGATCACATGATCCACCTCTTTTCTTTTTCATGCCCTGAGTTTTTACCACTGCAAAATGTGTTTTCCTTTTCAGAGTCTGAAAATTGTTTTGTAATACTGGGCATTACCATAGCCTATTTACGCCATTCTGGGGATTCTTCAGCAGAGCAATGCTGGATTTTCAGATTTTTAGCAGAATTAGGTTTCCCTTTGGGGATTATGCTAAGATTTGATTTAATGTGTTTTGACATTCCTCTTGTTATGTGTATCACAGTAAAAGCCTTTTAAGAATGGTAGCCACAAAGAAACGGAAGTCTTTTTTTTTGTTGTTCTCAAAAGACGTTTGGAATTTTGGGATCCAGTCTTAGAATTTGTAACCGTTTCTTTTTATTTATTCGTTAATTGTATCTAGCACAGCAGAAGGTTTGACAAGAGAAAATATGTCAGATGTCAGTGGATGGCAAACCTTTCTACAGGCACTGGGATACTTCCTCAAGATGTTCTTTGGCTCTGCAGCACTGGGCACACTTACTGGTCTTATTTCTGCATTAATATCCTTTTTTAATTTTGGTGATACACATGTATAAATTGGTGAAATTCAGCATTTGAATAGTATTTTAGTTTCCCATCTTCTCCAACATTTCTTAGGGCTTATTTCTTATTAGATGTTATTTTGTTGGCTGCAGATTTCCTCATGCTCATTTTGGTTTTATATTAGTGTGCATGCATGTGTATTAAAAAGTTGCATAAATTTTTTATGAACATAATTAATGTCGGAAATGCTGTATAGTAGTGTATATTATGTGCATTGGAGTGTTATAAAATATGCTAATTGTTTTGTGAATTCAAAATATCTTACTCCATTTCAATACTGATCCATTTTTACAAGCATATGGCTCCTTTTTTACATGCATAAAACAGTTAATTAAAAAGGAAAAAAAGAACTTTTTCCTGAGGGCTTTTGAGTCAGACCAGCTCATTTGTCCCTATGTATCATATTCAGGCAGCTGAATAGATACTGTTCCATTTGGATTTACTCTGAGTTATATTTTGCCTCTTTTACTACCATGAATTGGTTGCTAAACAACCCAGCGGCTTCTCTGTTGAGATAAGGAGGGACGTTTGCTGTAAGTCAGACACCTTTGTTACTTTTCAGAGCTTGTTTTATATTAATACTGTCTTTGTGCTAGGTTTGTACAACAGTTATTGATGTCATTTGGGACATACTGTGAAGCACTTTGTTTGTAAATAACAGGAACAGAGTGTTTCATTAAATGTAGACACACTTCCGTGTCTTAGTTCATTAGCCTGATTCCATGAACTTTTAAATTATTCCATGGATCCGAACAAAACTGGGAGACAGATGTTCAACACTTCTTTCACTGGTATCTAAATTATATTAAGACAAAGAGAAAAGCAGCTTGTTTGCCCTATTGCAGTTACTTGTGCCTCAAATTATTGGATTTACCCTAAGCACGCAAAATTTCAGTGTGGCAAAGGACATCTTTTACCAGTTGCTATCAAATAAATATCGTTGAAGGTTGTTGCTTGTTCATGACCCAGGAGGAATGTGAACTTCCATGTCACAGGCATGTGAATTTTAACAAAGATGGTAGGTGGAGTATCTTAAGCGTTAAGGCAAGGATGTGATTGAAGGAATATTCCTCGCTGTTAATATTACTGCAAATCCGTCACATCCATTTGAAAGTAGCTAGAAGTCTAGTGACTGAGCAGAGGAGATTGCATGCATGCTTAGTGTGACAAATAATGATGTCTGACGCAAAATGTACTTGTACTTGGCCACTGTGCTGCAGAACCATGCATGAGATGCAAAGCAGAACTTGTGGCCCCTTGACAAGAGTCCACATTTATGACTACAAACGTAAAGTAAGTTTTAAATATTATGAGTATCAAAAGGACATTATTTTTGTTAAAACATAAATGAGAGCTATTTTACTCTTACATTTGCTGTTTCATAGTGCTCCTTTACTATTTAATGATTCTCTGTGGATTTTCTGCAATAGTTTTGAGGCAGATATTTCAAAGACTGAATGTGTAGGGAAATGGCCCTTCTAGCTCCGAACAGTTTGGTGTGTTGCTGTCAGTGTTGTATGGGTACATCAGTAGCAGATCTTTTCTGTCTTTAGGTCTGTCCTTTCTGTTAAATTTCTACCAGCAGTAGATTCTATAAGAAACAGTCCTCGTAAGAAATTATTCATCTTTCCATACTTGAGTCAAAGGCCAATGTGCAGGCTTTAGTAGCTATTCAGTAGATGCAGTACATTAAGCGTAATCCTGGTTTTGTAATGGAATAGCACAGATTTAAACTTGTCTTTGAAATGGTTTTTTTTTTACTTTTTCCATAACGTTTTCATGTGTACGTGCTAAAGCATATTGATTTAAGGAAGACACCCTCCCTAGAGTTTGGGATGATGATTATTTTCGCTTACCTTCCATATGGACTTGCAGAAGGTATCTCACTCTCAGGTGAGTAGCAAAATGAGTGGGTGCTGGTTTCTTTGGTACATTTAAGGACTAGATATTATTTGCGTCTAAGAGGGCCCCTGGTTTATCACACGTTTTCTCATTTAACCTATGCTTTTACTTTTAACTTTGACATACTTTAAATAAACACTTATTCTCTACTTCATGTTATAAAAGTATAGGAAAGGTAATTGCAGTTTTATAAGCATTAGTTAATGAACATAAAGACTAGTATTCTCCTTGGTTACCTCTGCCTAACAGAGAATTAAAATTTCAGCTGCATGCTGTAGATCTGAGCCACATCTGAGCTGACTTGGATCATATCCAGCCCACTACGCTTGTAGCCGTATTTCTGCCTGTCCTTCAGTGCCATTGGGGAAGTCAACTGAGACCACTGGGTGTCATATGTATCTCTGAATACTTGGTGGAAGTTTTGCTAAAGGCCACAAGAAGAGGCTTACAGTTGAACTTCTTCCATCATTCTGTGGAACCAAGTATGAAGACAGGGTCCAGTTCTGCTGGATGCCCAATGTCTCTGATCTTTGCTGATTTAAGTGGTTTTTAAAGGCAATCAGCTTCCCATCTCATTTCTCAAAGAAAAGTAGGAAAGGATGTAAGAGTTACTATAATCCAAATAGCTAGAGCCTCTGCTTGGCTCTTGATTTTCCTTTTTTCCCTTTTTTCTAATTTTAAGTGCATTAAAAGATATATTTGCTCTAGAACTTGAACTGTGTAAGAATGTTACAAGTTTGTGAGGAGTAGCAGCAGGACTAGATTTCTTGTAAATGAGCTGCAAGTTTGAAGTCAGACTTTCTGAAGAAGTAAATGTGAGCTGATATGACTGTTTTGAAATGGAAATGTAGCAGTGTATATCAGCATACCTTCACTGTCAGTGGAGTTGTATTTTTTTAATATGTATGAAGATATGACCTGTAATCATGGTAGTTACACAACGAAGGTGCGTAATCCTAATGCAAACATTCCATTCTGCCCACTTGCATCCAGAACTACTCCATATGTGTGTATAGGTCAATACATATGTAGGGAAATGATAGTATAGGAAACCTGAGCAAGTAGTTTGATATGTTAAAATATCTGTATTGCTGTAAAAACAAGTTTTTCCTTGTGAGAAGATTATTCTGGAGGGTTTCAAAATGTGGCCTTTTCTATTTCTAATTTATATTGCTTATTAATATAAAATTATAATAAAATACTACAGAATTACAGTGTCATTGCATTATATAACCAACATATCTGTATGTTGGTATACAATGAAAAAGAATTTACAGTAAGATTCTTAGTTAGTTACTGTCAGGATGATAGAGGTTCTTTGTAATTTTATTTGTAAAGACAACCTCTTTAATTTGCTGACATGCCCTCAAGAATGACTTCTCAAGAAATACAAACTTTGAATGACCTTAGGTCACCTGTGTGTTTCAGACAAAGGATTCTTGTATTCTCAGGTATTTTAATCCTTCCAGTTGCGTTCAGGGCCACTCCCAGGCACGTAGCTCCAGCCAAATACTTCTAGTCTTTTGAACCTTGCTTGTTTGGGGCAAAGAGGACATAATCCCACATGTCATCCTGTCCTCTCGAGTTTTGCATTGCAATTGATTTCGTCTGGGTTATGCTGTCAATTTTGGTCAGTCATTTCCTCACAGGGAAGTTGTTCTTCAAGTGGACTGCTAAATTTTTCCACAACCCTAACCATCATCTCAGATGACATCCTTTGCAGGTGTAAGTCTATGCAGCAGCCGTGGAAATGCTTAAAGATATCCAGCTCCCTCTGAACAGTGAACAGCTGACAGCACCTGTGATATGTCTTGAGCAGTTAGCAAGATAGAGTGAAGTTCAGATTCTTCCCATAAATAACCAAGAGCTGGCAAGCAAGGTAGATGGGAAAAATCCCTAACACAAATCAAAATACAGTGAAATCTGAGGTAGCTGTTCTGGCCTGTGATATCTGTTGCTGTACCTCTGTCCAAGCTGTGCATGTCAGTAGGGGGACAGAACTCTATAAATGGCAAATTTGGTGCATTTTCCCATAGTGGATAGCCAAGATACATCTCTGTAGTAACTTACAGCAGATGCTTTAGTGACGCTTTCTGCTGGAGATAAGGGACATTCTGCACAGTAGCGTTCCTTGTGGGCCTTAGGTATCAGGCTGTACCTTCCTTACAGTTGGGATTCTATGATCCCTATGAAGGTAATTTTTGCCCTGAATTCTCAAGTGTCAATAGCTTTTCTCATTCTCAGATTGATGGAAAATTGGGGGTACACCTGTATGTGCTGCTCATTCTTAGCTTTTTATGGTATTGGTGGATGTGGTGCACCATACCGGAGTGGCTCACTTATTTCTTCGTAAGCTTTTGAGTTAGTAGGGGTGATGAACACAAATATTTGCAGTGCAAGCTATTCGTCTTCTGTTGACTGTCACATTTTTATCTCCAGGTATCATGGCAATCCTCTTCTCTGGCATCGTGATGTCTCACTACACACACCATAACTTGTCCCCAGTGACACAGATTTTAATGCAGCAGACACTGAGAACTGTTGCTTTCATGTGTGGTAGGTTCTACCTGCTATTCATATCCAAGATTAATGGTTATATTAATATATATTAATATCTAATATTAATAGTTTAAACATATATTTGCCTGAAATGATGATTCTGATGGCAGCAGCAGAGGTGTGAATTTTCTTTAGGCCATGCTTATGTCAGTAGTACATGTCTTCAAGAGAAGAATTCCTAGTAGTGGAGGCTGGAAGGCAGTCAAAAGTCACCTTTCCTGCCATACTGGATAAAACATCCAGTAAATCTCTCCCATCCTGCAGGCTCCTGCTAGGATTTGCCACAAGACTGATAACCAAATGAGATCTCTGACTCCTGTATTCCTCTGGTCAATTTTTAGTTTTAGGAGATGGATTTTTAGCGGTATTTTTAAAAGCAGTTTTGGATATAAGAAGATACTTGCAAAAACGATAGCTTCACAAATGGAGAAGTTAGTTTTGGAAGTAGGGATACAAGCATCTTAGAATCCCATAGTCTTTCTGTTTCTTTTTACAAGCAAACTTTCAAAGAAGTGGCATGCTTCTGTATTACTAATATAGCCCTGGGTTTTAGGGGATGGCATGAATGCGTTCTGTATTGTTTGCAGGAATATGCATTTGGAACATGGTCAGGGAGCGGCCTTGCTGCAAACTAAACCACTCATTACCTGAGCACCAGTAGCTCATCAGGTTTGGTCTTAATCTATTACAAATGCTAAAAAAGCACGTATTCATTCAAAAGACTGTAAAACACGTCTGCAGCAGGTTGTGAACATGCAAATGTAAGTGGCCAGTACCCAAAGCACGACCAATGTCTTATGCTGCAGTAACTCAGGTATTGCTACTGTCTGTCCAAAACTGTCCTTTTTTTAACTGCCTTTATGATAAGGAACCTACCTTGCTAGGGCAGCAGTGAACTGACGAAACATCTTGACTCTGCAGTTCTCTGATGGTGTAATGGATTGGTGCTGTGGAAATAAAATGTCTGGATTACTGTAGTCACTGTGCAGTGGTGGTACTATTTCAGATTTGCAAACATCGCTTCTAGGGTTGTTAGATCATACAGTACAGTATTTTATTACAAATCAAGTAATGAACTGCTGCCATTTATAAGAATGTAAGGCATTTAATATTTCGTAGTAGTGTTCAATTTGCAATATATGAGATTGTGCCTTGACATTTCAGTTTTGTATAGAATCTGATTCAAAGCTACAGAAGTCATTAGGAGTTGCTCATGTAGCTTGTGTTCTGCAGTTTGTCCTATATTCCTCAAGTAAAAAATTCCTCGGTCTTTAGAACAAGGTTTTGCTAGCTTTGTTTCATACTCATTAGTAATTTACAGCTAAAAAAAGCCTGCACACGTAGACTAAGGTGCTGTCCACTGACAGCAGGAGTGGAAGAATCTGGCCTTTTGCTTAATGCCCTTTGTGCATTCAAAACTCAGGAAATAGTATTTTATGTACCCTATGTAGTGACTTATAATAAAAGTAAAAAATATTTTATATCATTACTTATTTAACATGTGATTTCTCTTTTTCAGAAACGTGTGTTTTTGCATTTCTTGGCCTGTCAATTTTTAGTTTTCCTCACAAGTTTGAAATGTCCTTTGTCATCTGGTGCATAGTAGGTATTTACTTTCATACTTCTTTAGATACCTTGGTATTCGGGAGGGTGGAAACACCTTACAGTTAAAACATTTTAGAATAGTTGTTATGTTTTGTTGGTTTTATGAAAATACTTCTATGTTTTTATATATTGCACAAAGTTAACTATCACTAATAGCTAGCGTGAAATTATTCATCTAGTTCTCAGCACTGTGGTGTACAAATGCATCAGTCGTCTTTAACGAATTTTGGTTTGCTGTTTTTTTGGAGCTCTGTTGTGTAAGATTATTAAAAAGAAGGAAAACAACCTGACTTGTTTTGACCCTATTAGATTTATTAAAATAAAAGAAATCTCAAAAGGTGTTGAGAGGTTATTATACAGGCCACTTTATTCTAGAAGTTATTTTACAGAAAACAATCCTGAGTTTTTACGTATCTTTAGCGCGAAGGGGCAGTTTGTAGAAACTACAATGCAAATGAGTATCAAACTCTGCTCCATTTCATCTCTCCAGGACTACAGACTGCTCTTGAATCTTTATTTCTTGTATATCATTGCAGTTTGTTTAGATAAACCGATTAATTCCATCACTCCTTCAATTTAGTATCACAATCCAATTTAGTATCACTTCTTCACTCTGTGCTCGCCTTCTTCAGAGGAAGACCTTACTCAAACCTTCTTCAATGTGTACTCATTCTTTGACTCCATTCTTAAATCTTTTGCTTTCATTCTGTATTTCAGCGTAGTTTTATGTAGTGGCACTTTGACTTCTGTTTCACATGGCGGTTACCTACATCTATTGCTATTATAATTGTCTAACATAGACATGAAGGGTATGTTCCGTTTTGCAGAGTCAAAAGAGGGAAATGTGAATCCATTTCCAGTCATGTACAGCAATGTATACTGGCACATTTTAGTCCATGGTTCAAGGGGAGAATTGTTACCTACAATTTACAGATAGTAGTAGCAGCATGGGGAACTGCTCTCACTGCATTACACCCAGCTTCCTTATCTAATATATATCTAAGGTGTGACGCTTCCTTATATTGCATTGCCCTCACAGGTATAATGCAAATTGTGTAATTTTGGGGTGATTCATAAAGGAAAACAGCACAGCCCTTCAAGGATCCTGCTGACTAATTTGAGGATATTTACCTTACCGAGGTCTGTTTGTAGTGGAGCTTAAAAGCAATGCCATTGTGAAAACCTTTGTTATTTGAGTTGAAGTTTTCACTGTATTTGTTAATTGTCTGCCATTAAATCAATAGTACCTCCACACACACACCCCCCTCAAAATGTTACTTCAGTGCATGGTATATTTTCTAAGCGTACCCCGGGAAGTGTTGAGGAACTGGATTACATGCTGTTTGTTTGGCTTCTGGCCTTTTTCTCTGAGGAACTGGTCCATGGGGAGACAATAGAAATATCTTACTGCCTTTTAGCTGCTGTGCCAAGGGAATGATTAAAGGGGCTGAACTGAGGAGAACTTTTACCCAAAGTAATTCTTGGTCTCCCTGGAACGCCTCTTGGGTTTCATTTATTTATTAAAAGTAAAGTGGTGTCTGGTCTCTGTCAGTGACAAGTCTGGTTGAGTTTCAGTTAATCAGACAAAATGTTTAAAAAGTTGAATTCCACAATGACCTATGCTGAGGGATTTCTCTATGTCAGTTTAGCAGCACGCCTGCTTGCAAGACTTGTGAGTGAAAAGAGCATATTCACCTTACCCTGTGCAAACCAGGTGCAGCCGGGGCCTGCTTGAATGTAACACATCAAACAGTCTTTTGCTTTTATTTCTGTTTTTCAGGTACTTGTTCTGTTTGGTAGAGCAGTGAATATTTTCCCACTTTCCTACCTACTCAACTTTTTCCGTGATCATAAAATCACCCCCAAAATGATGTTTATCATGTGGTTTAGTGGTAAGTTAAAGCTCAAAGTGCAGAGAAATGGAAAAAATGTTTTACCTTTTACATTGTGTGGGCTACTCCAGGAAGAACTGGGTTTCCATCTGTGGAACAAAACTCAACATTTTCACTGTTCTGAAACCCAAGTGCAGTGTATGTGTTCTCTTTCCTGCTTATGCTAGAGGACTATGCAGTGGTGATCCCCACTAAAGCTTTTCTGCAGAGAATCTACTTTTCTTCCTAGGTCTAGCAACTTCACAGTTTGAACAGTATCCAGAGAGCTCAGATTGATTTTAGGGTGGCAACAAATGATAAACAAACAGACACAATACAGGATTGTAAAAAATCTTTTAAAGATGGAGAATTCCTGTTGAGTTATCAGGGTGCTGTAGACCAGTGTGCTTGTTGATTCAGTCTTCATTGATTTACTGTTCTCTTTGATCAGGCTTACGTGGTGCAATTCCCTATGCCCTCAGCCTCCATTTGGGCTTGGAACCGATAGAGAAGCGGCAGCTCATTGGGACAACAACAATCATCATAGTACTGTTCACAATTTTGCTGCTGGGAGGAGGAACCATGCCGCTCATCAGACTGATTGACATTGAGGACTCCAAAGCACGCAAGAGGAGCAAGAAGGACATTAATCTTAGCAAGACAGAGAAGATGGTTGGTTTGGGTTTTTTATTCAGTGGGTCACTGATTTGTGGGTTTTATTTTTGCTTTTTACATTTCCCAAGACTTGTGCATTATATTTTCTAAAAAAGATAAATGAAAGCGGTGGAAAAAGCCAAGCAATGTAATTTTAAAATATCCCAAAGGCAGAGCTTGGTTAGTGTTAGCACAGAGTAACTATTTGGACAAAGGGAGGAGAAACAGTTTCTTAACTTACTTTTTATCTTAATTATAATTATGATCTAATTTTAAATTGATCCATACAGATTAAAGTAACCCCTGAAAAAGCATAAAGCAGATGAGAGAGGATTGAGTCATATACAGAGGGAAAGTAGCTAGTACAGTGAGTCATGAATTAATCATAAAAGGCAGATGGGAATTATTTTGAAAGAGTCAAAGCAAAGGCCATGAGAAGGTGGTAACAACAGCACCCCTCTGCCTGGGTTTTATTTTAACGCAATTTCTGGCTAAGCAGGAGTATTAAAGAAAACTTAACAGCCAGTCTGAAACCTCATGTGCAAAAAGCTGGAGTACATAAGTCATCCCAGAGCATTTGTCTGTTTTTCCACAAACCATCAAACAATATACGGAGGGTATTGTTCTGTAGGATCTAAAGAACAACTCCTCCTGCCATGAGGTTTCAAAAAGCTTGCAGTCTTCAAAATTATCTTACTCTGTCCATGTAGGGAGGTGTGTATAGGAGCACAGGGATAGGGTGTGTTCCGATACAGGGCTTGTTTTCAGCGAGACAATGACATTAGTGTTGCTTGCTCAATAAAATCTTTGTCCAGCTCACAAGAGAAAGCCTGCACACTAGAAATATGCTCTCAGCAATAGTAACAATACAAAATATGGAACATTTGAGGTCTTTTACCTTTCAGCATGAAAAGGGAAGCTAAGTGGCTCTGGGTATCAACAGCTAGACTGATCCGTACAGCTATAAGCCCTGGTAGGCTGGGCTGATAATTTCCATATTGTTCCAGCATAGGAGTTGGTTATGAGAAGGGAGAACACAGAGAAGGGGGCTGAAATAAGCTGGAGGGATGACTGCCACATTTCTTATGTTGTTCCAATATTTGTGGTCTTTCTAGGGAAATACCATAGAATCCGAACACTTATCAGAGCTCACAGAGGAGGAGTATGAAGCCCAGTATATAAAACGCCAGGACCTCAAAGGGTTTATGTGGTTTGATGCCAAGTATTTAAATCCTTTCTTCACCAGAAGACTCACACAAGAAGTAAGTCTTTCTTGTTTTCTTGAAGAAACTGTGGTAGACCTGGTTGTCATTTCACTCCACACCATTCGAGGCTCATAGTGTACCCATGCAACTTCTACGTGAGGAACAGTGAGTTATCTAATGTATCATTTGTGCATATGTAGAGCAGCTGTAATGAAAAGCTGCACTGTAAAATTGCAGGTTGGACTAAATGAGCATCTCTCAGAGCTACCACAATTAAACTTTTAAAGGTGTATGGATTTATTGAACTTGCCTTTAATCCTGTAAAGTACCACAAAGAGTATCAGGAGTCACTAGTTACTACTGTTGCTAAAAAAACCTGCTGCAGCTTATGTGGTTTTTAATGAGCTGTTACACAAAGTTCCTGCCTTTTACTATAGGTGGTCCTGAGGATTCTGGAGCTGCAATTTTTCTGCAGAGTGCAGATTTTATCTTGGATATATGCACCAGCATTGCAGCCTTCAAGACTTCGAAGCTGTAAATGCAAAATGACACCTGACTGAACATGTAACTTAACACTGAGTAGCTCCGGGAGGTGTAAATACTATGCCATTTTCACTCCCACGCATCAGAAACCTGAGACTCGTTAGCCATGTAATTCACTGGTTTTCCAATTTGCCACAGAATTAAGCATTTTTGCTGTAGAGTAATAACTTTGTGTAAAGTGTGCACATTCCATCTTCCTAGCCTGCTCAAACATACTATTTTTCCTCTTGTTGTGTACCTTTCTTTTCAAAAGAATGCTTTCTGCAGTTTCCCCACAAAAGCTAAAGGCATTCTTTGCAAAACAAAAGGAAATCAAGAAACCAGAGTAAGCATCTGATTCGTAGTTGGTAGCCAAAAGCACAGGCTGCCTTCCAGACTGCAACCAAAGGCTAGAAAAATAAGTATGTGAATCGCCAAAGCAGGTCACAAGCTTCCCACTGTCTCTGGGAATGTGTAGAGAGAAGTGAGATTCAAAGCCAGGCCATCCAGACAGCATTAGGATTGTTAAAACCCACAGAGCAGGACTGTCTATAAAAAAATAGGTAAAAATACCTGTCATCAAAAACATCATCCGTGGAAAAAAATTACTGACTGAACACTTGATAAATATTTTCTGGTAGGAAACAGAGTTGCTTTGCATGCTTAAAGACCAGGAGTGGATTATTTCTTTTGGAATATGTTAAACTGGTCTTTCTCTTTTGCTCTAACAAACAAGTAGTGTTGTAGCTATGTAACGAACTGTTCTGGTTTCTGTTTGCCTTAGGACTTGCATCACGGGCGCATACAGATGAAAACCCTCACAAACAAATGGTATGAAGAGGTACGGCAAGGACCCTCGGGCTCTGAAGATGATGAGCAAGAGCTGCTATAGTAGACCAGGGCAGGAGTGCAGTGAGTTTATCATTTGAGCATTAGAAAGAGGATTTAAAGTATCAAGGGTCTGACTGCACAAAAGCTGGAAAGCTAAGAAGGAACTTTCTGATTTCAGACATGTCTTACGCTACCTGTTTAGGTATAAAACCGCAGACGGGCTGTGCTTGATGTTACTGGTCAGTGATGGAAGCCCATTAAGTGTCAGACACTGGACTGAATGAAGAGCCTTTCATTCAGATGGCACAGCATAGCAAATTTCATGCAGCAGAAACATCTGCCGTGAAACGATGACACTGTTTAATAGGGGAGGTCTTCTTCCTGTTACAAAATCTGCTATACATGTATGCTGAAGTACAGAGCCATTGTATGACTCTGCAAAACAGAATGAATTGCACTTTATATACACGTATATATATATATATATTCATTCACAGCATGGAGAGTCTTGACAGTTTATACTGTGAATTTGTTTCAGCACTAGTAAGGGAAGCAGACTGGAATAAATCTGTAATTTATGGGATTTGCACATTATGAATCCAGGGAAGATGCATACCTTGACAAAAAGCAGCTGTTGCACATACAAGGAAACACCTCTGAAAACTGGTGGGTTTGTCATTTAAGAAATTAATTATTTCTATTATTTTTTTTTTATACTGAGGTATCTAATCCACAGAAGTGATTATAGCATGGTTTGGGAGAGTGGGCGATTGTATGACACACTACAGGACTGCATTTTGAAATTGTAGTTTTAATGTATTTTTTTCTTCGGCTAAAGCCAGTTGCAGTTGGGTTTCTGTAATTGGCTGTTGCTCCTTGCTGACACTTTGGCTTCAAATCTTAGAAAACAGCAGCTTTTGTTTTGCTGAGTTCATGAAGTGTCCCAAACACTCCAGAATTCCCTAGTGGAATTCTTAAGTTCTAGTGGAAGCAAAAGCAGTGTGTACGTTGAGCCTGCAAAAATGGAATCCAGGTACAGAAAGGTTAATACTGCACATGGCTGAAGCCGCCTTGGTGGGGAAGTGCCAGACAGCTTTCATTAAGCTGTCCCATTTTTTAATAAGAACTTTCTCTTCTGTTTGCACTGTTTCAAAATCAGCAGCAGCATTTCACTTTCTCTACATGGCCTAGTCCATTTGCTCCAAGCGGCATACAACAAACACCGTGTGTGTAGGTGCGCATTTGCCATGGTTACACATGCAGCAGTTTGCTCGCACTGCCAACCCAAATTCCTTATTAGTCATTTGCATATTCACTGTTGAAATGTGAATTGTAGTTCTGCACATAAATTTGACATGCAAGTGCACGTTTGTTTCTGAAAGTGAGACATATTTTTGGTCTGGTTTTGCTACTAAGGTTTTTAATCAGCCGCTTACCTGCTGGGAGGAATAAAAGTTCAAGAATGTATTTAGAATCCTAAACCTGTGTTGTCTGAGCAGTTTTTCCAAATAACACAACTTACGTCCAGCCTCCCTTCTCCCCTTTCCCTGCTCCATCACTTCAAAGAACTTCTCTGCTAATCCCAGAGCTGAAACACACACTGGTGGGACTCTGGGTGGGACATGAATTCAGCTTCTGGTGTTGACCAGAAAGCACCTTGCTCTACAATCCTTAGGAGCAGATCTGTGTAAAAAAGTCAGAGTTCATCTTCACCTTTCTAGACAACAGTAGACTTAATTACATTTCAGTTATCCATCAGCCTTACTAGGTTTCTCAGGTTGAACGTGCAAGCCCAGGAGTGGGCTGGAAGGTCTCTGGGAGCTTCTCTTGAACTGGAAGGCGTACGTTGATCTAGATGCTATTGCACTGGGCTTACTATTACGCCTTAGTCATGATGAAATATAAAATAGCGTCTAATTTCTATTGTTATTCCGGTGAAATAGGTCACCTGAGAAATAATTAGAGGTAGGTGCCGATAGATCAGCCCCGTGGGAACTGCCACCAAGGCAAAGTGATCGGTTCCTGCCCTCTGCTGGCCACGAGCCGTTCGCTGGGAATAATTTTACATGTTAAATTGAAGCAATTAACTGATACAGCTAGAATTAATGAAATCACTTGGAAGCAATTAATGTGAAAATTTGGATGGCTTAATTTAAAAGCACCTATTCTAAAACTTCAGAAAATACTAACTCCCAAGTTTTGACAAGTGTAGGAGCTTTGTTCTCTCGGTGCATGCGCTAGCTTCCTTATTTTGGAACCAATGGAAGAAATTTTTACCATAGTGGCCAACTTTCATATTAATTTACCAATACATTGACTTCTTAGTGTCAGTCATTTCAGAGTTTGGACTACTTTGCTTAAAGTAATATGCTTAGAAAAGAAAAATTATGTCTCCTTATTGACTTGCTTTGCAGTTACTTTAGATAGTTTCCTATTTTATCAGACCAACATTAAACTCTAATCCTCTTTCCAAAAGTATGAGCAGCCCCATCCTAACCTGGTGCGATCTGCAGATTTGTGCAAGGGTAAACTTGATTTTTGCACTCTCAAATACGGAGCCAGCAGGAAGTACAGTGCAGATGTTGCTAATTACAGAGCCATGAAGTTCTGCCAGACAGCAAACCCAGTGGCTGTTTCTCCTGACGACTGAGGAGCTGTGCACAGGAGAGGCAGGGGGAGCCCAGAGCCCAGCTTCTGGCAACTCAGAGCCTCCCAGGAGTTTTTTTTCCACCCCTTCCAGCCCATCCTATTCCCCAAACCAACAGGAGCTTTCACCAGTTTTCACACCACTGCTCAAGAGGACAGCAGACCCGCTCTGCTATGCGGTCACGGCCAGCTCACAGGCCTGATCTGTGCCTCAATTTACCCAATAATCAAGATCCCCTTTGCAAAGCCAGTGGGTGGCCCTCCGAGCTGCTTGATTTTTGGGGCTGCTAAAACTGTGGTCAGCTTGTCCAGCCTAACAGCAACCCCTGTGCCAGGCAGGGAGGGGATGGGGATGCCCCCGCCTGCCCCACTCCTTCGCATCCCCCATCTCAGGGCAGCTGCACTGAGCACAGTCGTGCCACCAGGCTTGGGACAGCACCCAAGCGCCCACCCTGTGCAGGGCTGCCGCAGAGTGACATGTCCGGGGCACCTTGCATCCCGAGACAGCTGCAGGACCGGCACACGCAAAGCGGGTCATCGCCACAGGGTCTGGTTTAAGTTTAACGTGCGCTGCCTTTGAGCCCCATCCTGCCCCAGGTGCCCGAGAGCCAGACCCCGGCCCCAGCCTGCTTGTGACTCACCAGCTAAATGCAAGTAAACACCTCCAGCTTTCCCTGCCTTGGTTTCATCATGATGAAGATATTTTTAACTCAACCACACCAAGAAACACTTATTTTAAACACAAAAGCACCTACGGGCTGTTTCTACAGCCTGATCTAAAAGCCTCCCTAGAAGGACCAAAAGCAATAGTCATTATCTACTGTTGAGGAGCTTCACATTTGGAAAGGCAGAGCAGGGTTCTGGGCTTGGTTTGTTAAACACCCTTCACCTCTTCCCAGCTGCTGTGCAGCCTGAAGGTGAGGCCACCCACCTCAGAGAGGAGGTTTCCACCCACAGGGCTCCGTTTAAAGGTCAGTGGCACAGACCGCAGCTGAGGGCTGCTCAGCCTTTGAGAAGAATGGGGCCACAGGAGGTGTCGCCAGAGGGGAACGTACAGCTTTGTGCAACCACTGATTTTGGAGGTACCAAGGGCCTGGGTGCAAGGGGTTGCTGGCCATTACCTGGAATGGTGGTGCAGGTGAAGGACAGCTTCGATTTGAGCTGATGGGAACGTCATCAGTTATTCCTGCTTTAATATGAGCAGGAGCCGGATGAGCTTGTGTGGGACCTGCCAGAGCATGAAGCTACTGGGGATACTGGTCCTGCTCCCAGTCCTGCTGGTGGGGAGGCCAACAGCAGCACAACAACCAAGAGCCACCGGCTGGGAGGGGTTTATACATTCAATTCACCACCACAGCCAGAAGTAATGAAATCACTCTGAAGCAATTAAGACGGAGGAATGTTAAAAGGCAACTGCACTAAAACGTCAGAAGGCGCCCACTATGCTTGTCACAACTTGGAGTTAAGATTTCATTTTCCCTCAAACTACACGTTAAGCTCCATAGTTTGGAACCACCGGAAGAAATTTCTACCATTATATCAATGATTCATTTTCACATCCATTTGTAATTTTGCTGACTTTCCCCAACAGACACCTTCTTCCCCATTTTTCCTTTCCCAGGGCACATGGTTTCCCTGCCACCTGCAAGTGTGTTGCTGTGCCCTCAGACCCCCAAGTGATCCCCGGTTTTGGTGGCACACAGCTCACGGTGGGCCCCGGGGATGCTTGGGTTGATGCGCCCTGGCTATGGGCCACCTCCAGCTGGTGGAAGGTTTTGTCTGTGGCAAACTGAAAACCAAGCAGAAGGGTAGAGCGTGTCCCTGGGGTCTCAGAGTGGCTCCGAGGGGAGCACAGCAGGCACCGTTCACCTTGCTGGAAGTGAAGCTCTCCTTGCGGAGCCAGTTCACAGCACCAGTGCTAATACAAATTAATCTCAAAGGGCAGATGATTTTTTTTTCCCCAAAAAGGTTCACGTTTGTACACAATCCCACCGCTGCTACCCTTAGCCGAGCCCGCTGCCCAGGCTGGAGCGGAGAGGGAAGGGGTAGAAGAATTAGATTTGCTCTCAGCTTCATGTTTGTGAAAATCCTGGTTTACTGGCCATGAGCACTGTGAAACCTGGCCTGAGAGTGCGCCTGGGGTCTGGAGAACACAGCCCGGCCGGGGCCTGGATCGCCGGGAAGGGGCAGCCTCGGGTGAAGCCCTTTGGTAAATGGAGACCGAGGCTCAAATCACACAACAGCCGCTTTGCCGTGGCCAGCTGCAGGGTGCTGCATTGCTCCAGGGTCCAGCCCTGCACACAGCCAGGGTCGGTGCGACAGGACACTGCTGTGAGGCGTGTGCCCGTGTCCCCAGGACAAGCGGGAAGACCGTGGACATGCACCGGCTGCTTTAATTCACCCTTAAATTCTCTTTCAAACCTAAACTGCTGCTGCGAGGCTCGGGCTCTCCTGGCAGGGGTAGGAGTGCATTGCTCGCCTGCCTCCCACCCAAGGTAGGGCACAAAGGAGAAGGTGTCCTGGAAGTGCTGCAGTCCGGCAGGAGTTGGGAGGTGGTTGCTGGTTGTGAGAGCTGATTTCTTTAGCTTTTGGTGCTGCCGCAGCAGCCTGACCCCCAGCTCTGAGCCGGGGGGCTGGGGGCTGTGTTACTGCTGGGCAAGAGCCTGGTCCTGTGCAGGGAACGGGCCAGGGGTGCCTTGGGGTGGGTCTGGTGCGTGGCGGTGGGTGCTGCGGGTGCTGCCTTTCCCACTCGGTTCTGGCTGAGTTAGAGCACTTGTGCCTCTCGCCAGCGATGGCTTTGTTTTCAAATAGCCATCGTATTCCAGGCTCAGTCAGCCTCTTGAGGCTGAAGAAGCTGAGGCAAGAGCAGACACATGCATTCCATCGACCTCCATGTGAGCAAGATGTAGTTACCGCTCAGCCTGAGCCAAAACACCTGCAGCAAGAAACCTTTTTCCAGGAGAGATGCCTTCCCAAAGGCAGGCTGGTGGAGGCCAGTTATAACCAGTTTCACAAGGCGGTTGGCCCATTCTGGGATTATACTTGGCGCAAATCTTCCATGACTTCACATCCATCAGCGTCATAAAATCACTTTGGTAGCAGCCTGGTTGCGTAGGGCAATGACCCCTGGGCTTTCTCCACCGACGGGACCGTAGGGCTCTGGGATGTGGGGTTTTATTCTTCCAAAAATAAAGGGACCCAACCCCCTTCTGTCCTGGGCAAAGAGAAACCCCCTCCCACCCCGCAGCGCAGACCCTACCTCAGCCCTGCAGGACGAAGCCATCAGGCTCACTGCAGGGGCTGCCCTTGCAGGGGGGGGCTCTTGTCCTCAGGTAATTGATGGCAGCTGATGGCCCCTTCCCAGCTGGGGACACTCGTTAAATCGGCACCAGCTGTGCCGTGTCCCAGGGGAAGGTCCAGGCGCGTGGGTGAAGGTACCCGGGTTATGGCAGCCCTGGGCTGTGCCAGGGGAGGGACCCTGGACTTACTGTTTGGCCAGGCCATGGTGTATGGAGTTAATTACGTTGATGAGGGTTTTGCTAAGTGACTGCAGTGCTGCTGTCTGGACTGTCCAGCAGCCCCAGTGTCCCTACGAATGTGGATTAAAGCACACTCAGTATTACATGCTTGCAGTGTTAGGCACCCTCACACCGAACTAGAGATGAAGGTGCTGATCTGGGGTTTTCCTGGAGTAATAAAGGAGCTGGGGGATTTGCAGATATATACGTATTTTTTTCCTCTTTAGGTGAGTTCTGGGTGGCAGTGTTTCCTAGCTAGCAGGGGCCAAAGCAGCAGGCCAGGAGGGCTGGTAAGCAAAGCAGGGACCCGATGCTGCATCAGTGGCTGGACCGTGCCATGTCCTGAGCCCCTCACAGCCCCCAGCCTGACGGGGGTCACATCCTCAGCCGCCCATCACCCCAGGGTGGCCATGGCCCGAGAGCCCCCAGGAGATGGCAGCAGCCCTTCGTGTGTCCTCGCGGGGGGAAATGAGCCCTGGGGCAGCTCTGGAGGCTCCCCTCTGCCCAGGGCAACGGGCAGCAGGTTCGGTGGGGCAGGGGGGCAGCTGGGGGGCACAGCCCAGCCCATGGGCCCTGCTGCCCCGGGCTTGGCTGCTGGGGAAGGCGAGGTTTGCCTGCCCTGAGCCATGCCCTGTCTCTGCCAGCACCCACCACTGCACCCAGCCTGGCCGCAGCAGGCACAGCAGCAGCATTTCCATTCATCCCAGAGCGCGGCTAACACCCAACTGAACCAAGCCGAATGCGTTTTGCATGAATGAATTTACTTTAGAAATGTACAATTTCTGGAACATGATGACAAATCAGCAGAGACACCGAGTGCGTGTGATTCTCTTGTGTGCCGGAGTGCCTGGGATGGGGCGCGGGCAGTGGTGCCCGAGCTGGAGGGGGGCAAGGGGCCGAGCAGCCATGCCCCATGCCAGATGGGGACCAGCCCTCCTAGAAACCTGCACCTGTGTTGGAAATGTCCTCTCTTCACTGGCTGCCCTGATTTTTCTTTGTTTGTTTGCAGCATTTTGCAAATATTGCACATCTTTGGGTTGGGGGTGGGGGTTGCACAGCAGGAGGAGGGAGCGAAGGCAGAAGAGTCAATCCCTGCACGGCCTCCCCGTTATTACTTGGCTCTTGTGCATAAACCCTGCCCTGTCCCAACCGTCTGTGGGTATCACACGTGGGCAAAACCATCCCAGGAAGATGCAACTGCACCCCAGAGGCAGCGATGACCCTCTCCTGTCACAAGGGAACTGCTAGTTAAAGTGGTTAAGTGGAATGACCAAGGGACAAAAGCAAGTGCCTCAACTGCCATGCTGTCGTGCGCCGGAGAGCTGTGCAGCACACACAGGGAAAGCCAGGGCAGCACCACCTGCACCCCAGCACCCTGCGCTGCTTCACTGGGTGCCTCTGTGTGCAGCAACTGCTTCCTCTACTGCAGAGCTCACACCAGCCCCATTGCCACCTACGCCAGAATTGGGCCATAACATCAAGGCCAAAAACCTTGGTGTTTTTAATGCCTAGGTTCAGCGGTACCAAGTTTGCAGCTTAAATGACTGGTGGTGGGCATCTGCTGCCTGCCCCCCAGGAGCACACCCGCCCCTCCATTTCTGCACACCCCTGCAGCTGGTGGGTCTTCTGCGGAGCGCTGTGTGTCCTTGGAAGGGAGGAGGCTGCCGTAGCTGTGCTAAGAAAAGGCAGGGATCCATCCTGGTTCTAGGAGCGACCGCTAAAAATAGCAGTATCTGTATCTGGAGAGCAGCGGGAGGAGGGAGAGCTCAGGGTCGGCTTACGGGTGGGGAGGCTGGCAGGCAGAGCAGGCAGGGAGGCTGGCAGGGAGGCTGGCAGGCAGAGCAGGCAGGCAGAGCAGGCAGGGAGGCTGGCAGGGAGGCTGGCAGGCAGAGCAGGCAGGCAGAGCAGGCAGGGAGGCAGGGAGGCTGGCAGGGAGGCTGGCAGGCAGAGCAGGCAGGCAGAGCAGGCAGGGAGGCAGGGAGGCTGGCAGGGAGGCTGGCAGGCAGAGCAGGCAGGGAGGCTGGCAGGGAGGCTGGCAGGCAGAGCAGGCAGGCAGAGCAGGCAGGGAGGCTGGCAGGGAGGCTGGCAGGGAGGCTGGCAGGCAGAGCAGGCAGGGAGGCAGGCAGAGCAGGCAGGCAGAGCAGGCAGGGAGGCTGGCAGGGAGGCTGGCAGGCAGATCGCAGCCAGTGACAGCACTGGGGGCACCAGCTGTTTCCCAGCACTCGGTGCAGAAAGCGGATCGCTATTCCCTTTTAGCACAGCCATGATTTACTGCTGCAGCTCTGGTGACGGGTTGCGGCGTGGTTCTGTTCATTCACCAGTGACAATGTAAAGCGGTCCCACCAGTAAGTTGGTTGGCTGCGTGCCAGAGGGCAGCATGTTCCCCACCTCTTCTCATCATCTTGAATATATCTTGTAATTTTGGGGGGACATAACCAACCTCTCTCAGCACTCCAGCTGTTATTCAGCCCCTGCAAAGCAAAACCAGCTCCCACCATGCCCAGGGCAGCTCGGTGCTAGGGGTGGGATGGGGACCCCTCGAGCTGAGCCCCAGGTGACCTTCACCGTGGGGGCACCACGCTTCTGGAGAGACGCCTGCAAGCCTGCCCTGCGCCTGCCACAGCGGGTAACGTGGGGAGTCTTCTGTTCATGGCTTTGCATCGGGCCATTTCACAGCTTCTGGGTCCTTCTCATCCCAGACCATTCCCGTGGGTGACCTGCCCACACTGATCTCCAAATGCCCGCAGGACACAGCTGCCCAGGCAGCTGCTCCCCTGTGCAGCAGTGCAGGTGGCATGAGCTGTCCCTGCAGCCACAGCCCCTCTCGGGATGGTGCTCAGCCACAGACCTGCCGTCCCCTGCCTGGAGAGCACGACCTGGGACTGCTATTACTTGCACCGGGATTATTCCAACCCCAAATCCTTAAAGACAAGCTCCCATTTCGATCTGTAGGATGGTGGTGGGTTTGTGTTCAAATCAAGGGAGTGGGGCAACGCTACCTGCACAAAGAGTCGTCTCTTGAGAGGTACAGAAAAATGCTTCATAATCCCCAGTGAGGTAGCTGAGCGGCATGGTCCCGCTCCCCGGCGGGGAAGGACACGGTCAGTGGGGGCTGCAGGGGCTGGCGCTGGAGGCAGGATGGCTCCCGGGGCCCCCCAGCCCCCAGCCCTCCCTGCCAGGCACTGTTTCTTAAGACAACCAAGTTCCTACTTGGTCATCAGAGCACCAGGATGGAAAAACAAAGGCCATGAGCCCAGAGAGCAAACTGCAGGAGCAACTGCACCCAGGGCTTGCACCCTGGGCTGATTTCAGGCACCGGGGGTCTTTTTTTTGTTTGTTTGTTTTGCAAGTGCAAAGACTAGGCTCAAAGTTGCAAGAGCCAGACCAGAGGGAGAGGCAAGGCTGGTCTGGAATTTTCAAATTTTCACGTCGCTTCATCTGCAGAACATGCCGGGGACCCATCGGGTGTGTAGGCGAGAGAAATGTTGCATCCAGGTTTGTCTTTCCGTGCGCTGGCAGGATACAGCTGGGCACGGCTGGGCTCAGAGAAGGTCTTTCACGATACCTGCCGGCAGGGCTTCCCCCGCCACACTCGCAGCACCCAGGCTCGATCTCTTCCGTGTGACAAGCACCATCACCTGCACCGTCCTCTTCAGCCCCGGCTGGCAAGCAGCTCTATCGGCCAAGAGAGCCAGGGGAGCACGCCGGGGCGAGCTGCCAGGGGCCTGGGGCAGTTTGTAGCACTTGGGGTAGTTACTGAAACACTCAAAAGTATCGTTGCAGTTTCTGCAGGCTCCAGGATGGTCACCGAAGCCTGAGGAGGGGAAAGGCTGGAGCGCAGTGCTCGGGCAGCCGCAGCAGAGGAGGGTGCGGATGGCCTGGAGGAGCACCACGTCCTTGGAGAGGAACTTCTGGAAGTTGGGCTTGAAAAGCAGGTACACCAGGGGGTTGTAGAGCGTTGAGGACTTGGCAAAGACGGCCGACAGCACAAAGGCCAGTGCTGGCACCTGGCTGGCGTCACCGAGGACTGCCCAGAGGGCCACGACGGCGTAAGGGGTCCAGGCAGCCAAAAACCCCAGGCACACGGCAATGCTCAGCTGGAAGAGAAGGTGATGGAGACAGCAATGCCCTGAGCCTCCTGCGGCACACGCGGGATGCTAACTGCTGCCCTCCCCCCACCTCAGCCACATGCTGAGACCCCGTGGGGTCACACCACAGTGGGCCCCTGAGCAGTTGCTCACATCCCCAGGGAAAGGTGCTTCTGGACCCATCACACTGGAACATCGGGATGTCAGACATCAGGACAGCAACTCAGCACGTCCCAGCGTGACAGCATTAACCTGCACTCGCTGCAGGCGACTCCCACCCTGTCCCACCTGGGGAACTCAGGAGCTGCCTCGGCCCACCACAGCAGACGGGTACGAAGCACCCAGGGACCCGCCTGGGACCAGGACAGCATTGGACTCCAGCAGCCTTTTGGCAGCACTTAAAAACCCTCCAGCAATGTGTGCTGGCGTGCAGACCGACCGAGAGGCTCTGGAAACCGGCCACGCTCAGACCCCCTTCCTCAAAGCAGACACAAACGTTTCATTCGAGGCCAGGCTTGCAAGCTGTTTTCTTTCGTGTTTGTGGCTTTTTTTAAAGGGTATCCACTTTTTTTTTTTTTTTTTTTTTTTACATATCCTTGGTAAATTATAGTATTAGCTCGTAGTCTGGGGAACAATGACTCATGCAAGCTCCTTTTGTGATCTTTTCCAATGTAATTTAAAATGAAAACTCCTCCACCCGATGGCTTTAAACAAGGAGAAATGTGTTATTACCCACAGATACAAACACCTGGAGAATTCATTGGGAACAGCAGACATCCTGGCAGAAAGGGTCCTGCCACGTTTGCCTGGGGCAGGGGCTGGGGCAGGGGGTTCCCAGAGACCCTGCAGTGCCCTGAGCCCCCCCCTACCTTCATGACCAGGCTGTGCACGCTGCGGGCTCTGCGCTGGGGGGAAACGTGCTGCCTGACGGCTCTCCGGGACACCCGCACCGTCCAGAGGATCAGCGAGTAGGAGACGAGGATGAGGAGGCAGGGGAGAAGGTAGCAGAAGATGAAGAGGGCGAGGATGTAGAGCGTGGCCTCCCTGCTCGAGGCTTTCCACGTGATGCAGCAGGCTGTCCCATAGGGCTCGGGGCCATAGCTGCCCCACTCGGCCAGGGGGGCCGTGGCAAACATCAGGGCGTACGCCCAGACGCACAGCAGCAGCACTCCGGCGTGGCAGGGCGAGAACTTGTTGCCTGTGGCAGAGGGATTGGGGTGAGAATGGCTTCCCATGGGCCAGGGGGAGCAGAGAGAGAGCCTTGTGACCCCCAAGCCACCCACACCTCCAGGCACCAGGGACGAAGCCAGCTGCCCTGGGACATGGACAGGGTCACCGGAGCAGAGCAGGAGCTGGTGCCGTGGAGCAGGCAGAGCCACACCGACACTTGCCCCAGGACACACAGGTATCCTCCTGTCCCCTTGGGCCAGTGGCCAGAGCACGGAGCCGAGAGAAACGTAAGGGTTTGCAATGGCAGGATCAGCAGCGCAGCCTCTCGCAGCTTCGGGAGGAATTGCTGGGAGGCCACGTGGCTGCTGGTGGCATGGGAGGGGACACTGCACCCATGGCCCCGCAGGGACAGGGCTGCACCCATGGCCCTTGGGCAGCTGGGAGGGAGCCTGGCTGGCTGCAGCAGCCTGGACATGGGGCAGGGACCACGCAAAGCCTCCCCAGACACTGCCACATGAAGGACCCTTCCCTCGCCGGCAGACTGAAGCACTGGGGGAGGTGTGTCTTCTCCTTTTTGACCCATCCCCTGTCAAATCTAAAACCCTGCTCTTCTAAGAGCTCAGCTTAAAGTGCTAAATCTTCAGCCATACATAGCAGTAACATTTTTCTTTGACCCTAAGCAATGAAAAGCACATTGAGATGGGCCATTTCCTCGTGGAAAAAGGGCTGGGGACCCACGGGGAGATAAGCCCAAGGTGCCAGGCTGCCAAGCGCCGGCTAATCCAGCGAGCAGAACCTGCGCGGGGAAAGCCACCGGTACCTGGGCTGCCTTTGAAAAGCCAACTTTTATCTTTATCTTTCCTTCTACCTTTTTAGTGATCTCCAGAGCTGTCGTGCTGGCACATAACCAAGGTGACTCTGCTCCAGCATTGTCCTTGAGGCACTGCGAGCTGCCGGGGACAAAGCGTGTTGGTGGCTGGCAACAGCCACAGGCTCGGGACAGCCAGACAGCAAGCCACAGGACGGGGGGTGAGGATGTACCCTGGGGTGCTGCTCTGCAAAGCAAACTAGTATCTTTGATTTCTTATTTTATGTCTATTCTTGGCCTTTAATCCAAACTCTATTCTGAAGATACACACTGGATGGAGGGTTGGCAGCTGAGCTGAGGAAATTAAGAAGCAACCACAAACAGGAGGAGCTGTAAATGTACAGGGGACATCCCTGCGTCCCCTCGCTTGCTCAGGTGCTCTCTGCAGTGCATGTCCTTTACAAAGACCTGGTGCCCCAGCTTAGAGCTGCAAACACTCACATTAGCTCTGCAGAGGAAGTCCAGGTGAAAATAGGGCTACAGAAGTGAGCTATAACACTGAAAACCCAGCTCTCTTGTATTAATTATTTCGGTGAATTAAATACATTTGGCCTATGGCTCTCCCACCAGGGACAAGGGAAAGCAGCTCTTCTTGCACCGTCACAGCTTGTGGCTTCCCAGAGCCTGCTCTAGTCTAAGCTCAAGTCTGTGCCGGGACATTTAACATTCTGCAACCTGCTGTGATACAGCAGCTGGGAGTTTTCTACGGAGGGAGGACAAGCCCCTTGACACTTTTTGGGGTGATGTTCCTGAGCCCTAGAGTGAAGCAGGGGACAGCTGGGATGCATGCACAGGGCATGGGCACAGGGTGCTGGGGCTCCGTAGCCCCATGCAGGTGGAGAGGAGTGAATACACAAGTGATCAAAGCCTTCAGAGTTTGCGGCACAAGTGTACCAGTTTTTCTCTGGGTACCCAGCCCCGAGCTGAAAGGCAGAGACGAGGAGCAGAATGAAGCCCCCATAACCCAAGGGGAAATGGTCAGCGACCTGCTACACCACTCAGACACACACGGGTCTCTGGGGCCGGATGGGATCCACCCGAGGGCACGGAGGGAGCTGGCGGCAGCGCTCACCGAGCCAACCTCCATCATTTGTCACCAGTCCTGGCTAACCGGGGAGGTCCCAACTGACAGGAAGGTAGCAGGTGTGATGCCCATCTACAAGAAGGGCTGGAAGGAGGATCCAGGGAACTACAGCCCTGTCAGCCCAACCTCGGTGCTGGGGAAGGTTATGGAGCTGATCACCCTGGGTGCCATCACGTGGCATGTGCAGGACAACCAGGGGTCAGGCCCAGCCAGAGTGGGGTTATAAAAGGCAGGTCCTGCCTGACGAACCTAATCTCCTTCTATGACAAGGAGACCTGCCTAGTGGATGAGGGAAAGGCTGTGGCTGGTGTCTACCTAGACTTTAGTAAAGCTTTTGGATACTGTCTCCCACAGCATCTCCTGGAGAACCCGGCTGCTCATGGCTGGGATGGGGATGCTCCGCGCTGGGTGAGGCCCTGGCTGGGCGGCCGAGCCCAAAGCGTGGTGTGGGATGGAGTCTCATCCTGCTGGTGCTGGGCACCAGCGATGTTCCCCGGGGCTCAGCGCTGGGGCCAGCCCTGTTCAATGTCTTTATGGATGATCTGGACGAGGGGATCGAGTGCACCCCCAGTCAGTTTGCAGACACCACCAAGCTGGGGGGGAGCGCTGGCCTGCTGGGGGGTGGGGGGCTCTGCGGGGGGGCTGGGCAGCCGGGCCGAGGGGCCGAGGCCACCGGTGTGAGGTTCAGCAGGGTCAGTGCCGGGCCCTGCCCGGGGATCACACCAGCCCCCGGCAGCTGCGGGCTGGGGCAGGGGGCTGGGAACTGCCCGGCGGGAAAGGGCCGGGGGGGCTGGGCGGCAGCCGCTGGGCAGGAGCCCCCAGTGTGCCCAGGTGGCCAAGAGGCCAACAGCAGCCTGGCTGGTGTCCCCAGCAGTGTGGCCAGCAGGACCAGGGCGGCGATCGTCCCGCTGTGCTCGGCACTGGTGAGGCTGCACTGCGAGTCCCGTGTCTGGCTCTGGGCCCCTCGCTGCGGGAGGGACGTGGAGGGGCTGGAGCGTGTCCAGAGATGGGAACGGGGCTGGGGAAGGGGCCGGGGCACCAGTCTGATGGGGGGCGGCTGCGGGAACTGGGGGTGGAGAAAAGGAGGCTGAGGGGAGACCTTCTCACTCTCTACAACTACCTGAAAGGAGGCTGTAGGGAGGTGGGGGTCAGTCTCTTCTCCCAGGTAACAAGCGATGGGACAAGAGGAAACAGCCTCAAGTTGCACCAGGGGGGCGTTAGGTTGGATATTGGGAAAGAGTTCTTCACCTAAAGGGCTGGCCAGGATTGGAACAGGCTGCCACGGGGGTGGTGGGGTCACCATCCCTGGAGGTGTTTAAAAGACATGTAGATGTGGCACTTAGGGACATGGGTTAGTGGTGGACTTGATGATCTTAAAAGCCTTTTCCAACCTAAACGATTCTATGGTTCTGTGTATTGACTGGGAATAGGTTGCCCTGGGGCAAAGCTTTCCCAGAAGAGGTGGATCTGGCCCATTAAAAAGAAAGGGGTGTAAGTATAGATCAGATAACACGTGTCCCAGCACCTACCATATGCTGGGTAACAGACCTTCAGGCAGCAAACCGTGCTGAGCACTGTCAGGCTGGTGAGGCTGCAGAGCCCGAACAAGACCCCGCAGAAGGCGTAGAGGGTGCACACCGCCTGGTTGAACAGCCACCTGCAAGGGAAAGCCTGCAGGTAAACCCGGCCCTTCCCCCCGCCGGGCGGCTGGATGACAGCCCCTGGCACTCGGCTGGACCCAGTGTTCCCCAGGGTCCCTGCTCTGGAGGAAGGCTGGGCATTTCCCAGCAGTGGAGCTGCAGCTGCTGGTCCCACACCAGAAGCAAAGCTGGCCGTGTGCGGGGTGGCTGCAACAGGCTGCATGGATACCGGCACCTGACTGCCCAAGCAAACACAGGCATGATCTTGCCCTAATTTGTTCCCTGAGCATCCCAGTGACAAGCACAGATGGAGCCATGGGTGTGGGAGCTGCCCTGGTCCATGCCGGTGCACACCACAGCAGTGCCCACACCGCGCAGGTGCTGCTTTGGAAACCCACCACCAAACCCCTTTTACAGCAGGTCTATGTGATGAACCAAAGGGACAGGGAAGAGCAAAGCACCCTGCTGTGGGCTGGCTGGCTGCGAGGTTACAGTGCCCCGTGCCACCAGAGTGACCTCTGGAGTGATCCCAGAGTGATCCCCTGTCAGGGATCTCCCCATTCCAAGACAAGGTTTTCAAACTGCACCCATGGCTGTTGGCCGGTGCAGAGCCATGTCCACAAGGTACCTGTGTGCAAAGAAGGAGGAGGTGGCCAAGGGGAAGAGCGTCACTGTCATGCTCAAATCACTGATGGCCAGGTTGACGATGAAGAACTCAGCAGGCTTCAGCATGGACCTCTTCTGATAGGCCACCAGCAGGAGCAGCGAGTTCCCAGAGAGGGACATGATTCCTGCGGAGAAGACAGAGGAACGGTGCTGTATGTAATGGGGCCGGGAAAGGAGCCAGGATCATCTTGAGATGTTTGGAAGCAAACACTGGAGATGTCTACAGAGGATGGGAAGGGCTTCCAGGCTTCCCTCTCTGGAGCGGGCTGACCAGGGGAGCCCACAGGACCTGCAGGGCTCTGTGAGTACATCTGCAGCTGCTTTACATTGCATATGATCCCTTCCCCTTCCTGAGATCCTACAGAGGCGTTTGGTAGGAGTGCAGTGATGGGATGAGACTGCAATGGGCTCCGGGTGCAGGATCTGGCCAGAGTCACTTCTTCCAGCTGGAAGGAGCAAGGGGGGCACTTCCTTCCAGCTAGATAAATAACAGGAGCTTTGTGTGATTGCTCTTCTGATGTGAGGCCAAGGAGCTGGGCCCCTTCGCCTTTTTAATTTCTTCCTGGCAATGTCACTCCTGTGAGTCTGTGTTGTCCAATATCATGGTAACAAAATAAACAAGAAGAAAGGCATTATGAAGATCAAGGAAAATCCAGACTAAACAAAAGAAGGCTCTTTGCTTGCTATTAGTGTATTTAAAACAGCAGCAGCGATTAAAATTCTGTAACAAGGGCTTTCTCTCTTTTTTAAATTACCTATTTGTGCTTTCATTGAAAAGAGGTTTCTGTGTCCTCAGAAGGAGGATCTTTGCTGCTCTTGGGACAGCTCGGGTAGGACAAGGGTTTCTCCCTAATGAATCAGGCTGTAAATTAAATACCATGGAAAGAATCAGCTTCCAAAGCCGCTGAACAGCCAACACTAAAGTTCCCCTCAGGAACATGATTCCAGGACCTGGTCAACACCAGAGCTTTGGAGGCTCTGGAGCTGCTGGAGGACAGAATACTGAGATGTTTATCCTTCTTCCCAGCCTCACAAGGCGTCTTTCCCACAGAGCTAGTCTCACATCCGTACTAAGTACATTTCATTAGCTTTACTAACTCTGAAGAGCTGTAGGTGCCTATAGGGCTGCTGGTAGTGCCAGTGGCGTGAGCATCCCTTGGGCTCCCCACCCTCACAGGCATGCAAAACTCTTCTAGCATTGGGAGACAACTTGCTCAGGGCTCAGAACACTGGAAGGCTTTTCTTTGGCCATCATTCACTTCTGGACCGCACCACGCAGGTCTAGGCCACCTCAGAGCACACCCCAGCCCCTCAGTTGTGCCTGCTGGCTTTTCAGTGCCACTAACTCCAAATCACAGGACATTCACCAGCATCTTCTGCTGAAAGCAAGGGCCGCTCAGGTCTAAATACCTTCAATACTCACGAAGCTGGCAGCGCTAACACAGCCCCTATCCATCTCACGCTGGGTGGCTGCGGTAGGAGTTACAGCACGTTCCTCAAACGTTGTTCAACTTTCCAAATATTTAAAAACATTAAGTGGTACTTGCAGTTCCCCTGAGAGGGGAATGCAGCCCCCAAGCTTTGGCCAGATCATCCTTTTGAGCAACCTAAGGCTGACACAGGAAGGGCCAGTTTGATTGTTCTGCTAATGACTGCACACTTCTGGAAGCATCAGTGACTGCAAAAGGCCTGAATGTCTCTGGCAGGGACACAGGTATAACAGGCTGTCCTTGCTTACCAAAGACTAAATAGAGTGTGCCAAAGATCAGGTCTTCTCTCTCCGATAAGGTGGAGATGAACACTGAGGTGTCGGACGCATTTCCCATCTGCAAAGCAAGACACAAATAGAAGTGAGAGTGAATTCTGGCTAATGAAGGAGTGTTCAGCTTCCTTGCTTCGCGGGGAGGACAGCTCTGCGCCTCGCTCCTGGCACTGCACGATGATGGAGCCAGCAGCGTGCAGCCCCCCAGCCCCCCGCTGCAGGGGTGGCTTTGTTAACGCTGGTGCAGCGCTGACCTAACCGGCTGGGCAGGGGGCTGATAACAGGATCGGGCTGGTAATCTCACGTGATTACCATTTCTTCAATTACAGATTTTACTGATTAGGATTAGCCTTTGGATCTAAATTTTCTTTGCCTCAGCCATGTGCTGACCGCAGCAGGCGCTGTGTGCCTGGCCGCGGGGACCAGCTGCTCGGAGCTGGAGGCCTCGTGTTCTGCAAAGCCCCCCCTCCTCCAGGCTTGCCCCGTCCTTCGCGTGCCTCCGCCTGTCCCTGTGTCCACATCAGCGTAAAGACTTGGCCAAAACTCTCTTTGTTATGTGGCCAAGACCTGTTCGTGTGCCGTCCTGGCGGCATATTAATTGCCTCTACTGTGAGACACGCACTGTGCGTGCTGAGAAGAGCCTACGCACACAAGGGGACTTGCAACAAGCTGCTGGCCAAACCCCAGCCTAGGAGACCCCACAGCTTGGGACAAAAAGGAATTGTCACCCCGATCATCACTGCTCCTGCCTGGGACCTTCCTTGTTCAGCTGGAACTAAATCTGCTCCATGCTGCCAGCAGTGCAGGCAGTGAAGAACGTGAGGGTGAACCCATGTATTAACAATAAAATAAAATAAAAAAACCAGTAGTAAAAAGTCACTCCCTTTCTCAGGGTGCCTGTCTCAATCATTGAGCTTTATCGAACTAATTAGTTTCCCTGTTATTCTGTGCAGCTGAGCCAAAGGTTCCCAAGTGCTCAGGGAGTTAATAGGGGGTAGTCTAGCAGAACAGCAGATGTGTTTCAGTATATTCACTCCCTTCACTGATAACAAGTAAATGGGAAAATATTTTGTTCAGGTGAAGAAAAAAGAAAAGAGGGGGTGAGAGAAAATAATGGTTTAATTATATGTTTCAATAGCTGTTAGCTTGCTTGCTGGGATGTTTAATGCATGCAGTATTCCTGCCTCCTTCCCCAAGGTCCCTCCCTGAACTGAAACCAGTGCCCTGGGAAGGAGCAGGGGCTGGGGGGAGGCAGCTGGGGGCAGCCGTGGCATGGTCCAACCCTGACAAGTGGCATCAGGCTGCGGATTCGTGCCCCGGTGCCTGGTTTTCATAGGGCCACACCGTGAGCTGGAACAGGGAACAGATCTGGCCTTACGGGGAGGAGGTGGGTAACAGCAGCATCCCCAGCAGAGATTCCTACCTGGCCTCTGAGTGCCGTGAGGCGGCTTGGGAGCTATCGCGTGGGCCAGGAGGCAGGGACACGGAGCCTTTCCACGGGTTTTGCTGACACGGACTTCACCAACAGAGCAACTACCCTTGTTATCCGTACCCCGGTGAAAACACCTTCATATCCAAGGCTGCATTCAGAGAGATGGAGCTGATTACTTGAAGTAACGAGTAAATCTGCTTTCAGTATAAATGTACTTTAAGACAATAATTGGTGTTAAAGTGCCAAGAGATCCTGACAATAGTTCTTCATTCTCTGTGTTATTGGCCCATACAGCCAAATACCAATGGACAAAGGTCATGGCTTTCTTGGGTTAGGTGGGCACACAACCTATGGGATGTTTACAACTCGCATAGTTTCACTTACTACTTTTCAGTGAGCCTGTCTCAAGCATCTGATGTTAAGCAATCTAATATTTTTATGGTCAGTGCCTACATACCATGAATATGATGGAGCTGCCTTTGCAGGCCAGGTAGGATGCTGGTTAATATAGCTAATGGGAGTTGCAATGGTCATTCGTGGTTCTCAAATCACCCTGTTGAACTTCTGGCCTCTCTGGGTGGTTCCTGCTCCCCTTATGAACAGAGACAGTGGAAAGCAGGAGAACTGGTCTGTGCAAAACAGTCCCAACAAGTGTGTGCTCCGCAGGGAGAGGTGCCATGCGCCGAAGACCGAAGGAGCAACAGCAAGCCAGGCTTTGGCTCGCTCACCCTAGCAGACATGGCCAGAGCCCTTGTGCTGCTGGCAGAGTCCCTCATCCTTGAGACACATTTTGCCCAGGTTACTGGCTGGACAGCTTGATGTAAATGTGATTTTAAATTAAGCTCCATTTACATTGTCCTGCTAAACTGACAGAGGTTCTCAGGAAGCTGTGTGGCACACTTTCCTCCTTCCCCAACTCATTTGTTGGCTTTTGGTGATGAGAAAGAGATCCCGTATCGTTTTGAAAAGCCTCATCCTCCTGCCTGGGTCTGGAAAGTCAGTCTGTGGCACTGTATGGACACTGTGAAGGTAAACATGCACAGCCAGGGGGTCTAACCACTCCTATTTGGGTTTCCTAGTACAAAAGAGCCACAATCCTGCCACAATCTTTCACTTCAGAGAGATGACTACCACACCTGGGACTTTTCTAGTCTTTTGTTGTGCAAAACAAAGCATTCATTTAACAACAGCACGTGCTTTACTAAGAAACTAAACCCCAGCCATTCTCTACTGGCTAGGAAGAGGCTGGTAGCCCTGGGGGTTCGATATGCAAGCACCTAGGGCAACAAGCGCCCAGCAGTGTGATTGCCCAGGCAGGCTGGCAGCCACACAGGCAGTTTGCTACTTGAACATATCAAATGTCCCCTGTCTTGTTACCAGTACATAGAAATACAGTACGGTAACTTCTCATGCATTATTACTTGAATTTACGTACATGCAGTTTTGATGTTCAGCCTTAAATATTCATTACCTTTTAATAATTGCCTGCTAAAAGGTGTAAGAAAATATTAATATTTGCATCTTAGAGGCTTCCTACTTTAAATAACATAGTGCTGGTGTCAAAGCAGCAACTTGACTTGGAGGGCTTCTCGCTGCCAGCCCAGCACACGGTTTGCAGGTGCTTATTCCCCGGATCCGCTCTTCCTTTTGCTTTCCTGGCTGGTGGACATTGCTCTCTCATTTCTGCTTTGGCACTGGTGTAGCCTTGGACCACTTTAACACATTTGAATGTCCTCATTTGCATGATACAGTTCAGCTGCATCAATTTGCTTTTCTTAGCAAATACAATTCACAAGGTGCTTGCTTTACACCCCTCCTACCTTCTCCCTATTCATCTGGCCCGGTCACAGTGCAGAGAACCGAGCCCCCTCAGCGTGGCCACACAGCAGAGATGCTGCTTACGAGGTTATGAGAAGTCACTGTCACCACCCTCCGCTTGCCTGGGCTTTCCAGCTGCTCTGGGCAGAGTGCAACCTCCCTGGCCATCCTCGTAAATGTCTACACAACATAATTACCAGGGCACGCAAGGTTGGAGTCTGAACAGCAACGGGCCAAGATCCACCCTGAGCTCTGCTTAGAGGGAAAAGAGTTTAGGCAGGAATTTATCTCAGCTAATAGTAACCTGGGAAGCTGCACGCCATTCCTTCCCCCGTGCTGGATACCCAGGGAAGCAATTCACTGCCTGATCTTTCTGCACCACACTAAAAGCATCTCAGGATAAGTCAGTTTGCTCAGCTCGCCACCTGCTCTCAGGCTTTCACTTACAGGTTTATGTTGAAGGTGACTGTCCCCTCTCTGCGTCCTCAGCATGACTGATGGCACCTGCAGCCCTGGGAAGTTCCTCCCTGTCTGCCCGTCTGAGGCACTGGGACGTGCTGGTGTCCATCCAGGGTGGCCTTTCCCATTTGCTCCCTGGGAGCTTGGGGAATAGAATTGGCAGGAATCCTGAGCGGAGCCCATGAATCCCAGACAGAGGCACCAGCACAGACGTGACACCAGGCAGCTTTAAACTGTCCCTCCTCTGTAACCAGCCCGGCTGCTGCGCTCCTGCCAGCTTACACCCAGTGCCAGCCAGGCTCTGGGCATCACCTACACGCTGCCTGACTGCAGAGGAACAACAACATCACATAGGAGGAGAGCACAGTAGCTCTGTGATGGGCGTTTTCTCCCTTTACAAGATCAATCGTGCCAACAAAAAGACGTTCCTGGATACCTGGCACCGACCCTGCGATGTGGGCCCCTTGCAAGCATTCCATGTGCTTTCACACCCGGGGTTCAAGCTGAACCTCTCCCTTCATTGACTGTCCAGTGGAGACTCAGGTTCTCCCTTGAGATTTTCACTGACAATCCTGACTTGTTGGACACTTGTGCTGGAAATCCCTAGCAGGAAAAACGGAAACATTTCCCAGCCTTTCTTCACCTGCCCTGTGCGAATCTTGTCCTCAGCCTCAAATCCTCACCATATGATGCAGTGACTCATAAAGAACAGCAAAATCAATGGGGCTTGTGTTCAGGTTTTGTTTAAAATCTTCTGAGTCATTCTGTCTTAGGAAAAGCAGCAATGGCAAATCTGGGCTTTAGTGGAAGGCAGCTGGTGGACGACAGACAGCTACGGGATCTAAGGCTTTAACTGAAGGGTGCAGGCAGAACTGATTGGATGCTGCAGAAAAGTTCCCTGATAAGATTTCTCCATCACAAGGACGCAGAAAAGGTTGGAGCCCAGCTTCTCCCTTTTTCAGGCCACCCTCTAAAAGGCTTGTGAGGAAACGGGCTTTCCTCCTCACCAGCACATGCAGGAGCAGGCAGGGCTGGGTGAGAACATCACTCTGATGCATATTCGTAATTGTCAAGGTGAAAAAGCTGCTTCAGAGTATTTAATTTCACAACTAATGAAAATCCAATCTCAATGTGCTTTCTATGATGAATGTCCTTAGGAGTCCACCTCTCCCTTCCTTGTGTGCCAAAGCATTTTAATTGATGCTAAAGTTAAATTTATTAGAAAACCACCAAGTTATTAGACCCACAGTATGACACTGTGGATGTGGAAAGAGAATGAGGGAGGAGGTTTTGCTACATACTCATCAGCTTCAAAGTTTCTCTTCAAAATTTCTTGAGAAAGTGACTCTTTCTTTCCCCTTAACCACAAACAGATCAAAAATGGGCAGAGCTCCCACAGGCACATTTTGGACATGGGCATTAAGACATGAGCCTGTGCCTTTGGGACAAATGCACGCACTGTTGGGCAGCCCTAGTTACAGCACTTGTCCACACAAGTGCCTTCAACGATGCCGGTTGCTCTGAACATCCCTATATGCAAGAGATTGCGAGGGAGGGAGGTGCGGTTCCTGGCAACAAGAGCCCTGTGACAGTGCAAACTGGGCGAGACCCAGCCGAGGGGTCAGAGTGCTGCAGCTGTGTCCCAGGCTGCAGACTGGCACCCAGGATTGGGACTGGGAGTCACCCACCCTGGGAGCAAAGCTGGTGTAGAGGAGAGTGAACCTAGCAGGAGAGGAGGATGTGGAGGTGATGGAGACTGGCAGCCCCCCCTTGTGCTATGGGTGGGCAGGAGGACAGAGTGCTGGTGGTGAAAGGGGGCTGCTGGCTTCATCTCCTCCACAGAGCACCTTGGATGCTAAATGCTTCTCTGCCTAATAAGAATAATTTCCCTTACTCTCCTGTGCTCTTTGGAGGGTAAAGAGTGTCCATGTAGAGGGACAGGTGATTTATACTTTCCTGTACCACACTAAGTGACTCTGGCCATGAGAATGACGTCCTTCATTAACCTAATTGGAAACAACCTTCATTTAGGGCTGAGCAAATCATTCCTGAAATTCTCATAATGCATTGTTCTCCCTTAGGCCATATTTTATTCTTCCTCAAGAGCCCTCGGAAGCAGACACGCTGAACACAGCACACACACACCACCTCTCTGAGATGCTTTAGCAAAGTATATGTGTATTAAGAACATGGAGCCTGGGAAAAAGGAAGGACTTTGGTCACACAGCTGCACTGGTGACAAGACAGGGCAAAGCCTAGCACAAACAGTCTGGAAGGAATTGTTCCTGCTCCTCAGCGTGCATGCACACACGCAGCAAAGGAAGAAGAGAACTGGCAAAGCCTGCAGGACTTTTATTTCTTTCAGAACCCTGGCAGGTCTCCATCCTACCATACATCAGGGGACCTACAAGTGTCCTCTGAGATCAAGCTGGCAAATAACAATAATCCAGGGGAGAGGAAATTATATTTCTGACATATTACTTCGGATAGGCCTTATTTTTATGGCTGTGCTTGAGCTATTTGTAAAGCACGCATCTTTCATTGTGATACAGAAAATGATAAAAATGCATCACGTGCACTGATAGATATGCTGATGTCATTGACACACGGACAATAAATCAGTTTTACAGAAATATGGAAAGTCATTTTTGCATCTGGAAGTAAATCATAAACTACATCCTGTAGACATACTGTAGCTATGTGCAGCGTACAGGCAAGAGAAGGTAGGATCAGTATAAAAACTATAGCAAAAATCTCGGACTTTGCCCTGCTGCATTCATGGGGGGCTTGTAAATCCTTTCCCCCACAGACAAATTAGAAGGTGGTCCATTTGTCTGAGCTACTCTGTGAGGGGGATGCTGGTGTGGCTCCTTTACACCTGGCCCCAGGAGGTGCTTCCATGGTCTTTACCCTCGTGGAAACAAGACAGTGACTAACCTGCCTCCCTGCCAGTTCACAAATTCCGGTTCTGTGCTGGAAACCAAAGTCCTCCCTCTCTCTGGGCTGCTCCCTCGGGTGAGCGTGTGACAGAGGGGGACTCGCACAAGCCTCCCTCTCTGCTGTCATGTTTAGTATTAAATCACAAGCTGCAGAAGTATCATTGCAGGTACTAAACACATTCACATTCATTTCTGACAGGAACAGCTGCTGGAGTTTTCTTCCAGTTCAAAAACATTTCAAAAACACGACTATGCTCCATCAAGACTAAAACTGTAACTCCTCTGGGAATGACTTCAGACGAGAATGTCGCATCGGGGGCTACCCAGCCAGCACAACGCAGCCCTTTAAAATCAAACTGCCTGGCCACGTAGTCTTTGGACATACAAAGCTGCTGTTGAATTTGATTTAAGCTTCAATGCTCAGACTCTGTTCTAAGAAGAGACAGACTGTGAAAGCTCCCTTCCCCTCAATTTAATCAGACTTCAAAATGAGATGAAGTTTTCCAGGCAGCTGCTGCCACAGGTACATTACCAGGAAACCCTTGTATTCTGCATCCCAGAGCCTAATCTTGTGTTTGCTAGAAGAATCAAACCTAAACCTCCCTCACATGTCCACGTCCGGAACCTGGGAGGACACGGGCATGGCTGGCTGGACTGGCCTGATCACATGCACCATGTCTACCTGAAAAGCCACGCGTTTTATTTTGTGTGATTGTTGGTTTTGCCCTTTTCCTCTCCAGACTTGGACAGTTGCTTTTCCTCAGCCAACGTGCCACAAAGCCAGAGCCTTTCTTGGAGAAGAGGAGGAGGAAACCTGATGAGCCTAGAAACTCAGCTGACCTCCAGTCTCTTTCAATAGTAAATAGCAGGAATCGATTTCTGCAATTCCTAGCATGGGGGAAGCTCAGACACCACTGCCTGCCTAGCGAGTAAAGCAAGCCTTAAAAGTCGTAGAAGAGCAAAAGAGCACGGCTGAGTGACTGCTCAGCTCCTGAAGGACAGGTTGCAGTGTAAGGCAAGGCAGCCCTCAGCCCCCTGCCCAAAATCGCTTTGTAGATGACAGAGCTCTCCCGCGCCAGGGCTGCCCATCCTGCCGGTTACAGACAAAAGGAGCCTGCTTTCTGCCACCCCGGTAGCCACCTCGGACTCTTGCAAGCCCCTTTGAGAGGCGATGCAGTCCCATGCACACCTCCCCTAAAGTGCCCAGTGGGATGTATCACTCGCACGCTCAAGGCTGCCTGGGGGGGAGCGGAGCTCGCACCCAGGACCCGTGCCCACCCGGGACACGCACCGCCCCGGTGCTGCGCTCCAGCACCCCGCCGGGGACACAGCGAACGGGGCTGGGGTCCCGGGGTCGCCTCCCTCCTGCCGCTGGGGACACGCACGGGGTCCGCTGTCCTCCCCACGCCCGGGTGCGCGGCGGCACCGTGTCCCTCCCGGGGTGCCCGCGGCAGCGCCCCCCCCCGCGGCCGGGCCCCCCTTACCTCTCCCGGCGGAGCCCCCGGCGCAGCCCGCCCCGCTCTGCCCCGCCAGCAACTCGCTGGGGCTCCCGCGGCAGCTCCGCGGGGGGGGGGGGGGGGCGGGGCAGGTTCCGCGCCCGCGGAATCGCGGCGGCTGCACCGCAGCTCAGCACCGGCGGCCGCGGACAGCTCCGCTCCGCTCCCGCACCGCCCCTGCCCGGCTCTGCCCGCCCCGGGACCTGCCCTGCCCGCCCCGGGACCTGCCCTGCCCGCACCTGCCCGCACCTGCCCGCCCCGGGACCTGCCCTGCCCGCACCTGCCCGCCCCGGGACCTGCCCTGCCCGCTCCGGGACCTGCCCTGCCCGCCCCGCGGCGCTGGGCACAGCCCCCGGGCAGGGCATGCTGCGGGTCGCCGTCCCCGCCGCCGGGCAGCCCTTGCGCTGCAGGGCTGGCACGGCCAGCTCAGCCCGGGCACCCACCTTCCCTGCACCCCGCTCCCCAGCACCCTCCTCCCCGGCCGCACAGCCCTCCCAGCCGCTATTCTCATAGCAAGGGAAACTGAGGCACAGAGAGAGTAGTTCAAAGCAGCACCCTGGAGCCCCTGCATCCCCAGGCTCACTCTCCCCTCCCCTCATCCCCCCTCAAAGGAGACAGGCTGGTACTTCACTCACCTCTCCCTGAAGATCTGGCTGGCCACCCGGCACAGCCCCATGCTGTGCTGTGAGGTGCTCCAAGGACATGCTTGGAGTGACAGAGGAGACGAGGAGGTGGGGATCGCTGTGCGGAGCCTGTTGCCAATTGGAGCTGGGTTTTGTTTTCCACCCAAATCATTTGACCTGTCTCTGCTTGGCAAAACACGAGTCACAACCATCACTTAACTGCGTGCTTCGTTAATTCTCTCCACACCAAGAGCCTTCCCTTGGTTGCCAGTTAGACATGGGACCAATATCAAAAATCCTAGTATTCATTTTTGGAGCTCCAGGCATCGTCAGGATTGCTGGTCAGTTTGGATTTGGCTGCTTAAATTTGCTTCAGAAAGGAACCCTGGAGCTGGAGAAATACATAGCAATAGCCTTACGCACCCTATGTGCTTTGGAGAGAGCCTACATGAGAAACGTTTGTGGATTAAACAGCTATGTAAATAGATACATACTGAGATTATTATAAACGGAAAGTTAGTTGTTTGTGTTCCAGAAACACAAAGGCCTCAGCCAAGTTTGAGGCCCTGCTGCGCCGTCCCCTCCTCATGGCCAGAGTTAACCCAAAGACCCCGACGTCCCCCAGGGAATGTGCCCCATCTTCTCCCTTTCACCTGGGATAGACCTGAGGGGCATGACGTTCAGCGACATGCCAAGGGACACGGGCAGTCCTTGGCAGAGTCACAAGCTCACACAGGAGCAGCAGCACTTCCCACTCCACACCACACCGCACATGGGGACCACAAACAGTTACTGAACTTTGTGGGCACATTTGCACAATCTCATTATTTTTTCAGCATAGTTTCCTTGGGAAACAGACCTCCACCTCAGCCTGTCTCTCCTCAGCAATATCACTCCTCCCCAACAGCACTCCATTCGTCAGCCGCTCTCACCCAGATTTGGAAGAGGGATTGAAGTCCTGGAGATAATTTAGTTCCCACCTGCTTTGTGCAGTGAGGAAAGACCCGCGGGAGCTGGCTGAGGAGGTGAGACAGCTCAGTGGAGATGTCACGGGGCAGGTGGCTGATCAAGCAGTGCCCACAGAGCCCTGCTTGCTGCCTCCCTTCTTGTCTGCGAGAGATTTTGAGAGAGAGATGGAGGAGCCAGGGATTACAGAGGTGACGGGACAGAAAACCAAACCTGCAGGAAATGACTTCATAAGGTCGGCCGTTCATGGAACAGGTTTTTTTCTTCAAGCCCAAGCACACAGTGAGCTGCACTTAAACCCAGACCTACCACGCTCCTTCAACATCACTTTTTTACGGCAATGGTCGAGGCACGGAGCGTGTCTGTAAAAGGAGTACTTTTGATCTGGGATTTAACCAACAGGTTGATCTCTAGAAATGAAAATTGACCTGAAGCATAATTCTTTGCTGTGAATCCTTGAGTTTTTGGTATAGCCTTTGTTATCTTAAGCATCTAATTTTGTTTTCTAAGCTCTCCCTTCTTCCTCCCTCTTCCTGCCCCCCCCCCCAAAAAAAAACCCCAAAAAACCCCAACCAAACAACCCCCCCCCCAAAAAAAAAAAAAAAACCAAACCAAAGAAAGAATGCACATTTGAATTTGGGGGACACACAAAAGGAACAAGGACCCAATTGACAGCACATGACCACAGGACAGTGGAGGCATTACGAAAACAACAGGAGAGGTATGTCAAACCTACACAGTGTCACCTGTCCCAGAATTAAGACCTCTGGCTGCCAGTCAGGAGAGCCTAAAGCGGGAGAGCCTTGCCAAGCAGGTCACAGCCTGTGATGAGGCAGGCGACCCAGAGCGCCCTGCTCCCTTTCAACACCAACATGAATCCCAGCGTGGGGACTGGAATCCTGTTTCCTTTTTCTCTGTCTCTCCCTCTCTGCCCTGTGGGCCACAGGAGAAGGCTATCCAAAAGGTTTTGATTCATCTTTGGCCACCTCCTGAAGACTCCAGCTCCATCTCAAGACTGTAAGTACTCGGCTTTGCTCCCAAGCCACTGCAGCCCATTTGCATCAGGTGAGGCAACTTTGTACAGCAGAACCTGTTGGTCTAAGGTCTTGGTTCCAGCTATGCCTCCAAAAAAGACCAGGGTTTAAGTCTCTCAATGCCCATTTAATTGTGTTCTCCTGAGAAGAACAGCTTCGCTGTTAGAAGATACTTTCTCCAGATTCTTTTCAAAGTCTGTACTAATCAAATCAAAGAAGTTTTTTCATGTAATTAAACACACAAGTGCTTAAGAAATTGCAGCATAATTGCACAAAACTGAGGGGAACAGTAGTGAGCACAGGGACACGGGAACTCCCCTGCTCACCCATCAGTCACCAGGACACTGCAGCAGCTGGTAGAAGCTCCATGTTAACACCACCAGCCTCCACACCTAGGGGTAAGCTTTCTAGCTTCCACCTTTGAAATGAAGCTTATGGGCTCTTTTTCTTTCAACAAACTTGAAAATGAAAAAAAAAAAAAAGAAACCAAAATAAAATTACCACGGCTCTTCCAAATGGGTATCTGGGTTCTTCTTCAGCCAAGGGAAGCTGGTAGGGGAAGAAAATGCACATGCACACACTTGTGTAAAGATGCTACGTCCTCCTGTCCAGAGGAACCCAGCAAGTCATGTTACAAGCAGAGAGTAACACGGTTCACCTCCTAAAGCTTTCCACCAGCTCTACACACAGTGACAAAGACCTATAAAAGCCGCCTTGTTTTGCAGCTACACCATACAGAAATGCTATATTCACTGCTGCTTGCTCAGCCTTTCAGCCTTGCCGGGCAGGTCTCTGCTCCCTCAGCACACAGCTCTCCCCCCATGGGGCTGGCTTCGCCTGCCCCCCAGCTGGCCCGCTGAGGATGGGGGTATCACTTTGGCACCAGGTGAGGAAGGGACAGTGCAGCCCAGCTGCCACCCCTCAGAGGTGCTTTGCAGCACGGTGTCCTTGCCCAGCCTCAGCTCAGCATTTCTTAAGCCCAGATGGTGAGAAGTAACCTGAAACCCATGTCCCTGTGCCTTTTAGAAACTGCCAGCTCGCCACCAGATACGGGACCCTTTCCTGGGAGCACCCCATTAAAATGCTAGCAGCACAACTCCGATAGTGTTGGAGATAAGGAGGAGATGAGACTCTAAGAACCATTAGTTCGGCTCTGTTTGGGCTTTGTTCCCTGTGGTTGTGTCCTTGTGCTGGAAGACACTAAATGCAAGAATTTGTAAGCACAACAGTGCATTCAGTTGTTTAAACTACATAATTGTGCACCTACTTTGTGCGTGCAAATGTTATAACCTTTTCTGCGCAGATAGGGCATTTTGACACACAAGCATTCATTACAGAGATGTGCCTTTACACTTAATTTACTTGTCTAATTATTGTACATTGCAAACAGACACCCAGCCATGCCTCTCTTCTGCATATCAACCCTGATGCCAGCGGCAATCTCTGGCTGGGAACTCTTGTCCTTACTGCGGTACATGGTTTGTGATAGCGAGCAGGGAAAGCTGTTTTTAAGAAGCCAAGGACAAGAGGATACACGGCCATGGCCAGTGCTGCCGGTGTTGCTGGGTGCTCAGTTCTCTGGCTATTTTTTTTTGCATTGATGGTGATCTGAAAAGCCTTCCCGGAGGTACCAAAGGGACATGGCAGAGCATGTTTTCTGAGACAAAGGAGGAGGGATGCTGCTGCCCAGCTAAAGATAGCAAGCCAGCTTATCAGATCTGTAAGGAAGTAACTTCGATAAAGATAAGACAAACAAACATCAGCTGGGGATAGGGAATATCCTGAGAGAACAGTGGAAGTTCCCTGATACCAGGAGACTAAAATGATCCAGGGTGGAGGAGAAGAAGAAACAGATCGGTGTGGCGGAGAGTTAATTCGCATGCCTGCTCTGCTGTGGAACAGGTGTCTGACAGGCCATCCGGCTACAGCACCATTAGAAGAAAATGCCAGCATAATATATTAAGATATTCTAATTGCTACATCTAATTATGAAGAAGAGTAAATCACCATGAAAAAATAATCTGTCAAATAGAGTATAAACACATAATTGACAATCAAACTGAGAGCTGTCATCCATCTTCAGAGGCTGCTGCCGTGTTTAAAAAGACACTACTTCTACTCATGAAGTAGAAGCGTGCTTCTGGAGTTATTGTAAAGGCCTATTAATCTGATAAATCTTTAAATATTTCCATAGATCTGATCCAAAAACTAAAACTTTGTCAAGTATATTTTCTCAAACTGAAGACCAGCAGGACTCTGCATTATCTAACTAGATTTTACTAAGGCAGCTGGACAGATGTTTATAACAGTGCTTTGTGAAACATCTGGTACTAATCTAACTAAAGAATTTTTAATTAGCCACTGATTTCCTCAATAACACAAAAGTCTAGACCACCTGCCATGCCCACAGACAGATCTAACTAAGCCAGGGTCCCTAAGAAGGCAGCATGAACCTGGCAACTTGCCCCTAAAGCTCAGATTTTTACACCCTTGTTCATATCTTGCTCTTCCTCCACCGAAGGCCACTGTCACGCAGGGATGATGCCTTCAACCAGGCCTGAGTTACATCCCCACGAAGTGCCCCTAGGGCCTCATCCTTACTGTTTTCAGTGAGCAACTCGTAGCAATTCTCCACGCTCAGCCTGGAATTCAGCCCAGGCTCAGGAGGCCCCAGCCAGCTCCTTGGGTCGATGCTGCTGGTGAGCACAAACATCTGCCATCCCACAGCCAAACCAGTCTGCATCTCATGGCAAGATGGTCGTGTTGGCACTGGTGACAGGTCTGAGAGTAAGCTGCAGCCAGACAGGCTGCTTGGAGAAGGAATCAAGCAGCCCTTCCAGTTTGTGATGGCTGCCCTAATGACCAAGGGTGAGATTTTGGCTTCTGCCCTGTGAAGGGAAAGCTCTGTGGATATGCTACGTGCACCCACAAGCTGCTTCAGCTACATAAAAATGCTATTAGGCTTTTCCTTGTTATTGATCCATCGCTGAGGCAGCAAGTGCCAGTTCTACTGCACAGACCCCCAACATTCCCAAATGGTTATTGGTCCTTTTAATGTATTTATCTATTTTGGTTTTTAGAAGTGAAGGGCTGATGGAGTTCAGATTTCCATTTAGGATTTCTACAGCAGCACAGCTGGGAAGCACTTTGTGAATCTATTGCATTTTAGTGCACTGGTGGTACAAATGCTTTATCTTAAAATTAGATGAGGTTATCTAGTACCCTCTGTGAGCACTTCCACCACTGATGGACCAAGAGGCAGGACAGACTCCACATCATTGCAGTCAATCATGAGACAGACTATCCTGAAATCCATGGACTTCCTAAGTGGCCTGTTCCTGATTAGTATTGGCACTGAATTAATCTCTAATGATCTCCTTGGCTCAGGCTAAGTCCTGAATCACAATTTTCTGCCTTCTCAGTCTTAAGCTGTGGTGTTACTCTTCCTTTTTATGAAAATATGTGGTTACCCCTACTTTAAAGGTCTCTGGCGATGGCAGTACCGAATACAGCATCCACACAGGTAATTATTCAGGCAAAATGTCCATGAAATCTGTATTGCTGGCAGATAACATTGCTTACAAATTCCTACTTACATGAGTGACCTTTACAGGCAATGAAAGGTGCAGCCTACACCTTGAACTTAAACCTACACAACGCTTCTGATCACATATTTCAGTTTTAAAAAGGGACAGGCATTTCTATCAGAAAACTGTAAGGAGACAACACTTAAGTACAACACTTACTAACATCCAGCAATGTTAGGAACTCAGATAACTGAGCAGCACATGAAAATATCATTCCCCCTCAGCATAAAATTATTGAGTTTGAACATTAACATCATTTTAACACGCTGAACCTGGATGTCAGGAGCAGGTAACTGTGCATACGCATCATTTGCACATACCATGGCAGCAGTGGTACATCTGAATGTCCAGTGAAACGTTTCATTTCCATTCCAATGACTTCTAGGAACAAAGTTTTACAGAAACCTCTGAAATGAGAAGACCCTCAGCACTAAGCCAAGAAATAAGAAGTTCTACCATGCTTGAACTAGTGTTTCAGCTAAAGGAAGGTTTGTAACTGTTGAAACACAAGGCTTGGACTGGAGGGGCTGATGTAGAGGAGTACACTGTTTCCTGCAGTCCCTACTGCAGCGACATTCATGTCAGGCAGAGAAACAGAGCAGACAGTCATGGATAGGATTGCCTTAAATCACTACAACTAGATTTTCCAGAGCTTTCAACTTGGTAACTCAGACCAGCCCCTGGCTGCCACACAGAGATGTTAACCGGACCGTGCCCAGTGACTCTGTACTGGCAGCAATAGATTTGCTTCCAGCATTAGGACTCTCAGTTTCCTTGGTCACCTCTGCTTGCCTCAGTTTCCCATCTCAGAAGAAAGCAGACTGCAGAGACGTCGTGAGGCGTAATTTAAATCTGCAAAATGTGTTGGCATCGCTAGCTAGAGCTCTGTTCTGAAAGTTTAATTTTTAGTTATCATACCCTAAACAAAAAAAAAACCAGTCAGAAACATGCAAATTAAAATTGCACCATTAGCAGAGCCTGCAAGAGAGACTATGTTTAGCTTCTTCATTAAGCAGCAGTGACAGATACAGATTGGGAACATGTCCCATAGCGTGAACATGAAGCCCAGCTGCAGTCTGAGGTGTAGCAAAGCCTGGAAGAACCACAGTTGTTTGTATGCAAATGACAGTTGTCCGCAGAAACATGAATCAATGACAGAACACGTGTGCAGAGATTGGGAAGCACATTGTTCAATCTCCTACAAAAGAGGATGGGAATACCTTTCTCTCTTCTACGCTAGTTTGTTCCTGCTGAATAAAGCTGGACATACTGCAAATTGGTCTCATCAATAATCAAGCTGGGACGGGCAAAAATAAAGTGACAGGGAGCAGGGATACAGGGCTCAAGTGGCAAAACAGGTCTGAGGATATTTTGCTCAAAAAACCATGATATTAAAACTATTCACGAGAGAGAGGCTTGAATAATCACTTTGTGTTGGTTGGGCAAGATGGAGACTCTGGGGGTGGTTTTGCCCTTCACGGTGTTTCAGACATGAGCCCTTTCCATCATCTCCCAAGCAGGTGAGCAGCAGGGTAATGGGATGGAGAGGAGGAATTAGAGCTGTTATGCCCCACAGTTGCTCACCTGTGAAACAGGAGGCTTGGGGAGACAGCACGAGGAGGCAGAGTGAACATCTGCAGGAGCAGGCAGCCCAGGCAGGCCACTACAGCATGTGAGCAGATGGAAATTCAAACTCCTGTGCGAAAGGGGACAGAGTCACAAATCTTGTGAGAGCGAGTACAAATGGCACAGCCCCATGAAAGGGTCTCTTTCCCAGGACAGGGGCAGTCACGAGGAATACGAGTCAGCCAGCTGCGCAGCGCTGCCCAAGCCAAACGCTGCTGCATCCTGCATTGTCAGGGAGCTGAAAGGAGCCTCGTCCTTGAGTTGAATGAAAAATTAGTCTGTGGATGTATTCACGGGACAAGGGAGTGCAGAGACAATCGGGAGAAAACTATCTCAATACTCGCCTGGATTAATGACTCAGAGAACTGTCCAAACAGCTGTGTCTGATACCGAGGATATCTGCAGGCAGCAAAAGGCTCAGTACCAGATGCAAACACTATCTCCACCGTGCAGGCCAGCACCAGCAGCTAAAGAAAGGGGAGTTCCCTAAGAGACAGCTCTATTTGGAGCACGAGGGGCAGCAACTGAATGGCCACAGGTAGGGTAGAAAGGTCTTGATGTGCAGATGGGCACACTTACCCACTTTGCCAGTCACGTACAAAGCACAACGCTGCGCAGTATCAGAACCAGAGGGTGAATCTTGCACAACATCCTTGCTAGGGATTCACTTCTGCCCTTTTTTGATGTTCTCTGTATACAGCCATCAGCACAACTGCAGCCCGAATCTGTGTGAGCTAACGGAGAAGCTTCAGGTGGGAGCTGAAGGAAACTGTAACCCTTAGGAGGACTCGCACCTTTGTCAGCACTTTGTATGAGCAAAAAAGGCCATGTGAGGCTAAACAAGGCATTCTGAACAATTACTTACCTACTCACACACCGATGCTGTGGTGCAACCAAAATAAGTGCCCGCATTGATCAGACACAAAGAAACCAAGGCTGGCAGCGAGCTAATGACCTACCTACCCACTGCAATACGGCTGGCGTAGACCTCTGCAAGTCCCTGCTCCTAAATACCTCTCCCAGTCTCCAGACAAATTGCACCCTTAAAACATCCTGTCTCAAAGGACAGTAAAAAGTTGTTTGTTTTTCAAGGCACAGAAGTCCACAGAGATCAGATGGTGAGCAACACTTCACTGCCCACCAGCCAAAGCCAAGGTGGAGCCTTCATTTCTGAAGCTATACAGGCACTGAAAACATGGTCTTGCCATTGATTTCCCTCATAATTCCCAGAGTTAGAGGATGCACTCCATCACGTTCCCACTAACATTTATTGCCCCCACAGAACTATTGGATAAACCCTTTTTCCAGCATTCCCCAGCCTGTATTGGGAAGCCATTTTCCCATTTCTCCCAGCCTCTGTACTGTCCCGCCCGTTGCACAGCAAGCTACAGACCTCGCTACGTACATCTGCAGGAGCAGCTCCAGGCTCTGCTACTGAACTGTTCTGTAACTTCGGGCAAGTCACCGAAACTCTGCCTTAGTACCTCCTCCATGCAACACTGACCATGAACTTTCTGCAGCTCTTGGCGTGATACAAAGCTTTGGTGGCCGTAACTGAGATGAAGAGTTAGGTCAGTATAAATCCTGAGCTGTGCTTCCTTACATTAGAAATAAAACCTCCGTCAGCTGGTATTTAACCCCTTGTGAAAACCCTACTATTAAACCCATTTACCAGTAAGCACTCAACAGAATGGATAACACTGACATCACTTGCTAGTCCACGACTGGGAGTATGAAACCCCAAAGGTACCAGCACACTGATGTTTTAGTCAGGTCTGCCACAGGAAATTTTAAAGAAATATTGGCAGCTGCCAGGCAAAATTCACTCAGGACAATCAACAACAAAAAAAAACCGTTGAAAGAAATTTATGGTCTTCAGTAAGCAATAGATCAGTATCTCACAGAATCATCACGTATATTACAAGGAAAGGTCTATAAAAATAAGCAGTGATGAGTTAAGAGGATCATTTGCAAAGGAACAGAGCCCATGAAGGACAATTTGGGGATAATTTCAGCTAAAAACAGGGATCTACAAGTAGACTAATTTTAAATACAATGGAAAACACAGAACTGATCCACTAAATAGAAAGTGGGGAACTGAAGAGAAGGCTTCAGATTCTGCTCAAGTGGCTGTTTTATGCCCCTTCAGAGAGGGCTCAAAGGACTAAAACAGAGCAGATACTTTGTAAGTCACTTCCCAGCTCCACTGCCGTGCATGAGGAGGGCATTTAAAGTGAAGCATTATTGTCCTCACTTGGCATAAAATTTTTGAACACCAGTTGAGAGGTCTCCAAGCCAGCCAGCTGCAGCTGAAGCGTTGCATACTACCACTCTTGGCTTTCACTCAGACCACAAGAGCATTTAATTTTAGAGAGCAAATGGAGAGCAGAGAATAAAAGTGCTGATTTCAATTGCCTTCATAAGGCAGTGTCCTAAGCTTTAGAAAAGACAGAGCTACAACATAATCAACAAAGTCAAAGATACTTCCCTAAAAGCATGCTCCTAACATTTGACCTCAGTAACAGCAGACTGAAAGATTAAGTTCACTTTCAAGATAGGCTTGGTGAGATTCATAAAGACAATCGTCACAAACAGACAGAAGAAAATTCTGAAGCAAACCTGCCTGAACTAGAGTGAGGGTCTCTGTAAAGCCTCATCCCTTCTCCCAGCACCCCACAGTTATTTGGCTTGAGCAGGGATGTACCAAAACAGTCACAGCACATCACACTAATGCAATTAATCTGGAAAGCATTACTTCCAGTTCTTTTGCTCTCCTTTTTGGTAAATCACGTCATCTCACTGGGCCTCTTGTCTCCCCACCTGCAAACAGCATTAATAGTATTTATTTCACAGACAGCATGGTACGAGATTCTGCTAATTACCTGTCTGCGCATAGCTGTGAAATCTGCATGCACTGAGTTTTGCAGCATGCCAGGCACATTTTGTACCTGCTAACCCTACCCTCAGCCTGCTGTGCCTCACTGTGTCGTGTCTCACTGATGTCTATGTCCATCGCTTCCTGCGTGCAACTCTGCTCACTGCACCATCACCTTAAAAGCTGGGGGAGGAAGAAACCCCACTACATTTGTCTGACAAGATTTAGCCATACTGGCTGATTTTTATCAACTTCTGTTTCTCCTACTGCTTCATGTTCTCGTCACTAGACTCTTACCTAACCCAACTGAGGTCAGACTCACTGGCCTATAATTTCCTGAGTACTGGTGTGCTGCAGAGGCAGCTCAGCATCTTTGCAAGTGGGTTAGGGACAGATTCAAAGGGTAACATTCTGCGAGAAACAACGCTAGGTGACGGCATTCATTTAAGACAGATCTATGCTACAAGCTATGCGTGCTGTTGCCCAACTTCCTACCATCTGTACACCAAACTTTCAGCTTTATGTTAAATAGACATTAATCTCATGCTTGTATACTTAGATGGAGGCATGAGATAACACATATGTTGCTCTTGAGATGCACTTCCCCACTCACAATTTGTGCTTGTGACTGTAATGGAAATATATATTAAAATACATGTTTCTGTTCTTGTATTTGGCTTTTCGGTGCCACCCACAATTCCCAGTGCCTGCACATTCTGGCTTCTCACATCCCACTTGTCCGCTGTGCTTTGAATGTTGCTTGCTACTTGAAGTCCAGCTGGCCAGAGTTTAACCCTTAACTTCCAAGATCCTCTCCCTGGCTCTCTCTCTAAGCCAGCCCACTCAGCTCCACAGCCCCGAACAGAATACCGCAAAGCATCCCCAGCAGCAGTCTGGGGGCCGGATCCCACCCGACATCATCACCACCAGGAGGAAACAGCCAGCACGGTAACCAGGGTGCTCCTTCTCCACCTTCCCCTGCCATGAAGAGCTCATCTCACCCCTTGCCATAGTTTCTCAGCAGTCAAACTTCAGTGAAGAGACCGAAGGAGACGGGTGTGGGACAAACATCTGTGAAGCAACAAGCTGAAGGTCCTGAAGCAGGCTCTGAGGCCGGGAGCCAGGGGTTAGCACATGCCTTGGGTTACTTTCCTAGGATCAGACAAAAGCCTGGAAAGCAAAAGGTATAAACCCACATATAAGTAGGAAGCACTCAGCTCAGCCAAGAACCATCTGCAGAGACTGCAGTAACCTTGACACAACAGGGGATAGCTGACAGTTGCCTTTAAACAGCAGCACATAGGGAACTCTTCCAGCTCGTGGCTATTTCACAGCAGTGACGAGGGCTGAGCTGTGGGGATGGTGCAAAGGGTCTGTGTGTTTCACGAAGCTATCTCAAAGGGAACAGGTGTGCTGAGATCAAAGAGCACTTACTAGCTCAGCCATTTCTTGTGTCCTCTGACTGTAGCATCTCCTTTATGCCACATACCTACCTGCTTTTCCCAACAAAACTGAAAAGACTGTCACACTTTTAAGCTCCTATGAAAAATTGAGCACATTAGGCCTATAAGTCTCATTTTCTGCAAAAATCTCTGCAAACGTGCAGACAGATCCATCAACATTCAGAATGTCTCGCATTTGCCTTGCAAATTAGAACTGGTGCACCGAGCACTGGTAGACCATTCACGGCCTTCGATACATGCACACAGGAGCAGAATCCCACTGGCACTAAGGTGCACTGGTGCCAAGAATTCGGGGGTGGTCCAGGAAAGGAAAAATGTAGTATTTGAAAATCCTCTTAGGTCTGTCACTTCACTAAACTCTTCCACAAGGCTCTCTGTTTCATGAACAATTTTCTCGGTATCTTCTCAATATTTTTAACTCTTCCAGAGGTCACCAAGGGAGCTTGGGTCTCCATTGCACAAGGATGCTGTACATCATGCTTCAGTTTGCAAATGCTGCAGGGCCATATGACAAATCAAGCACATTCCAACATACACAAATGGAAGTGCATGGAGATCTGTGTGATCTGGTTTTTTAAAAGGATCCACACGTGCGAAATGACCTGACAAGAAATACAACCTCTGTAGTGGTGTATAAGGCTTCATCCTTAGGAGTTACGGACTAGATTCTCAATTGGCATAAATCAAACACAGCTCTAAGCGACACCAAAGGAACAACATCTAGTGGCTGACAAAGGGTTCTAATGTAAAATCAAGGCAAGAGGCAAACATCTAATGAGAAAAATGCTGATCCTTCCTTCCCAGTCCCATATCACACACAGATGCCCCAAATATCATCTCCTGTCCTCTTTGAAAGCCATGTACTTGTGGTTTTCCCAGCCCTATTGCTCTCCCCATAAGAAATGGAAGTTAGCTACTAGTCTGACAAGAACGCTGCGAGGGACCACTCTCCTCAGTGTACACCTTATGCTAGCTCATATCTTAACAAGCTGCAAAAGAATCAGTATTTTGTTGCTCAAAACATCATGGAAAGACGTGAGAACTTCTATCGAGCCCTGCTGTAGGCTTCCCAGCGCCGGGAGCAGCACTGCTGGGAAGGGCTGCACGCCGGGCTCTCTGGCATGAAGCCATCCAGCCCCACACCCCGCCCTTTCACCAGACCAGCTATTTCACACGCCGGAGAGAATTTCTCTAATTTTTGTTTTATTATTTTCTCATGTTCAAAGTCTACTTCGAACACATGCCGATTTAGTATCTTAACAAGTTATTTTATTTTAGGAAGACACATGGCAGATAAATTTCCATTAGAAATGCATCAATTTAAATAGATCTTTGGCTGGACTTTCAAATTGTTCCTAATTAATATTCCCTTTGAAATCTCTCAGTTTCCTTTGCTACTACCTAGATTTTCTGCATTAGAATATAAAACCAGTATTTCAAGGAAAAGTCACTTTTGCGTGTAAAGTCATTAGATACTGCTTCGTTATCAAGGTTTAATTTTTAAGCCAATTTTTTCTCCTCCCCTCTGAAGGACTGTCAGGCTAGTAACTTTCTCCCCTTATCTTCCTACTCATACTGCTCTTTGGCATCGGTGTAATTTCTTTCCCACATTTCTTTACTCCATGGCTTGACAGTTTTTAATGAGCCTTTCACACCTGTGGTTTTATCTAGTATTAATTCTGTACCCTCAGTTCCTCTCCCTGTCGTACAGATCAGGTTTAACTACATTGTAATCAGTGGTCCTCTGTCGCAAACTGGCCGGCTGCAACAAGGTCTTTTACCATCTCATACCAGCACACTCTTCATGCCAGCCCCTCTGCTGCCTTCTCCTCCTCTCTCCTCACCCAGGGTGCTCTCTTCTCTCTGCTTCTTCCTCCTCTTTCTTCCTCGGCTGCCCAACCACTTAACAGAACCAGCCACAGCTGCACCTTATCTACGTCAGCCAACCCACCGCCCCTGAAGCCAGCCCACAGCTGTATATTATCAATGCTAATTAACCCAGCTTCATTCCTCTGCAGTCCTCTACCAGCATAAAACCAGCACAAACATTGTGGTGCCAGGCTTTGTTTTGAACATAAAGCTGTGTCGGTCACGATTACAAGGCAGCATCATGGTGACCGGTACATAGGCTAGTTTGGTGTCCCAGTCAGGTTTCTAGTACACAATTTTCCCTAATCATAAACCCACTTAAAAACCTCTGTGTTTGCTGGTGATGGGAGCACTGTTGACTAAGCAGACTGGAAATCAGGCTCTCCTTCACAAAGCTGCTTCTGGGGCAAAGCTGCCGGGTATCATAACTTTAATGCATCAGGGGGAAAAAAAAACCTTATAGCTACAGCCCATCAGGGAGGTGGGTGAAATCCGGACATTCCCAGCAGCTCAGCTGGTGCTTTTCACAAGCACCATGTTCCAGGGAGTACAAATGGAGAAACTGGGACATGACTTTCAGCTTGACAGGGAAGGTGTCTGCTGACAATGAATGAACCTCCCTATGACTTCAAGCTTTGCTGGGGAAAAAAAGACAAGATTTAAGTGCCACGGAAATAAAAATACCCCATCACTTCATTTTATCCTGTCACTCTGAACAAATGCATGGTTGTTTTTAAGACTACTTCTCAGATGGCCATACGATTTCCGAACAGAAAATCCACAGCGCTGAGCACTGACAGGAAAATCACTGCCCCTAGCTATTACCTAGTCAAATGGAAAATATTTGACTGAGAAAATAAAGTCCTTCATTGGAGAGCTTGAGTGATAAGCTGCAGGCAAAAAAAACAGAATCAAATCAGTGTCAAACCTACATTCACTCCCAAGACATGTGAGCGTGCTACTTGAGCTCAGTAAAAGTCATTTTGCCAACAGGCTTTGAGCCTGTTGAAAAGAAGAAGGAAGGACAATGAAAGGAAAAAAAGAGGATTTTTAAATCAAGCACTGAAAAGTAGCAGAAGATGCCTACAACCTGCCCTGAGACTACAAACCCAGGAAAAGACAAGGAACAAAATACAGTGATTATACCCTGTGCCTGTACTACAACAAGGAACATTTGGGTTTGATCATTCCTAGCAGGTAGAGTTCTTGATGGCAAAGCCCTGTAGGTTTTGCACTTCTGCAGCTTTATGTTGCTTCTCAGGATTTCTCATCTTTCTTTTCCCCAAATCATGTTTTCAGACTTTACAGTTGTTTTAACACATCTCAAAAATGACTTCACGGAAAACAGGTTGTTTTCTTTCTCAGCTTTCCATTGTATTGAGCTCAACCCAAGTAGAATGATGGCTACACACCACGTCTTCATGTCTCAACCCCACTTCTGCTTACCAAATTCTCTGCAGAGCAAGCCCAGACAGACACTAGGTTCCAAAGCTGTCTAGGCTAATGCAACATTTAACAGGCTGTATTTTAAGCAGTGAGCACTGAATCAGAAAGTTACTGAATTCAGCTCCTGCTGCGGGCAGTAGAACTACACTAAAAAAAAATTTGTGCCTAAAGTTTTAGGTGTGAGTAACTAGTATCTGAATACTGCACCTTCCCTCTTTCGTTATGAAAGGAAGTTCAGTAGGAAAGGAAGACAGGAGCATCATTTTATTAAGCAGCCATAATGCTCACTGTAGTTATATAGCAGCAAAGTTATCACGCACTATTTCACAGCATTAAAATGAACTACTCTCCAAGCAGGAGAAATCTTCACATCAAAGATTCAAACACCACAGGCTTTGAGGCTGCTAGAAGAGATCCTTTTAATTTTTGATATGCCTCTAAATAGTCCAAGACTTTGTGAGTTGCAATGGAAAGTGAATCAGACTGATTCCTGAAACAGGCAGAAGTAACTAGAGTCCAAGCAAACAGCAGTTCTGAAAACCTGGACATGGCAGACTTCACAGAGCCTGGCAGCAATCTGTGGAGCAGAGAATGCACTTCAAATTAATCAGTGCTTCTCTACCTGAATATTGAAATGCAGGAGTACGAAAGGGATAGAAAGGGATCCCCGAGATTGACTGTGCACATAAAGCACCTTTCAAGTTTGAACAAACTCCAAAGATACAGACCCTCCCCAGCAGGACAAGGGCCACACACAGAGCAAACACCTCCTTCTACCCTCCAAGGACTCACCCATTCTGAATTGTATTTATATTACTGATTTACATGCAGAAGTTTTGTGCTCTCAGGAAATTCTCCTGAGAGAAATTCTCACTGGAGATCTAGGAGTGGGAGAGAGCCTCACTGCATGCTCTGCACAGCTAACACCTCCCCAGCTCCGTCCTGGAGCAGCACCAGGCCAGCCAGACCCCCCAGCAGTACAGGCACTGCAGGGCACCACGGCCTCCAGCACCAGTTCTTAGGGCAGGGAAAGCCTGGGCAGACCCTGAATAAAACATCTCCTTAAGGAACAAAGTTTCCTTAAATCCTTATCAACACATGACCCAAAATGCCAGATCATCTACGTGGAAGCACTGTCTATAAAAATATGTATAGCAGGAAACAGTATTTGTATAATATGATGCTGTTCCACCACTAGGCTTCATCTTATTCCTTAAACTTAATTTCTACCCTTCCCACCCTTAACTATAGCCTTGCTCACACCATGTGTTCGCTGCAGAAGCTACACAGAAATCTTCTCTCAGAAGCTGGCCAAATGGATCTTACTCTCCCAAGACGGTGTCTCACTGTGCTCCGTCCTCCCAGCACCAAACCGACCAGGCACCAGCAGTAACCAATACCAGAGTGCCATCTATAGCTGCTGCACATGACTTCACAGCACAGCAGAAAACGTACATGCATGCTCTCTCCCCTTCCTGGCATGAGGAATACCTCTCACAGAACCTTCTTTCCTTAAGGGCTTGAGAATAAGAGAATTTAATCATAGCAAAAGATTTAACGGTAGCTACCCTAAGAGGGGCTCTACTTCTCCCAGAGTGAGAGGCGGAGCGTGGGGAATAAAGCCCCTCTCCCCACTCTCCACTAAACAGGAGAGGCAGAGCATATGCATACAGCCCACTGATTTCTGCTGAGGTGGCCCAAAGCCAGCTTATAAAACAGGCTTGTTACAGCTATAAGAATATATCTTCTCATTTAATACTGCATGAAAAGATAGTAGAACAGGTTTGCATTTTTAGGGCCAGGAACCAAGCATAAAGGAAAAAGAGATGGAAACAGCACTCTCCCCTCAGCGCACATCCCAGGACAGATAAACGAGCCGCCTCCACCAGCTCTTCCCAAGGGAAACCGAGCTCCTGGGGAGGTGTTCCACAGCGGTGCTGAGCTGACCCCCCAGGACAGAAAGGCTTACAGCTAACCCCAGAAACACAGCCTGAGGAAACAGGGTTTGAACAGGTGATGTGGCAGATGACGTCCTTGCCTCCTCCTGCTTCTGCCACTGAGGCAACCCGCAAACATGCACACAGCTGCCCTCCTCCTTGGGCACTGGTGCTGCCAGGCACAGGGCGAGCCGCCGCTGGCACTCTGCCGATTCCTTCCACCAGCTCCCTGGGGTGGCCACACAACCCTCGCCACGTCAGTAACAACTACAGGCTCCGCTGCATGCTTGGCTGTAATGGAAAGTAAGTCCAAAAACCCCAGCCAAACAAAAACCCCATCACTTTAGAGCTGGACAACCCCACCTACATGCTCCAACCAAGCTGGCAAAGTGCTGTCAGGTGTCTGCTGGCTTCCAGCGTCAGAAACTGCCACGGAACAGTTACGTAGTTGTTCCCAAGGGTTGCATTCAGCATTCCCACCCAGCCATACTTCTCCTAGGGACGCAGAGGGAATCTTCATGCCAGGATTCAGCTCTTCAAGAGATCTTCCAACCCTGTGCTAACGTGGGTATCTAACAAGGTTCCCCTGTACCCTTTAAGGACCACACAGATTCTTCTTATTAGTCAGTGAACTTCTACCAGCTTCGGTGGCCCCGCTGTGGGACCACATGCACACCCACCGCTCCCGGCGGTGCAAGGGACACACACAGCAGACCACACAGGAGAGGAAGAGGCCTCTCCTCTCCATCACAGAGCTGCCTTGTGGGAAGGTTCCCCATAAATATGCTAGTTAGCATAAGTGCACCAAGACATGCAAACAGGCTGCTCCTTTTTAGACTTGCTGGTTGGTAGCATTTATTTTGATTAACAGTGCATTTATTAGAATTCGGGGTTTACAGATGCCACTGGCAAGCACCCACAACTGGGTCACTACAGAAGCTCAGTCTTGCCTAACTGGAAGGTAAAGTGCAGATTTACATATGTGCAGTGATGGAGAGATGTGTAAAGATCACTGCTTCGGTGAAGATGGTTTACCAGTACCGGCCATGCTTTAGGAAAGCTGGTCTGTGAGAGTTTCAGGGTAAGGCAGTTAAATCAGAGCACCTTGCACACAAAGGTACGAAACAGATTCTACTTACTCTGGGGAAAAGCAACATTTTTCACTAAGGAGTTGATGAGCAGTTGTGGGTTGATTTTTCTTTTTCTTTTTTTAAAGCAGGTTGATGATGAAAAAAAAATCTCAGAACAGTATGACTATCATAAGAATAATTTCTAAAGCAGGAAGCATGACAGCCCCACACCCACAACAGCAGAAGCAGCTGCCACATGCAAGTTGTCAGCCACATACTGCAGGTCTGATCCTGCACTACTTACAGCTACTTGGAGCTTTGACATTGTCTTCAATGCAGTGAGCTGCACAATTCAGAATTAACTAAAAGTCCAGTATAAGAGAGGAAAAACAAATGGGTGGTATTACCCAAGCCAGAAGGTATTTCACACCCCCATCTCAAAGTGGTAACTGCTACGAGAGAGCCCAGCCTGAACAGCAGTATTAGGACCACCACCACTTATACTCAGGATCTGCAGCCCTAAGAAAGGATCCCACAAGTAAGAAGTATCAGTAATTACAACAACCTCTAACCTCATCTGAAGTTCCCTGCAATATGACTTCAGTGCCTCCCAAACTCTGAACACTGGAAGAGAAATTTCTTCTTGATGCTAAGGTGGGGAAAAAAAAAAAAAAAAAAAAGAAAAAAAAAGAGGAGAAAAAAATCAGAGCAGGTTGTTTCATTTTTATCTGGAACATTTCCACCTGCCCACTTCTTTTCTGCACAAAGCCTTTCCAAGTTCAGTAGAAGTCCATGCCTGGCTTTAAGCACAGGCAACACAGGAAGCTGATGGGTGTCAGGAAGATTTTCATAGCCCCTTTGCTTCTGCTACTGCAGTGGAAAGCCAGACCCACTGCTGCCAGCTGAGGGAGGACTGGGAGGAGAAGCAGCTGATTGTAGTGGCAGACCAGCAGTAATCACAGCCTCTGAGCCTGCTGGTTCCTCTGGGCAAGGGAACAGCAAACCCAGTTCTCCCAGAAGGGATCCGCGGCAGCATGGCCCAGATAAGGGAAGCATTTTGCATGCATTTGAAAAAGCTTGGAGCAACTCTGCCTTACAAAATGGCAGAAACCAACTGGCAGCACCCACCGTCCCTGAGCATGGCAGGGTCTCCCCTGCTTGCAGGGACACCTAAGGAGATGAGATCCTTTCTTTTGCAGAGGTCAGGGCAGCAAAGCAGCTGTTTCCAAAAAAGCAACAACTCATAGCAATGACCGAGCTCTCATACCCTGTTTCACCCTGTGAAAGCAGCAAAAGCAGCGCAAGAGGGGGAAAACAAGGAATTATAAGGATTGCTCCACTTTGGGCACTGCTACGTGTTGTAAATTCCTGGTTACAGGTCAAACATCCCCACAGCTCCGCGTGGACAGCCTGGTGTTATAATTGCCTTTTCTGACCGGCACAGAGTCTGGCTGCAGGGGCCTGCCCATCAGCTCACCGTCCAGCTCTAGTGCCACACCGGTTACCTTGTCGCAGGGCTCTAGATTCTGGTCCAAACCAAGGACCCCACTAGACAGTATAAAAAGATAGGCGAAGGTATTTTCAACGCAGAGAGCTTTCAGTGCTGCAAGGAACAGCCTTGCTTTCCACACATTAGCACATTGAAATCTGTACAGCAAGCCTGTCAAACAAAGCAGCTGCTCTCTGGCTCTCCTACACCTCTCCTCAGATGGAAGAGCTTCAATTATGTGGCATGTCTGCAGGATTTTAAAGAGCTGCTGCCGTATCACATATTCCAACCTTTTGCCTTCCTCTAGGCACTGTCTAAGAAGATCTGATGCACTAGTCTGTTCATTTTCACACGGTGGCTCAAAGCAAAAGGTTGCCCTCAGAGTTTGTTTTTCACAGCAGGGGTGTAGGAGTACAAAACCAGAAAGCTACTTAGTTACTGATTCCCTGCCCCTACATTTTCAAACTGGCAAGTTACAGAAAACATTTTCTAGGAGAATATGATCAACTGTAGAAAAAAAAAAGTAATTGAAAGTAGCTGCAATGTCCAATTTTACTTGATTTTGTACATGAGCCCTATGACATTTACACGCTTACAATCTTTAGACAAACATGACCACATCCCGTGCTTTTCAGAAGCATGGAACACCCTTCACAAATAACAGGAACATTCGTAGCCCAACTCAGTTGCTGCTTTGATACCACAGTAATGGCCATGCTAAGAGTCCTAATTAACTCCCACTGATTTCAGAGAACTAACTAAACTGGAGCCAAACCAGGTACATCAACATGTTACCTTAACTTGCAGTCACCTCCTGCTTTTTTTCCTCACTCTGGCAACATATCAACTATCACCATGCTCAGATTAGCTCCTGTTTCTAAACAAATACTGGAAAGGTGAACCTTTTCCCCTAAAAAGATTCTATAGCAAAATTAGCAACACGTACTAAACACCTATAATCCAATAATCCACAGAATCTTCCAGAAAAAAAATAAATGTAAGGAGCTGTCAGTTCAAACCATCAAATCCGAACTGCTTGACAGTGTACTGAACCTTTGAACTTCTGCTGAGAGCAAAAGACATGGCAGACACACATACAGGTCTGTAATCTGAGATGTCAAGACAGTAGGACAGTATGAAGTCTTATTTTATATGTACCAGAAATACACCGCTATGCTTCTTGTGCTGATGTAAGATAAGATTTGCTGCAAGAATATTTTAGTTACCTTGAGCCAGATTTTTATGATCATCCCTGATACTTCAGTAACCTCAACAGTTCATAGGATTAGAGGGCTTGCAGAAATGCCACTTCAGGCATTTAAGCGTTCACCTGACATGCTTTAACACAAGGAACAAACAAACAAACAAAACCATCTAGTTTGGAACTTGAGATTATCCTGCTCCAGAGCTAGCAGGATGAAAAAGGAGCCAGAAGGCCTAACTCAAGTGCCAAGAAGTACATCAGTAGTATCACACAACTTCTGTGAGATGCGGCTTACATCAGGAAGCTGGTTAGAAAAAGCGCGTATATCAAGAGTCAAGGCTGAAAATCAATGTAGGTTAGCTTCACATTGCACATGAAACCTGCTCTCCACCCCACGTTAGTCTGTCTGCTGCAGATTGCTGACATATTGGCTTACATGCTCTTACCGAACAAACTGAGTCATGCTGCTTAGACTTGAAAATAAACCTTTTTGTAAAAAGCTCTGCATTCTGCAAGCAGCACAGCCGATTTCATAAAGCTGAGGCTCATGATACATACACTCTTGCCCATTTTGCCCCCAAGACTACCTTTGTGCACTAAACTCATTTCTGCATGCAAAACGCAGTTGTGAAACAGACAGCTACATGCACTCAACTTTAAGAAAAGAGTTAAGCCTTTTCTTAAAGGCCTCTTTATTTTTCAATTCCTTCAAAACAAATTGATTTAAACAAATCAGATGCAAAACACCTGCATTTTAAATTAGCATATATTTTACTGTATCAATCACAGCAACTTCATACAGTAAGATACACAAAAATAGAGCATGGTATCACTTCAATTCAACACAGTTTTGTACTACAGTATTCCATGACATATATACACAGGACTTTTCGTTTTCAAAGCAAGTATAGTCCCTGCTATGTTCACCGTAAAAATTACGTGGCATCACAGTTTTAGTTATTCACTGTAGTGTGAGTAGCCATATGGAAATTGAACTAGTGAACTAGAAGATACACTGTATAGCAGCCAAACAGGCATGACACTTCAGAAGATGAACAAAAACAAAATAACCACCGAAAAGAAAACCACCCTTAGACTGTATTTTAATAGTAAAATTGTTTTTAAATTCTTCACTATATACATAATGTATCTACATTTGTGTCATATTTATATATATATATATTTATAAAAAACATACAAGATTTTGAAAACCTTAAAATCATTCACCTAAACAATATTCACCCCAACCTTCAGGGTCAGCAAGGCAAGACTTGCCTATAACATTATGTTCAGTTGCAGTCGCTTGATTCAGAAATTTCCCTGATTGCTAAATGAACACCATTCACTTTGTTTCTTAGTGCAAACTGTACAGTAACTTATTGTTCTCAGCCCTCTGTAAGACTCTGGTTTCATCTTATTTCCGTAATACTTCTGACACCCATTTATGGCTAAAATTATTTTAGCTATTTTACAACATTAGCCTATATAGTTTCCCCTCTACCTACCTCAAGCCCTCCCCCCACCCAAAAAATGTAAGACGAACGATGATCATTCATGCATGTTTCGATCACACAGGGATCAACGGACATTTAAGTTTAGAAGCCTAGACTCTAACAGTGTTTAAAAAACCCCTAAGTGAATAATTTTAGTGCAAAGTGGACTACATAGTTCACAACTCAGCTAGAATTCTTTACAGATATTTTAAACACATTTAATTCTGCACGTCAGATTAGGTTGCCTGATACTTTGTTCTAACTAGCTAGTTGGAATAAGGAAGTTAGAAGGATTCTTGTGGGTTTCCTTTTCATAAAAATCTAAAGACTATTCATAATCATGTGTTGTTTGGGGGTCAAACTGTACAGAGCCTAGCACAACGGAGTCCTGGTTGTCAGCTAGGGTTCCTACGTGCTACAGTAATACAGATAAATATTATTATCTGATTCACATCCATAACTGATGGGTTTACTTTAACAGGAGTCACAAATGAGCTCTGATTTTTAACCAGGCCAGTGCTTTACTTGCTGGACTATACTACAGATTTTGCAGTGAATTTGGAAGCAAGCATAACATTTATACTTACAATTTCCATAACCACAAAGGAAAAGCATGCACCGAGAACCAAAATCCTGCAATTCTTAGACAAGACTCCACTTAGACTAATGGTAGCCTTATCAGAGGGGGGGGGGGGGGGGGGGCGGGGAAAAAAAAGAAGTCAGATAAAAACCAAAAATTGATCAGAGCCAAGAATATCAGTCTACCACAGTGATTATAATAAGCTATGAAATACAGTACAAGGAAAAACAAAAAGTCACCCGAACAAATAACCCAGAGAGACTTCATAGTTATAATGATTATACCACTTTTAAGAACTCAACATATTAAATATTTATTAAAAATAAACTGTTTCCAAATTACCTATTTACAGTACAAAGAACAGTACTTAATACATGTGCAACACAAAGTAAAGAAAATCTGTACTCATCTGAAAGGACGACACCCTAGGCATAATTTAAATGACATGAATACAGGTTCACCTTTTTAAAATACCATACAGTAAAAACCAGTAGGATGATATTGGCAACACCAGAAAATAAAGCACGTATTACCCAGATTCAGATTATATAAGCTTGAGATAAACAACTGGGAGATAAGGGGAGAAGGAAGAAACATGAAGATGAAAGGAAGAGATGCTGTGGTGTTTGCATTTTGGAGAGCAAGAAATGCAGACACACTTCAAAAAATAGTCCTTGTTGGCAAAAGAAGCCATTCACATATTTCTTGCACATTTTGAAGTCATACTTTATCAAAAATTGGCAGTAGCTTCATTGCTCATAGAAAATGAGAATCTTAATTTTCAGACTTAATTTTCAAGCCTTGCATGGTTTTATTTGGGCAAGGAGATGACTGCAATGTAATAGAAAGGTGTGATGTCACTTTTCTAAAATACAACAGCTGCCAAGTTTTAAAGAAAAATGTGCTCTTCTCCCCCATTTAAATTGAAAAGTAATGATCATTTAGGAGTTACCTAAATTATAGCAGCATGAAATCTAATGTATCTGCAGCATCTGTGAAGCCACAAAAATCAAGAACTGGCACCTGATCACTGAACCATGGTTCCAAATATTTGGACGTGTCGATTTGGTAAGAGGTCAGTGTATTTTCTTATCAGTGGTGTCAGAACATTAGTTAGGATAGCCCTTTCCCCTCCCCCTTTCTTTCCCCTCCAAAACCGACTAATCGAGCCTATCTATAAACTACATGGGACAACTGGGACGATTTATAGTTTAACTGATTGTTAGGCATGAATCTGTGAAGCTCGCTTTTTCTACAGCAGGGATCGTAATAGTAAGCATTGAGGCAAGTGTCACATGAGACTTTTGAGCAAAACGTGCAAGTGTTTGCAGCTCCGGATCGGTTACAAAAGCCACAGCGCGAGGTGCCTGAAGGTTTGGATTTTGAACTGAATTGAGCAGCTCTCTCTTGACTCTGAGTCTGTGACGTGTACTGAGATTTCTCCCTTAAAGCAGACGCAGGAGACAAGCCATCATTTGGAAGTGGTTTGATTGAATAGGCGCTCTGTTTCACTGCTGGGTAGTCCTGCCTAGAGTTGAACAGATTGTCACACTTTTGGCAAACAGAAGTGCCACAAGGTACGCCACAGTTTTGGCACTTGAGGGAAGCTGTCTCTTTGGCTAGGTGGGTGCGTTTGTGGTAAACAGGGTTGGCATCGGTTTTTAACAGCCATACATCAGGCTTAATAGCTTCTTGTCTTTTAAAATTTAACATACTTCTAGAATCAGGATCAGTATATAAATCTAAGTCCTCTTGAGCAGAAAAATAGGAGCTGTAAGGGACATTTGTTCTTAGCATGCCATTGTGATGAGATGAAGTTGGCAAGAATTCATCTGAACACCCATGTGGGGAGCTTGACATTGTCAGAAGAGAGGGTGATGGACGGATAATTTCATCTTTAATGTCATCTTCTGCATCAACTAAAATTGGTTCTTTCCTGAGACTCAGTGAGCTCATCAAAGGTGGCTTCTTACTTTCCCAATAATTATCATATGTGTCCACTGATTTAGAAGGCTTGCTCACCTTTGGCTTGAAATAATCTTTAGAGGCCCTTTCACTAGCCGATTTCTGCAGTACCATTCGTGCCATGGAAGTGTTTAAGTTTTCTTTGCACTCTACACGCCGTTTCATGGCCTCTGAGCAGCCTCTAACATCTTCATTGCTATTTTTTCGTTCATTTATGACATCAATCTCTGAATAACCTTTATCCTTCACTTGCAAGTGAATTTCAAGAAGCTGCTCACATTCCACTTTGGCCAAAAAGAGTTCAAATGAAACCATTTTCACTTGAATGGCTTCAACCTGCTCTTTGAGCTTATACATTGTTCCCAGTTCTTGGACATAGCCCATGTAGTTCAAAATCTGCCTTACGTCATCTTCAGTTAGAGCAGACTTTACATAATAAACAAAGGGTCCAGTGTAGGTCTAAGGGGAGGGAGGGGGGAATAAAAGGAAAACTAGGTTACAAATTCAGTGGTGGACTAGATGCTCAGATAATTGACAGAAAATATATAATTAAATAGAATAATAACAACAGTGAACACATGCAACTCCTATTGCAAGACGACTCCATTTCTGCATCCCTCCTGTTCAGCAGATGGAAATTCCTCACGAGGCAAATTCAAAGTAGGAGAGTTTTCATTCAAATTGAGATGCTGATTAGCATAATGTCCTCCCTGTTGATTTAAATCCACTATGCTATACACTGGCATTAACTTTTATGCGTGTACAAGCAAGTCTACTATGGAAGGTAAAAAGGCAGAGATTTCATGTATTGCCCCTGGACAAGGGGCTTGCTAGAGATAACAGGAACTCAGAATTACTGCGGGAGTACCAAAGTCCTCTTCAGTCCAGCTTTAAATACACTTGAGGTGTGTATGGTTTTTGTGTACCATTACCATGCAGTTTCAAACATCCGTTTTATTTAATTTTATATTAGGTCAAGAACTTCCACTAAAAAAGCCCCGAAAACAAAGATAGGAGTTTATCCTTCTCACGTGGCATACCCGAGATATGTTCTTAAGCTAGTTCAAACTGGTTTGGATTGCAGACAAGAATAGCCTGCCCATCCCATCTCTGTACAGAGCAGGTACTGGATCCATAGTACTTAACCAAAGTCAGTATCAGCAGTGCATCAAGAGATATCCTTGGTGGATCAGCCAGCATTTCAAAGGGCAGAACTTAAGCACAAAGATTTATGGAGGGATCTTGAAAGAAGCTAATTTCCCCCTTGGGGTGTTGGGAGAACTCTCAAATGTTCTAATAACGTTCAAATACTCTGCTAAATAGTGAAATACTGTCTTTTTAAGAAAAAAAAAACAACAAAAATACCCATCACTGGTGCACACAACCTGCAAGTGACTTCAGACACCTATACCAGCAGTGTTTTTATCCAGCTTTCAAGTCTCAAAACTATTCTTGTAGGTCATCTGCTGCATTCATTACTGAAACACTGCAGTGATTTTGTATTAGCATATAAGAACAAGTAAAAGATAAAATAGAGAAATCAACAGCAGAGAAGCCGTTATCTGGCTTCCAGCACCCAAGCTGAGCAATATATAAGTTCCTACTTTTCCCTCTGAGATCCTTGCAGGTAAATAATTTGAAAGTACATTAAAATCAAAACTTTGTTAATTGAGAACCAAAAAACAGGTAGGAGATTCTGGAAACAATTCCTTCAGAGAAGTTCCTTTACCATCATCATACAACGTGTGGGAACCTCAGCAAAGCATCCACTCTAAAGCATGCAATGGTTGTTAGCACCTGTGCTCCATTAATAGCTGTTGCAAGACAAAAATCAAACTTTGAGTGAGCTTAAACACAACTTGACCGCTCAACCCTAGTGAAAGCATCTCCAAGTAGAAATTAAGACACTGCAGCAGGGTAGGCTGAACAAGAACCTTAAATAGGCTCTTTCTCTACTTTATGGTCAAATTATAAATGCTGACGGTATTCATACTTCTGTTCTCCGGATACTCTCACCAGCACAAACTTCACTTATTTTTTTACATAGAAATGTTCCTATGACTTCTGTTTACCAGCTGTATGTAGACAAAGATATACAACCATGCTAATAGGTGGAAAAAAGAAGTCTTTAAAGGAAATGCATGAAATGTATTAAAACAAAGAAAAATAAATCATGCTCTCTCTATGGCCACACGAAGTGTCTTACCTTAATATTTCTGAACTCCTTTTTCCAGGGGTAAAGAAAGAGATTAATTCCAACTGTCTCGAGCATGCCGAATGCATTATGGAGAGAATGTAAACTTGAGGATTTCACAGATCTCAGTGAGTTTTCAGCCATCTCATAAAATTTTATCAACCGGAATCTATAAAACGGATCAATTTTGGGAAGGCAAAGTAAGGCTGCCGCTGCCACTCGCAAATACTCATCATTAATAGGACGCTGCTTGTTGTCAGAAGCATTCAGTTTGCATTCATGGAACTGTACATATTTCCTAAATAAATCGTCTTTATATTTTGTATCCATTGAAATCAGTTTTTGTCTCACACTTGGGCAGCTACCTCGTCTCTTTCATGGTTATTCAGCTGCAGGTTGATTATCTGGCATTAAGAATCTTCAGTAATGGCAACTCTTCTGGAATAAAAATTGAAAACAAAGACAAGTCATCACAGTTGCATAAATCCCAGATGTCCACAGCATCTATCTCCTTCACAGGATTCTACGAAATGGTTCACAGAACACCAGCTCCCAGAACAGCCTCTTTAGGTTTCCGAAAAAGAACAAGAGCCTACAGAAGTGCTGCTGTCCTGCTTTTCACTGTCATTCTGAATTCCTCTTCCAGTTATCCACGTAAAACAGCATAACAAACCCACATGGAGGAAGGCACTGAGAGTTTGATACAATAAACCTGGGGCAGGCTCAAGCTCAGACTGAGTGTTCCTTGGCTCAAGGAATCAAGGCAAAAGTAACTCACAACAAAAAAAATGAAAGGAGAAGCATGAGTTTTTAGGGTCTCTCCTCCGCATTTTATTTTGCCCTTTCAGATCAAACAACTTAGCACAAACATTACTCTAATTCTTTTTCCCTGCACAACGAAATAAAGATTTTAAAAACAAAGAAGTTTTACTTCACTCAACTTGGGAAAGCATCTACTTTTATTTTTTTTCCTCTAGTGGCACAGGACTGCCCCTAGACTGAGCAAATTAATTTACTTTGCCTTTCTATTTCTAACATTTTCTAGGCTTTTGACTGCCACTCACATTACACCTGATGGCACACCCAGGCCATCACTGTGCTGGGAGAGCTCTGCAGCCGTCTCACAGAGAACACACTTCCCTGATTGCTGCAAACTACAGCCAAAGTTTCAGCTGAATGCTGGCAGCTGCAAAGAAGATTTTCATCATTTCAGAAAAAAGCTACACCTGCCATTTTTAGCTGCTTTATTAGAACAGAGCAAAATAATTTCTGTTTTTACATCATGTACACTTTTGTTTGCGGGGATAGCTGTTTTTATGTATATACTGCTCTACATTTTCACTTCACTGAGCTCACAGAAAAAGCTGGTGACAAAAGAAGCTTCTAATGCTACTTTACCAAACCCAAGGTAATTAACAGGCCAACAGACTCCATTTCCATCCTCTCTGCCCGAGGAGCTTGTGATCAAAAAGCACACAATGCGCTTTGGTTTTTTAAGCAAAAACACAATCCAGCCCTTACGGACTTCCCAACTGTGAATCAAGTGGAGGGGAGGCAGGAGAAATCAATGTACTGCTTTGGCTGTAGTCAGTCTGAAACGGCTCTTTAGAAAAGACTTTCCACCCAATACTAATTTCAGCTGCTAGAATACTGATCAATGCCCCCACACACTCCAGTTAAAATCACTGTTAAGAGCAAAATTAACTGAATGAAAGGAGCCATAATACAAAATACATGGGAGGGGGACCACAAAAATACCCACCACTACAAACCAACAACCAATAGGCCAGGAAAACAAACAAACAAACAATCAACAGCCTAGCAGTTAATAATACTTGATGAAAGGGTGTGCTTAATAGCAACACCAAGTGGGAAAAGTTAACTAGCAGTTCAATTTCTGCTCAAAGGCACGCTGTTCCCAGTTTCCCCACGATCAGAATTTGCACTGATGTCAAGAGACAAGCTGTGAATCACAGGAAGTGCAGAGTTCTAAATTAACATCTGAGCATAAGGGACAGGAGTGAACCCCTCTCTCTTCCCAAGATCTTTCCTCCTTAAGTTGTGCAAGATTAAGTCTGCGGACAAAGACAACAAAACGTCTGTTCCTCAGCAAGAAGAGCTCCACAAGACAATTTCAGAGAAGGATCTTTGTCTGGCACATCAGTTATACACCCCCAGGACAGGGAATGATCCTGTGCTGACAATGATTATGTATTACAGTTCTTCCACCCCCACTGTTAATAACTACTAAACAAAAGTGCTTGGTTACACATATGAGACGTCAGGATTAGGAAAGTCCCCAAATGAAAGGAAAGTCCTTCATCAAAGCCCTGCGGACTGTGACACTGCAAAGCCACTGCTAACTCTGATTTTGACTTGCAGTTTGTACACAAAGCAGAGTTCACACAGCCAAAAAGCAAAACACGACAAAGCAAGCACCCCAGCAAGCCTTCACTGAGCTGCTCCTCTGCACCAGATCTTCCAGAAGCAAAACATCCCTGCCCCAGGCAGCCCATCCAGTACCAGGCAGGCTCCAAACAGCTAACAACCATGGTTACAAGGCTCAAGAAAAACCTCAGCATGCGAGCAGGTACAGATAAATATAGTTTTAAGAAGCACACTAGCTGATAGAACAGATGGAACAAGGCCGTTTTGCTGCAAATGATTGACCAAAACCCTCGTGATTTCATTGGAGATGCATGAATAGTTCTGATCAGAGTCCAGTTTTTGCTGGTAAGACAAGAAAACGTTTCTGTCCACCTCCTGGGTCAAAACCTCCGCTGAGGGAACCAACCACTCTGCCCACCCGGGGCTGCCTGGCAGGGCACTGTCATGCAAAAGCCTTTATGGAAGCAGGGGAGGAACACCGGGCAGGTACAGCCTTCCCCTGCCCCACGCCAAGGAGACCAGAAACGTCAGGCTTGCACCAAAGACTTGAAAAGGAAATTATCCCGACGACAAAGGCTATTTAATAGCCCGAGAGCACCCCGCACCGCCGGGGAAATCCAGCCCGTGAGCCGAGGGGGAGGCAGCAAACGACACGCCAACGCAAACCGGCTCCGAGCCGCTCCGCACCCTGGTTCTCCCACAGACACTTGTTGCAGAGACGCCCGGTCCGGCTGGGAGAGCGGGAGGGGGCCAGCCGCTGCCAGGAGCCGCAGGCACGGCCCCGAGAGCCGCCTGCGCTTCCCCAGCGCCAGCGGCACTCACCGGCCACGGCACCCCGAGCCGGCCCCGCCGGGGCTGCCCCCAGCGCCCCGCCGCAGAGGGGCGCAGCGCCCGTCGCCCCGCCCCGGCAACCCACCACCCCGGGCCCTCAGCGGCCAGCACTGCGCCGGGGGACCCGGCCGGGCAGAGCCCCCCCCGCGCCGGCCGAGCCCGTCCCTCACCGCTCCGCGCCAGGCCGCGCCTGCCGCCCGGGACCCGCCGCCGCTCTGCCGGAAGCGCCCGGTGACCCGGATGCGGACCGCGGACCCCTCGGCCCCTCACACGCTCCCGCGACGTCCCAGTAGGGGCCACCCCACCCCCCCCCGGAAGAGCTGCCGGCTAGCCCAGCGGCGCAGCACGCCCGCCCTCACAGCTCGGCCTCCCGGCACCAGCCCGGGGGCTGCCGGCGGCCAGCGGGAGGGGGCGGCTGACAGCGGCGCCCCGGAAGTAGATGGCGTGGGCGGGGCACCGCCTCCTGCCGTTGGGATGCACTTCCGCCGCGTGACGTCGGCGGGGCGGGGCGGCCTCCTCAGGGCCCGCCCGGCTGCGGGGCTGAGCCGCCCCCGGGCTGGACCCAGCTCCCGGGCCGGACCCCTGGGGCTGAGCCGCGGGCCCGTGGGGCGGGCGGGGAGGAAGAGGCGCGGGCCGCGACTGCCAGGATCGCTTGGTGCGAGGGCAGCCAGGGCGGGCAGCACCCGGGCCCCTCCTGCCCCGCGGGCCTGCTCTGCGCTGCCCCGTCCCACGCGCGGCCGCGGCGGCTCCGTGTGGGAGCGTGGAGGCGGCGTGTGCGTTCGGGAGCGGGAGCGCGCTGGGCTGCGGCGGGATTCGGCTAGCTCCTGCCCCAGGAGCTGCGCACGGCTGGGGCCGGGGGCTGGGCCCGGTGGCGCCCCAGCGCCAGGAAGGCCCCGCTGCCGGCTGGAGCCTGGGGGCGAAGCGCACGAGGAGCCTGCCAGCCGGCGTGCGGGGCAAGGAGCGTAACCGGGGCACGGAGCGGCCGTGCCTGGGGGATGTGCTATGCACCGGCAGTAACAAAGATCGATCGTTAAATCTTTGCTCTCCTATCGATAGCTTGTGTGTTGCGTTAGAAACGACGGTGAGGGGCCGTGTGGCTCCTTCCTTGAAAAGTCAGTAGTTTTTCTAAAGCCAGAACAGCCCTAGAAGCAAACGAGGGAGAGGACAGCGCTGCGTCCCGCCGCCGGCGGGGCACCCCGGCCAGCACTGCGGCGGCTGGGCACGGACCGGGCTTGGCGTTAGCCCGCCGCCAGGCACCCCCCCGCCCGCTGCCGCCATGGCGCTGGGCTGCCGGTGAAACCCTTCCGTTCCCATGCCCGCCGCCCGGTCCCGCCGGGCAGCACTGCGCCAGCTCCCTGCGGGCAGACGGGTTGGCGCCCCGGGGCGCGGCAGCGCCAGGCCACCCACCAGCGGGAAGCCACGCCCACAGTGCGGACACGCCCTGGGGCGGTGCTGCGCCTGCGCACGGGCCGCTCCCCCGTTGGCGGGCGGGGCGGGGCGGGGCGCGGCGGCGGGAAGATGGCGGTGGCCGGTGGCGGTGGCTCCTCCCGGTCCCCGGAGCGGCGGCACGACCCGCTGTCACGTTTCACCTGCCCCGTGTGCCTGGAGGTGTACGAGAGCCCGGTGCGGGTGCCCTGCGGACACGTGTGAGCGACTGCTGGCGGCGCGGGGCGGGGCCAGGCCGGGCCTGCGGTGGCGGTGGTTTGGGGCCCTGGAGCCCTCGGTGGGAGGGCAGCTGGACCTAGGCCCGGGCCCGCAGGCGGCTTCCTCGGCGGGGGCAGCGAGGCCTTGGTGAGGGGCCGTGGCTCGGTTACCCCTAGAGCTCCCCTTTCTCCACTCCGGGGGCGAGGTAGGCAGGGCTGCTGGTTGTGCGGCCGGGCTGGATCCCGCTGGGGGCCGGGGGATGAATCGGCGCTGCCTGAGGAGAGGGGGCCCCCGCGGGCCCTTCCGCTTTTCAGCAGCGCCATACCGGTGGCCTGGAGCTTTCCTGAAAAACGAAAGGGGGAAAAAAACCCAACCAACCCTAATCGGCAGGGGAAAAACCTAATATTCTTTCACTTTCAGTATCTTTCCCTTCTGGAGGATGTGCAAACCAAGGGAGCAGAGCGCTGTCCGAAAGCTAAGGACACCGAGCATGATGAGCTAGACTCCTCCCTTCATGCACAAATGTCAACAGGCTGCTCTTGTATTAGATATAATTTCTTGAGACTCCTTTATTGGTTAGGGCAGAAGAATTGGAAGGGCTCTGGATGGTTACGCTGTGTGTCCAGCGGGGCTGTTCTTACCACCCACTGTTTTTCTCGCATCCTAGCTTTTGCACTCCGTGCCTGCAGGAATGTCTTAAGCCGAAAAAGCCGGTTTGTGGGGTCTGCCGCAGTACCCTGTCACCTGGTAGCAGAGCTCTGGACTTGGAAAAGCAAATTGAAACAACAGAAACCACTTGCAATGGCTGCAATAAAAAAGTATGAAAGTATTTGGAAACTTAAGTGCATGAAGTGTGCCTGCTCAGCCATACTGCTTAGAGGGAAATAAAGTGCTTGCTCTTCAGCTTTCTGCAGCATCAGGTCAAAATGTTTGTTCTGATAAGTGCTAATTTATATAAGTAGCACCCAAGTGTTGACATTTTTGCCACAGGTTTTTATTGGTACCTGTTCAGAAAGTGAATTTCAAATGAAAGATACTGATTTTAAAATTATAGCAAAATATTGCTTCTGAAGCTGCTTCTGTGAGCATGTCTCTGTGGGAGGAACATTGTAATGAAACAGTGGATGTGGGTTTTAGATAGCGATCTCTTGGCTCTTAAATAGAAATTTATTTGCTTCATTTGAAATAGTTATGAGTCAAAGTTGTCTTATATGGGTGCTATATTCCATAGACTTATTGTTTGTTAGTGTCCTGCATGTTGAGTAACAGGAAGGATGCCATACAGATACTATCTTTCTCTTTGTAAAGTTGAGCTTCTTAGCATTAATTGAATGCAAAGAACATATCAGCAGATGGCAAAACAACAAGAAAAGGATAGTTAGACACACGAAGGGGGGGTAGCATTACACTTAATTTCACTTTTTATTTTTGGGTAGTATCTTCATTCCAGCAGACAGGAAACTGTAGGGCCTTGAATTACAGATTTCCTTATTGTAAATTAGCAATCAGTCTCCACCAAAATCTTTACTAAAAGCCAAATTATTTTCCATACACTGTCTCTTCTCCTCAGTGACTAGGTAAACTAGCTTTACCCAAAGGTTTCTTTTTTTTTGTACTATAGTATAGATTAAGAAAAGTGAGCTTTTCTGAACAGTGTTGTATTTGTAAAATATTACAGGCAGCAAAATTACGGGTTAACTAATCTATAATCTCAAAGCTTTCTGCCTTGCCAGCTGAAGTGTTTGGGTTTTCCTGCTTTAACACTGTCTGCAGAAATGTGCTCTGTTTTACTTTTTTACTGCTTCTGCTTAAAAATGTGGAAGTAACTGCAAATAGTTTAAATTAACCTTGCTATGCAATTGTTGCTGGTGCAGATGTATCTCTCAAAGATGCGTAGCCATGCAGCTTCTTGTTCAAAGTACCAGAATTATATAATGGAAGGTGTGAAAGCCGTAACTAAAGAACCACTTCACAACACCAGGTAACTAGCTCTTCTCTGGAAATACTTGTCCTTTTTTGTGTCACACACAAAAAAAAAAATTAAGTAAAAGCAGGCTTTACCTCTTTGTTCAGTTTGTGTGTTAATTGTTTTAATCCTTTCACATAATTAAAAACTAAGCCTTAATCCTGCAAATGACTGTGCACAGGCAAGTATGCACAAGACGTCTTTAAGATCAGGGTACTCGGTAAAAGTAACTATTTTTTTAAATAAAACCTTTCTTTCTGGCTCTTGATTTTAGTAACTGATAATGAAGGGAAGTCAGCATTGACTGTAGCGCATTCATCTGCATTGTAGTGCACTGGGTGTTATCCTGTGCATTTAAAAAGTAGTGATAAATTACACTCATAACATTTACAGAACTATCTTTCTGTGTAAATATGGATGATATTCAGAGTTACTTAAAATATTGTTAGGGATTACAAGTTGAGGGTTAAAATTAGCCTGTCTTAACTGCATAGAATAAGATTATTGCTTTGAGTAATTTATATTCTTAAGAGCTAGTAAGACAACTTTCAAGTATTGAATCCTAAAGTTTTTACTTTTAACTTTCTTACAATAAGTAATCTCTTTTCTCCCCCCAACCAGGAACTTCCCAAATCGCTTTACCTTTCCTTGTCCCTACTGCAGCGAGAAAAACTTTGATCAAGAAGGACTAGTTGAACACTGCAAAACATTGCACAGCATGGATGCAAAACAAGTGGTAATAAAAAGTCTTGGTGCAAGAATTGCAATGAAGTCTAGTCTTAAATCCCTTTGAAACAATGAATTAGAGACTTACTCTTGAAGTTAAGTACATATTTATAATTATTCCTGTTGAAGTCAAATGTGGGAATGCTGTTGTCCTGGTTTTGGCTGGGATAGAGTGAATTTTCTTCCTAGTAGCTGGTACAGTGCTGTGTTTTGGATTTTGGATGAGAGTAATGTTGATAACGCACTGATATTTTTAGTTGTTGCTAAGCAGTGTTTATACTAAGTCAAGGATTTTTCAGCTTCTCGTGCCCTGCCAGCGAGGAGGCTGGGGGGCACAAGAAGCTGGGAGGGGACACAGCCAGGACAGCTGACCCAAACTGGCCAAAGGGATGTTCCGTACCATATGACGTCATGGTCAGTATATAAACTGGGGGGGAAAGCTGGCCGGGGGCCGCTGCTCAGGAACTGGCTGGGCATCAGTTGGTGAGTGGTGAGCAACTGCATTGTGCATCACTTGCTTTGTATATTCTAATTCTTTTATCATCATTATTATTATTATTTTCTTTCTTTTCTGTCCCATTAAATCGTCTTTATAGCAACCCACAAGTTTTTTTGCTCTTAGTCTTCTCTCCCCAATTCCGCTAGGGCAAGGAGAGTGAGCGAGTTGCTGTGTGGTGCTTAGTTGCCAGCTGGGATTAAACAATGACAGCTGTTCATGCATTTAACTTTTACATAATTTTGATGTTGGTTTTTGATACGTTCTCTGGAGGTGACTAGTTTATTCCTGTTGCAGCTAGGTCACATCCTTCTTTCATATTTGAAAAATGGTAGACATTGAAAGTTAATTATGCACAGTAACAAAGATCAAATTAATAAAATGTAATTTGAAAAAAGACATTTAATTTTCTCCTCTGCTATTTTCAGCAAGAAGATAATATAAACCATTGGGAAAAATGCTTGCAAAAAATAGTATATCACTCTAGTAATCTTTATCTGCTGATACTCCCTCTTCATGTAAGAGGAATTGTGCAACATGGAGCTGTATTTGAAACTTCCATTTTTCTAGAAGGTTTTTTGAATTCCAAATTATTTAGAAAAAAGTTACTTTTTCCTCTTGGAGTGAAGTGATCTTTACAAAGGAGATCAAGAAAACTTTTCTGTTACTGAGAAATAAAGGCTGAACTTTTGTAAAGCAAACAGCTGTGGTGAATTCCGATTCTCAGAATGTAGGGAGAAGGCTAAGCCTTTCCGTTTCAGAGACGTGAGACAAAATTATTGAGGGTTATTTGAGGCTTTTGTATTAAATGTCCCAGCAAAATATTTGACATAATTTTGCATATAGAATACTAGTTGTCATAAACCTCAAATTTCAGTCTTCCATACTGTCTCTGTCCTGCACTTCCTACTGTAAATGTTAAAGCACTTAACCACTGGGGCTTAATTGGCTTTTTTGGGTTTTTCTTGAAGGTTTGCCCAATTTGTGCCTCAATGCCATGGGGAGATCCAAATTACAGGAGTGCTAACTTCATGGAGCACCTTCAAAGGCGACATCGCTTTTCGTATGATACTTTTGTGGTATGTGTTTCCTCACCTTTGGAATACATCCTGATGATTCTTAAAAGCCCAACATTTTTTACTTAGCCACTACTGTGACATCTCATCCATGCAGATAGTATCGTGAGAGAAATTAGATTATTGGCAAGTCAAGAGAAAAAACAGCTTTTTTTCTGTTCTTATCTGGTGTTGTATTAACCAGCACGGCTGTTGCAGTAAAGGAATTTCTGTACTCTTTGTCCATAGGATTATGATGCTGATGAAGATGATATGATGGCACAGGTTTTGATGCGTTCCTTACGGGATAAATGAACCAACTAGAAGATTAACTGTAAAACCAAGCTTCCATGAGGGGGAAATGCCCAGCATCCTCGCATGTCTCCCTGTACATCCCAAGATTAACTCAGGCATCCTGAAATACGGAATACTTTAATCCCTGTCTTGGTTTCAAATCCTGGTTTGGTATTTCTGTACCACTTAATCTTTTGTTAACATGCTCTTTGCCGTTTAACCCTGTCAGCCTGATTTTCTTACTTGCTTCAACACACAGCTTGATTGTAGATCAACATGGAGGAGACAAATCTGTTTACTTATACCTATTTCTTGGTTTCTACTGCAGTTGTGTTCATTTGACTGTCTTAAAAACATTCCAAATGGAATGTCCTGAACTAGTTAATAACTATATCTTCCCTATCTCAGTTACATATCTTAAATGATAGTATGAGAGGTGTATTTGTAGCTGTTTTCCTTTAGTGAGACCTCTAGGTGCTAACCGTAATTGTCAGACCAGCTCTCATTTAAAGTGACCTATAATGCCTGTGATTTCATGATGTTTCCCAGTGTTTAAATTCTTATAGGCAGCGTCTCAACTATATGGAAAACATGTCTTCAGTATGAGTCTTCAAACTACAAACTTCCTTAGCCAATCTTTGCACCTGTGTAAGCAACTAGTTCAAAATATTTTACTTCTATGCATGATTATTACTTTCTTCCATAATTTCTAGCCTGGAAAATAAACTTTAATGTTGGTCTTAGTTAAAATGCATCATTTTTAAACTATTTTAGCAAATATGAATTGTATTTGCTGGCTTTATGATTGAACTGGTGTTTTTGAAACTGATTTTCTAGTGATTTTAAGCCTTATGCTGATAGGGGAATTCAGAAGTTTTTTTCAATACCTCTGCTTTCTATTTGAACTAAAATTTTCGTATATATATATATTCCTAGTTTTCCCATCTCTCAAGGCAACCTGGTAGCAAAACTAACCAATAATTCATAGCACTTGCATAGTTTCTGCATTACAGATTTGAACAGCTATTTTGAATTCCTGTTCTTCATTTAAATATTGCTAAAGTAGCTGAAGCTGTACTTAGATTGTTTTCCATATAATATTATGTGTATAGTATGCAGGTATAGCTTTCAAAGGAGAAGTAAAATATAACCAAGAAAGCAGGATGACAATTCCAGCACGTGGTAAATGGATACTCTGTATTCAAGTCTATGCCTTTACTATAGAGATTCCTTTTCAGTTTAACATTCTCATTAACTGCACAGTCAAGATGCTGAGATCTAATGATCTAAGACATCTGAACAGAACTTGTAAATCACAGTAGTGTTGAGATGTCTAGTCTAATTTAAGCATGATTAATTGGAGCAGTGGACCTGCACCGCCACAGAATTGAATACTAATTAATATATTTGAGCAGTAAACTTAGTATCACTGCACTCGGCAGACTGCAGCATAGCCTTATACTTAAAACGATGAAACATGCCCCGTTATGTCAGCCAGACCTCTAACGTTGAAGTTGAACTTGGTTTTAGTATGTTTTCCCCAACTTGGTATGGGCTGTTACAGACTCATCCTCAAGTGTCTGCTTGGTGACTGGAAGCTCAGCCTTGGGGTGGGGCGGGCGGGAGAAGGAAATCTCATGGTACTGTGGAAGAAGTACTGTGTTTGGGTTTGATTATTTTTAATGCTCGATCTGCAAAGTCATTAAAATGTATTAGTGGTTGGATGGGGATTTCTGGGTTCTGGCTAGAACACAGTTTGGGTGATACCCATTGACTCTCTAGATTTCTGCTCCTATTCTAAGTGCACTTCCATGCAATTCTGATAAAATGTTTTAAAAAGCAGTTAGAAGCTTCCGAGCAATTACTTTGTCATGTTCTTGAATTTTGAAGACAACTACAAATAAAGGTCATTTAATTTATAAAATCCTATCTTGATGTCAACTCCTGTCATTTCTTCCTCATGGTCTGTATATTTCATTTCAGCGCCTCCTTAAAAACACTTCTTGCTGGCTGTGGGGCGCTGCAGGGAGCAGCTGCAGGGACTTGAACTTCTGGCTTCCATTAAATATTCTGTACTGATTAGTTGCAACTTCGTTTATAATCTTTCAAACAGTGGACCCATGCAGGTTATGAAAAAATAGTTCAGATTAAGTTCAGATTGAGCTCTGCTAGAGCTGGCCAGAATACTGCAGGTGCGGTCTGGTGCCTGAATACTTTTACATGCCTCAGAAACAAACCACCCTAGAGTTGCTTACTAAGTCCTGGAAGTGCGACTATCCAGCAGGGCTTTTCTGTTGAAATCTGTAAAGCCCCCTTAGCTTATAATCTTCTAGCTGTGAAATTTGGGATGTTTATACCTTTGTGTCGTCCTCCGTTTAGGTAGCTTCAAATGAGGAGGTGAAGGCTGGCTTGCAGCGATGGCTGGTCAGAAAACGCTTGTGCAGAGTACCCTAGCTGCACAGACCTGCCCCTGGACTGTACAACTTGGGTTTGATCTGCATCAATTGATTACTTGGAAGAACTTGATAGAAGGTATAGGCCAAAAATACTGACTGGAAAACGCATGCTAATTCTACTTTAACTTTGATTATGTCAGTGTATGAATAAGAAGCCGTGTTCCGGCACCTGCTACCCCGGTAACAGTGGGGTTCGCAGCACTGCTTTCTATGCTGCGGAGAGCATCCCTAGAACCACTTGGGAGGTAAACCCAGCCATAGGCTTCCACTTACTCTAGCTGCTGAAAAGTTTTGTGTCTCTGTGCTGCTGACTTCGTCAATTTAACAAAAGCAAAGGTGTTTACACATGCTGTGGTATGTCTTACGGATACTTGCCGGTTGATTTAAAAAGACATTCTGTTGAGAGGTGAATGTGTTCTGTGTATAGGCTTGATTCATCTCCTTTGTATGCAGAAACTCATGATGAAAAAAAACCTTATTATGGAACAAGCTAGTCTGGGCTTCTAAATCCAGTGGAATGTTACTGCAGAAGAGTGGAGGACTCTGCCAGAGCTGCTCGCACCTTGTCAGCAGCTGATACTGTAGCCACAGCAGATCCCAAGTGCCCATTGTTGGTGATAATGTAATTGGGCCACCTCAGACCTGTGAAATTCTCCGTGTCTGGCACGAGGAGTCAGCCTTAGGAGGACAATTAGCTCAGAGGGAGAGGGACAGAGTGGGAAGAGACAAGCTTGCAGTTGAACTGTTTTTTAAATTAATCTGTCTCTAGTTAAAGATTAAGCCTAATAGGTCTGATAAATTGTTGTCAGCTTTAATTACCTAACACAAAAGCATTGCTTCATCTGGAATTACAGCAGTAACGCCACATGCTACACACACCCCAGTTTCCTTATGCTGCGGGGGGGATGAGGTAAAGGATCCCATCTGTAATGGAACATTAATGGTATATTCTGGGTCCTCATGTCACCTGATTGGCAAAGGCACAGCGAATTTGCATTGAGGCCTTTGGCCAGCTATACTGGATGGTCACTGGTAAGACTAGCATAAGAAGGATTAACGTCTCGTGCAGTACCAAGGCTATACTGTCACGGAAAAGCAGATGAGGGATGGGCTCACAGTCCTAAAGCTTTTCTTTAGTTTAAATAAACTAAGAGTGACAACAAGGCATTCGCTTGTTTTGGGGTTGGGGTTTTGTTTGTTCTTCTAATGCAGAGCTTCATAGAATCATTTAGGTTGGAAAAGACCTTTAAGATCATCAAGTCCAACCATTAACCCAGCACTGCCAAGTCCACCACTAACCCATGTCCCTAAGCACTGCATTTATGTTTCTTAAACACCTCCAGGGATGGTGACTCCACCACCTCCCTGGGCAGCCTGTTCCAATGCTGGACCACCCTTTCAGTGAAGACATTTTTCCTAACGGCCAGTCTAAACCTCCTGTGGCACAACTTGAAGCCATTGCCTCTTGTCCTCTCGGTTGTTACCTGGGAGGTGAGACTGACCCTCACCTGCCTACAGCCCCTGTCAGGCAGTTGTAGGGAACATGCACTTGTCACATGCTTCACGTCACAGCTGCGTTGGTCCGTGCTTCATTCTTCAAAAGCACCTCAATTTTTTATGAGTAAACTACATTACTCTCCTGGTAATACAAATGAGGACTGTTGAAACCACTAAGAAAACTTCCTTTTCCTTCCCTGCTCCTTCCCCAAAACTCCGGAAAATATTCAACACGTAGTGAAAATAAGCGTGGTTGCTGCAGGCTTGGGTCTGTCTTCTAGTCCTTGCATTTGTTCGGTCTTTACCTAGGACTCAGACACTGGACTTAAAAAAAATAACCCAGTGGAGCTTCTGGGAGCTGTTTTAGTGCCCCCATGCAACCAGTTCCCTTCCATAACTTGAGCGTAGGGGGAATAAACCCCAGTGGCTGGAGCGGTGGCAGGCACGGTGTGAGCCGACAGCAGAGGGAGGTCTTGCATTTTGGAGAGAACCTCCCGGCCCGGTGCTGGTCCTCCTCCTCCTCCACAGGGCTCAGGGGCCAGCGGTGGGTTTCACGCAGCTTCTCCAGTCTTGCAGTGAGGGTGCACACCTCATTCCCACACCTCGTGGCCAGAACTTCTCTTTGCTCCATCCCAGTCCCCCTTGGCAGCAGGAGCTTTGTTCTGTGGCAGGATATTTGAGATGTTTCATGTAGCCATGGGGCCGAGAAAGGTAAAAAGAATTTGCGGCGGATTTGCGCTCTGGAGGTGGATAGAGTGTGCCTGTGAGCTCCCTGGGCCAGCCCATGTGGGCCTGGGAGTGGATCTGTGCCACGGGCAGGTGGCAGGGCAGCTCTGAGCACCCGTGGCTCAGCTGCTGCCAGAGCCCAGTGCGCTGGTGCAGGGTGGGACGGCTAGAAGCCACTGCCATTTCCAGCCTGTGAATCATTGCTGAGCTTCCCCTTGCCTCTGGTCTCCTGCTCTCCATCCCGTAGCACTCTGGCTCACCAGCACAGGTAGGTCAGGTTGCTTTCTCCCCTTGATCTCAGTTTTTCCTCTAGCACATGCAGGTTTTTTCCACGCGTGGTGGTTGGAACAGATCTGATTATTAACATTTCAGAAAGGAGAGAGGAGCAGGCTTTGCTTCTTGAAAGAAAACCGCCTAGTTGGGTTCCTCGTACAAGTGTCCCCAGCGTAACCACATCCGTGGCAGGTGGAGGAGTGCGGGGGGGCACCGATGAGGGGCCCGGGGAGGCACCTGCAGTAGCACCCAGGCTCCTTCCCCCTGCACTGCGGGGTGCTGCACCTCTGGACCCCTGTGAGAAATGGGGTGGACCTGGCCTCTGAGATTAGCATCCCCCAAGGCCTTCAGGAGCACATTTTCCCCTGACCTTCAGGCTGACCCAGGTCAGATAAACACCTGCTGAAAGCTACAGGCGACTGCAGCAAAGGAGGGATGGATCCAGCTCCAGAGCTCGTGGCCGCAGGGGAAGAGTTTGAAAACGTGTCTTGTGTCCGCAGGACTGCGTGTGGCTAGGAGGACAAGCTTTCCAAGCTGCTCCTGCCCTGAGGAAAGACTGACAGTGAGCTCAGCCCCCTGTGCTGCAGCTGTACCAGTGGAAAGCTTTGCTCCCCACTTCTGCATTTCATGTGGGTTGTGGCTAAACAGTAACGTGTGGTCAGCAAGGGCTGGCGAGTGGTGTGTGACGGCTGAGTCACGAGTGGCCCAGCATCACGGGCCCCTTTTCAGCTGGCAGAGCCAGACACTGGCTGAGAGCGAGGAGGCATTCCCAGCAGGTCCCATTCCTCCTCCTCCAGCAGCCGCCGGCAGCTGTCTTGGCCTGGAGCTGAGCACCGCTCCTACAGCAGGTGGCTGGACCCATGCCCTGAGCCCTTCCAGCAGGGAAATCCCCACATGAGCGGGAGGGATGGGGCGAGCTGGAAGCCCAGGGTGGGCTTTCGAGGGAGGGGGACCGGACCGCTCCAGCTTTGCCCACTGCGCCCCAAACACCTGGTAGCAAAGCCTGGGCACCTTCCATGGGTGCGTGTCCCCGGGGCAGCGGGAAGCCAAAGGGAGCGTGTGACCCATTGGGGCTCTTCGACCCACACTGCCGTGCCCGCGGGGAGTCAGGGGAAGGCAGGAGGGAAGAAAACCAGAGGGCAGCTTGGTGGGGGAGGCTGCGCTGCCTGCAACCTGCCCAGCAGAAGGGAGAAGCCTGTCTGGGCAGGTGCTTCTGGCCGCTGCCTGGGGGAAGGAGTCAGCAAGGGCTGTGCTGCATCCCTCCCGCTCCTCGCAAGCCATCGCCTCTCCTCAGAAGATTAATAACCCGGGGCGAAGCGTGTTCCCTGCGCCGGGCTGCGTCCCACCCGTCCCTGCGGCAGCGGCGCAGGTTTGTGCTGACCCGCACCGCATCCCCCGCGGCCGCCACGCGTGGGGGGCCCGGCCATGCCCCCCGGCACGGCGTCTTCCCCCAGCCCCGCTGCTGCAGGCCGGCCCGGCCCGGCCACCGGGGCCGCGGGTCAGTGGCACGGCTCCTTGCCCTGCCTCCCGCCGCAGCGCGGCACGGGGAGCGCTCCGGAGGGAAGGAAGCCACCATCAGCGCCGGCAGCACCGCCAGCGGCGCGGGCACCGGGCGGGCAGCGGGGCCGCCCCGCCGGAGCGCAGCCCCGGGGGCACCCCCGGGAGCGGGGCCGGCACCTGCCGGGCCCCCGCCCCGCCCGGCCCATTGGCTGCGGGACCCGGGGGCCGCCCCGCGCCGCCCGCCCCGCCCCCGCACCGCCCCCCCGGACCCGGGCCCATATTAGCGGGCGCGGCGGCGCGGCGGCCCCGCAGCGGGCGGCGGCACCGGGGCTGCAAGATGCCGCGCTCGTTCCTGGTGAAGAAGCACTTCTCGGCCAGCAAGAAGCCCAACTACAGCGAGCTGGAGAGCCAGGCCGGTGCGTGGCGGGGCGCGGCGGGACGGGCCGCGCACGTGGGGCGGTGCGGGGGTCCCGGTGTCCCCACGCGGCAGCGAGTGGGTGGCGGACTTCTCGCGGGGGGTGTTTCTCGGTTTTGTGTGTCCCGGGTAGAGACGGGGTGAGGGCTCTCCCGTGTCCCGCGATGGGGAGCCGGCCCTGGTACCTCGGGGCGGGCGGAGACGCCGGGCTCCCCCGTGATGGGGGTGGGAAGGGGCGCGGTCCCCTTCGCCCCATCCCTCGCAGCAGCGTGGGCAGGGGCGCCGGGCCCCCGCGGTGTGGGCTCGGGTCTCCTTTGCCCCGGGACGGGCTGGGGTCCCTTTGCCCCTCCGGCCCCGGGTGGAGCGCGGGGCTCCCACGGAGTGGCTTGGGGTCGGGTCCCGTTGCCCCAAGGTGGTGCGGAGTCCCCCGGGGGTGGGCTGGGCCGGGCACCCTGCAGCCCTGCGGAGCCCCGTGGGGTTGGGTCAGGGCCCCCTCGCCCCCGTTCCCACGGGGAGCATCGGGCCCCCGCTGAGTGCCGCCGCCTCCCGCAGTGCTGGCCGCCCCGCTGCTGTACGAGACGTGCCCGCTGCCCGTCATCCCCCCGCCCGAGGTGCTCGGCCCCGGCGCCTACTACCCACCGCTGGTGTGGGATGCGGGGCTGCTCTCCAGCCTCTTCCCGGGCGGCCCGGGCAGCGAGGCGGCAGGCGGCACGACCCCCGCCCTGGACCTGACCGCGCTCTCCAGCGAGGAGGATGAAGGCAAGAGCTCGGGGCCCCCCAGCCCAGCCTCGGCCCCCGCCGCCGCCGAGCGCTTCCGCTGCGCCCAGTGTGCCAAGGCTTACTCCACCTTCGCCGGGCTCTCCAAGCACAAGCAATTGCACTGCGACGCCCAGGCCAGGAAATCCTTCAGCTGCAAGTACTGCGAGAAGGAGTACGTGAGCCTGGGGGCTCTCAAGATGCACATCCGGAGCCACACGCTGCCCTGCGTCTGCAAGATGTGTGGCAAGGCCTTCTCCCGGCCCTGGCTGCTGCAGGGCCACATCCGGACGCACACCGGTAATGCCGGCTCTCGCCCCTCTCCCTCCCTCCCTTATCGCCTCCCGCTTCCCAGCTCCGAGGCCCCCAGCGAATGGGCAGGCCGGGTGTTATCTGGGAAGATAAGAGCTTCCCAAACCCCCTTGGCACATCTCTCTAAAATGTCCTTTAAATATCCTCTTGGCTGGAACCGAGCACAGGGTCAAGGCTCTGCTCGGAAATCTGTGCCGCTGCTGTTAGTGCTGTGTCTGCCCGTGAGCCAGCCCCAGGGCCACAGTGTGACGGCGCACACTTCACCCCAGTTTCATAAACTGGGGCTATGAGACAGCCGCAGCACTCCCTGATGCCCAAAGCATCCCTCTCTGCCCACACTGAGGGCTCCCAGCCAGGCTGTCCAGACCCGGCTGCCCACCACCGTGGCCTCCAACCCACCGCCCCACTCGGCAGCGATGAGCCCAGCTCAGGGCTCACTCGCTGCCGGGATGCACCACAGCAAGGCTCGGCATGGCCTCTGGGCAGGTGCTGGGGGTGCGGGGCCGGCCACCCCCCGCACCTGTTGATGCGGGTCCGGGTGCCGCAGCTGCAGCCCACCCTGCTGCCACGGCCGCCCGTACAATGCATCTCCTGAGCATCCTTTGTGGGGCTGCGGGGATAGTGTAATTGTTACTTGGCACTGATTTCACACCCTCTTAACGTACTAAAGATGATGGCTGAAGGAAGCTGGGAAGACTTAATTGTGCTTTCCAAATTGAGCATACGCATTTGTTTCCTCCAACAGAGGCTTTCTGGGAGGAATTCACCCTGGCCAGGCTTTTCAGTGCGAGCCGGGCAGGAGAAGGGGGAGCGCGGGGTTAGGAAATAGCTATACTCACCCTGGCGCTGGCGCCTTTCAGCCGCTGCCTGCTATGATATAATTAACACATAGTGCTTGGCTTTCCTGCCTCTCTGCAAACGCTTCGCTTTGGCTCCAGGCAGGAGATGAGTATCATGTCTTCGTTTGTATGTGCGACTGCATTGCTGCTCGCAGATGTTTCCAGCATTAATTTTCTGTGGTTCACCGGGGAGGCTTTTCTGGGAGTAGGAAATTCCCAAGTCCGCGCTTTCCCCAAAGTGAATGCTGTACAGACCTCTCCCGGCTTTCCCTCCAAACAATAACAGCCAGCACTTCTTTTCACTGTGTTCTTCACAAACTTAGGCTAATGAATGGCTCTTTCTTTGATATTCCCTATGTGTTGATGCACTGGTTAATTGGGAGCGTTTCTCTTTGTCCCATAGGTGAAAAGCCCTTTTCCTGTACACACTGCAACCGGGCCTTTGCTGACCGCTCTAATCTCCGAGCCCACCTGCAGACCCATTCAGATGTAAAGAAGTACCAATGCAAAACCTGCTCCCGGACTTTCTCCCGTATGTCGCTGCTCCACAAGCACGAGGAGACGGGCTGCTCCGGCTCTCGCTGAGGACCCCGCGCCCCCCGGCCTCTCACCTCGCGAATACCTATATTATAACTAGTTTCTGTAGGAGTTAGTTTCCTCCATCACCATCGCAGTGTGCACCGGGCTGGACCCAGCTACTCTGGCCCTCAAGGCCCTCACACTCCTTGTTCGGTGCCTCCTGTGCAATGTGAAGGCCTGATCCTTCTCCGAGCCCAGCGTCTGAGGGTGCAGGATTGGACCCCGGTGCAAAGCGAGTGTGTGAGGCTCGGGCGCCGCAGCCCTGAGCCTGACCCGCTGCTGCCACAGCCCCTCAGCAGGTGCACCCCCTTGCCGGAGGCACTCGGCACCTTGCAGGGCTGGACCTGCACCCCGGCCCCACCGCTCCTATCAAACATTGTGACCGTGTAGCTTGGGGGGGGTTGGGGTTTTTTTTATGTTGTTTGGTTTTTGTTGTTTTGGTTTTTGTTTGTTTTTTTTACCGTAACCACTTGGTAACTTTTAAGAACCAATATTTTTGTAATGAAGGACAAAATGTTAACACACACACCCCCAACCCCGAGTGTATATATGCCGCCTGTAGAAGGTGTAACTATGCAATAATACAGTATCCCAGTAGTTGTGAAGCAGCTGCTTCTCCCCAGCACAATGACAATTTGCAATGCCTGCGAGATTAACAGTGTCCATAAAAGGCATGGGTAGCCATTTCAAACACCAACCCTGTTTACAGAGCAGCTATGCACTCAAGCACCTGTTAATATGACTCTTAACAACTGCTTTTCAAGAGAGCTGTGACTAATAGCAGGCACTTGTCAGCTGATACAATGGTGGCCTGTCCCAAGGCTGCCCATCGACAGGTGTGTGCCAAAAGCCCTATTTATGGGTATTGACAGGTGCCTCCTGAATGCATCTTTCTTTGGACATTGTTTTTCATGGAATCATTACAAAGAGGATGTTTACATTTCAAAGGTACACTGGTATTTATATTTTTGTGCCACAATTTTGTACTGATGAAACTTTTTATATAATTATATACAGTTTATTGATATTCAATAAAATGGTTAATTTATAGTAGGGTTTTGTGGGTGCTTAGGGGGAATGTGCAGCAGTGAGTTGTGGGGACTGGGGTGCTGGGCTCAGCTCTCAAGCTCCCACCCTGCGCTCCTGGCTGCAGGTGAAGGGTGAGGGGATCTGCAGAGCCTCTCCGAGGAGGAAAAGTCGGAAGAGGCAGGCTGAGTCAGTTCCTGCCGAAGGGTTGGGGCTGGGCAAGGGGCAGCTGTGTGGTGATGTGGGCTGGTGGGGGCTGGGGTGCAGTGGATCTCCCTGGCTCCGCATCCTTCCCAGCCTGCCTGGGTGGGTGCTGGCTTCCCCGTGGGGCTACTGGAGCTCCCAAAGCCTGGCCATGGCCCCCAGCACTCCCTGGGGAGCAGGTCCATGCTGCAGCATAGGGGATTGCTCCACTGGGGCGGTGGGGGTGCCTCCAGCTCTTGCTGGGCTCCCGAGCCTGCCTGGGGATGGCACCTCAGTAAGCCAAGCCTCCAGGTGGGTGACCTGATGTGGGTGGGGGGCAGTGGAGGTGGCACATTCTGCAGAGCCCTTCTACCAGTGCAGGTGGGGCTGTCCCCTGCGTGCCCACAGTTGTGAGGGGACCGAGGGACAGGTGCTCCGGGATGCCCCAGGTACCTGCCTCTCGGATTTCCATAATGAAACCATCCCAGTGCCCCAAAACACCTGCCTTGCACCTTCCCAGCCACCTCCAAATCTGGGGTGCTTCAGGGACACCACAGTCTTGCCACATGCCTCCCTTGGGGGCTGGGGTTTTGTCGTTCTCTCCCCCGCATTTTCTTGGTGCCATCTCCGGGGCATTGCTTTCAACCAGGGAATAAAAGCGTGTGCCCCCCAGCACTCATCCCCCCTCCAGCCCGCTGGCGCCCGGCTCCCTGTGCCTCTCCCAGGGGCTGTTACGGAGCAGGAAGATGTGTGTGGCTGTAAAAGTGAGCAGAGCTGCTGCTCGGCCCTTCTTTAATTAAGAGCTCGCCCAGTATAAACTGACTTTCCCAGCCGAGTTGGACTCATTACTTGATTATTAAGCAGGGCAGGAAGTTTTGGGTTTGCTCTTGTGTGTGCTTTTTTCTTCCTTTTCCCAACAGGAAGCGGGGGAGGGGCACTAATTACTTTCAGCTTTCCATCCATAAAATCCTGGAGCCGCAAAAGCAGCTAAACAGTTAAAAAAAAGACCAATTTTGAGAACGGACCACCTGCAGGAGCTGGAAAGGAGGCTCAAGGAGCGGGTAAGCATGGAGCAGAAGCCCGCCGAGCCCTGCTGCCCAGCGAGGTGCACGCGGTCTCGCAAGCCCGGGTCAGTCCCACCAGCCCGGGTCGGTCCCACCAGCCCGGGGGGTCCCACCAGCCCGGGTCAGTCCCACCAGCCCGGGTCGGTCCCACCAGCCCGGGTCGGTCCCACCAGCCCAAGTTGGTCCCACCAGCCCGGGTCGGTGGTGGCTTTGCAGCTCCGATGTGCCGGAGTCCTCGGTTATTGCTCAACGTTGGGGCCCTGCAGCATGCATCCAGCCGCAGGGCCATGGGCTGTGCCTTATCCCCATCCACGCATGTCGTGGCTGTCACACACTTGGATGCGGACCCTTTCCCGCGTCATTCAAGCTGTTGCTTGATCCACTGGCACCCACCCGGGAACCCTGCCAGCTCCCTCCCTCTCAATGGGCTTCAACTAATATTGGTTAGGCAGATGAGGAGAGCTGGGAGAAACCTCCTCCTCAGCAATCTTTCCTGTGCTCAGTTGTGATGGCTTTGTCCAGAATCTGGCTGGGACACAAGGCTTTTAGAGGGAAGGTACAAGGTGGAGGACAGCCTAGGCTCCGTCTGACAAATCCAGCTAGCATTCAAACACAAATGCAGCCTTAAAACATGGGAAAAAAAAAATGCTGCCTGTTCTGAGTCACTGAAGCGCAGCCCACTGGCACTTGGGCTGCTGCTGCATCTGCTCCCTGCCCTGCCCAAGCACCTTGTGCCCTGGGGACCACGGCTGCTCAGGTGCTGTTCTGCAGCTTGGGGCAGTGCCTCTGACCTCCCCAGGTTGTGCCCAGGTCTGGACCAGCTGCTGCCCCGTTGCAGGGTGATGGACGTGGCCCAGATTCCTGCTCTTCTGACTGGCTGCTCATTTTCCTACTGCAAAAATATTTCTTATTTCTACACTGAGGGCTCTTAGGGTGAGCAGAGGGCTGGGACAAGGACACCCTTGTGTCCAGCTCAAACCTGCTGCAGATGTAGGCAGTCCCCTCTGTCCTTTCTCTGCCTCCATACACCTTTGGGGATCCATGATGGAGAATTGCACCTGGAAGCTGGGCTTGTGGATGCGTTGCAATTGCTTTTTCATTTCATTTTCAGAAGGAAACCCCCCCAGAGCAGCACCCCTGGCAGCAAGCGCAGCTGGTAGCAGTGCCGTGGTCCCCAGCCCTTGGTCCCCTGTGCTGGCCTGGGCAATGACTGCTGCATGGCGAAGCCGGAAGGTTCATGGCAAAACCTCAGCATTTTTTTCCCCTGTTTTTTCCCCCTCTCTGTTTTAATGCCACAGGAACTAAACACACTGTAAAGCCGCTGCCCACAGCCGGGCTGTTTCATCCAGGTAGCACAGGCTGCAGTTTTGGTGGTGGGGGTGGCGGGGGGTAGGGGGGCAGCCGGCGATTAACGGGAGGAACCATTTGGTGACCACCTTGTGTGACCATCTGTAACAGATTACGGTGTCAGCGCTCGTAAAAGCCGGGATTCAATCAAGCGCCCGGCAGGTAGCGGGGGGCCCCGCTGGCAGGGGCCGTGGTGCCGGGGTGCAGGCTGTGCCGGCTCCGGGCTGCCGCACTCCCCGGGCGGTGGCACGGCCATGGCGTCGAGCGTTTGAACTCCGCTGTTTAATTTCCACGGACCTCCACAGGACCTTTAAACAAGCACGTACGTCCCCTCGGCTCCTGGAGCCCTTTCAAAGGCTCTGGGAAAACCACAAAGTGCCTTTTCTTCCCAGAGAGGAGTAGTTTTTTCTCCCTTCCCTGACCTGATGCAGAATTAAGGGTGTTTGGAAACCCACCGTGCCACGGGACGCCCCCGGGGCAGAGAGCTGGGGCAGACCCACGTGGAGGTACCGGGTTAAAAAGGGCTTTAAGGCTTCCACATGGCTGTTTGAAATAGTCCTGTCTCTGCGGGCATTCAGAATGTCCCAGAGGGGACGAGAAGGGAAATGGGTGGATTACAGCCACCTTTGCAAAGGCTAAGCTTCCTCTGCTCAGTGATTAGGGGGCTGTAGTTCCCAAATTTGCCTTTTTCACCCCTTTCTGTACCCGTCTGTCTCAGGGACAGGCACAAGGCATGCCTGGCCCTGGCACTGTGAGGGTGAAGAGCAGCTCTGGGGGCCCCTGAAATGCCTCCCCCCACCTCCAGGGCAGTAGGAAGGAAAAAATTTTCCACTTTCTTCTGTCACTGCAAAATGGCCCGACAGAAATGTTCTTTTCGTGATCTCCTGGATCCCCCACAGCCTCTGGAGGAGAGCTTCCAGCATCTGAGCATGCAGCCCCCGGAGAAGGTGGGCAAAGCTCAGCTCCTACAAATCGTAGCTGCCTAATTCTTCTTTTGGCTCTTACCTTACCTAGAAAAAGCTGAATAAACAAACAGAAACCTGGCAGGATCCAGGGAAAGGCCCGTTATTAAAGTCAGTTGCTGGAGGGCTGTTTCTGATTTGGGAAGGGAATGACCGGAGCTTCACGGCAGAAGCTGTGATGGCTCGTGGGGTGATCCACGGAGACAACACGGGTTGTCCACTTGAGATACCTGGGACTGCGGGAGGCCTTGGAAGATGTGTGCGTTTATCCTCGCCGGACCAGGGCAGCAGGTGCCGGTGCAGGGCTCAGCGAGCCCATGTCAACAGGCGGTGCTGGTGAAAGCCTCCGTCCGTTAATAGCTCACCATAAGGAGTGGGGTTTACAAACAAGCTGCAGGTGTAGCTATTGTTTTTCTGGCTCTGGGCTATTGACATGAGCAATAATCTCAAATTAATCTTTAATCAGATGATGAACTGATAGCGTGGGGCTGGAGAGGTGTGAGTCTTCCCATGGAGACAAAGAGCATGGCAAATGAGGAGAGAAGGAGCCAGGGAGACCCCAGGGAAGGGATGCGAGGCTGGAGGATTAAAATAAAGATGATTCCTCCCTGCGGATGCAGGTGGACTGGGTTGCAGCATCACCATTGTCTTGCCACCACCTGCGCTCGTCTTTCCAAGGGCATCGCCTCTCCTTGGCTGTGCTGCCTGTGAGTGCCTCCCTGCCTGCCCCTGTGCCCGTGGGGCAAGGGGCGATGCCTGCCCCAGGGCTGCACCGTGCCCAGCCAAGCACCAGCCACCTGCCAAAGCAGCGCGAGCGCACGTGCCTCGCTGGCTCCAAAATCAGGTCATAAGTCGTGCCGGTGGAGGCCAGCTTTCCCCAGGGCAAAGCAAGCACAAGCTCCTCACCCTGGGTGCACGGGGCAGCCCCGCTCATCCTGCTGAGCTGAGAAACACCTTCCCGGGGCTGTGTCACCCTCCAGCTATTTACGTCCCTGGTGCAAATGTTACGGCAGCGGCCATGGCTGGCGGGAGGGTGGGCAGCACCCAGCTGCGCCCAGGGGGGTTTGGGAGACCACGGAAGGACGGACAAGCCCGATATTCTTGTGGGTTAAATGGTTGTTTCTCCTCTTTCACTCTCAGCTGGTCTTGACGATCGTGACAGCTCTGGGGGCTGCTGGTGCTGCCCCCCCAGCAGGCACGAGCTGGTGTGGGCTGGGAGGGGGACTCTGCCCCTGGCGCAGGCAGTGGGTGACTGAGCAAACATCCCGGTACAGCTGCAGGGACCCTCCGCAGAGACACCCTCGCCAGAGCACCGAGCACTTCAGCCTGCTCCCTTAACGGCAGTGGGTTGGAAATGAAAGGCCTGAAGCTGTTACGTGCCATTTCTTCACCCGTGGATGAGCACTTTGGCAGAAGGGACACAAGCACAGGCACAGCAGCGACCCTTGCCCTCCCCACAACAAGAAGTGCAGGAGTTACCAGCCTGCACCGACGGCTTTACAATAGCAATGCTGTGTTGTAATTTATTGGAGATCTGCCTAGAAAATCATCAGAAAGTATTTTAAATCCAGCATAACATACATATTTATGGATCACCTTCTGTTTTACTGGGCTCCCTGAAAGCAATGCGAGGCCTGTTTTACTTTTCTCAATAAAAAGGCTCACATTTCACATGCGAGGAGATTGGCGTCTCCCGAGCTAATTAATCCGGGTTCCCCTCCACCTCCGCATTTTCCACGCAGGGTTATGCTGGCGACACTTTGTCTGTGGCTGCTCCAGGAGGACGGTGCTGCACGCTCAGCCCCCTTCGCTGGCGATGCGCTGGAGGCAGAGGGGGCAAGGCAAGGAAGTGGCGGCGTGTTGCGGCACAGAGTCATGGCCCGTTATAAAGAGCTTCAAGGGCCTGCATTATGTCATTACTCAATTAGCCTGTTGGTAATAGCACTTCATTAGAGAGACAGTTCCTATTCACTGGCCCTAATCCACTTTCTAAAGACAGGGCTGGAGCCATTGATCGCTTTTCCCGCTTTCCCGATGAGGCAGAAAGCGGGTTTGGAGCGCGGCCCTGCAGCAGAAGGGGGGGAATGATCCCACCAGCATGGCCAGGGCAGCCCCCCACCCACCCCAACCAAGACAGGGGTGGCAGCACCCAGCCCCAGCAGCTTGGGGATGTGGGGTGCAGAGCACCTGCCCTTCTCACCAACCTCAGAAATCAGGGAACAGAAGAGGTTTGGTGTCAAACCATGGGCAATGACAGCTGGGACCATGACCTCTCTTCACCTGGCCAGACACAATGGGTGAGCCAGTGCCAGGGATGCTCCTGGGGGACCAGCTGCAGGGATGGGCAGTGTCTGCCCAGCCTGCACCTTTCTTCGGTTCATAGTGGGGGCAGAAAGAAAAGCTACTTTCTATTTCTTTTTTTTTTTTCTTTTTTTTTTTTTCTTGCTTTGTTTCCCCCCTCCTCTGTTCCGTGACACGCAGTGCTCAGTGGAAACATAAGCAGGGTAGGAAGTGGCACGAGAGCAGCACGCAGGAAACTGATGTATGTCAGGAAAGGATGTCAGCACCAGGCGGTGGGACCAAGGGGTGAGCAGCTGGTGCGGGACAACTCACTGACAAGAGGAGCAGGAAGCGAAACGAAGCCCTTCCTTATTTTTAATAAAGGTATCTGCTTCCATTCAAGGCAGTGATAGAGCAAATATGGAGGTACAGGTAGCTCCCAGCCAGCGCAGAGGTGCCCGGCTGGGGTAACACCATGGGGCTGTGAAGTGTTCCCCATGTCCTGCCTGTCCCGTTGGCTTCAAAGCCAGTGGGCTCCTGCACCCCACAGGAACCGGGTCCCCCAGATCTCCCCACCATGATGGCCAGGCTGTTTTCAGCTACAACCCCGTGTGAGGCTTCTGCCCAGCTGGTCCCTGGGGCCTCATCCTGCCACAGCCCCCAGCAGGACACAGCCCGCAGGCACCTCGCCCACCCCACATCCTCCTTCCCCAGGGTGTCCATCAGCCAGATACTCCCTCCCATGCCGTGCTGCCAAAGGAGGAGCTGGGCTTGGGGGTTTTCCATCCCCCATAAAAAATAACCATTGCTCAGACTTCAGGAAGATGCAGCCTAAGCACAGAAGTTATTTTAGGTCAAAAGAAGTACCGGGGTAGGAAAGTTTACTGCCCTGGTTGTGGCAGCTGCTGTCTATGATCAATATCACCCAGATTTCCCCCTCAAAACCTCACTTTACAGCAATAGCTCTCTGCTGTCACTTCCACCGGGCTGGAGGGCAGCAATGTTGGGCCTCCATTTGCTGCAAAAATTTATGGTTATTAGTACTCAAGACTCAGGTGAGGACCAAAAAGCCAGTTTTTAAATGAAGACACCATGGTAGATGGCAACTGGTTTTCCTCAAACAGTCTTCAGAGCACCCCAGGAGCCAAAACAGCAGCTGGCACATGCCTGAGAGACAGGGACTGTGGTCCTCGTCGGCTGCTGGGGAAGAAGGGAAGGCTGGGGCATCACACACCATCACCCATCGGGAAGCCCACATCTACAATTTAGGCAAACAACTTGTTTTCATTCAAACCCTTTTGCCATTTCATAATACTGGCTACTTCTGTCCAAAAGGAAATAGCTGTCCCATAAATAAAGGAAGGTGGGAGGGAGCGTGGGGGAGGCTGCAAGTGCGGGCGAGGCAGATGCAGAAAGCTTTTCCCTGCATGCTCCAGCTCATGGCTGCAGGATAACATCAATAAGCGGAAGAGCAGAGAGAGTCCAAGATGCACACGTGTGCCAAGGAGCTGCTCCCATCTGACCATGCCTCAGACACCCCCAGCCTTCCCCTTGTCACCCTCCGAGCATCCTTCCTGCAAGCATCATCCTGGCCCAGCATAGCAGGGGTGTGCTGGGAGCATCCCTGCGGTGAGCCCCACACACTGAGCCCTGAGCCTGGGCTCCTGGGCACCCAGAGCTGTTTCCCCACTGGAGCAGGAGCTTCAGATGGGGGGACCTGCAAAACCACCTTGTGGCACTGAGCGAGGGCAGGTTGGCAGCACAGGGAACAGCTGGGTAGGTGCAGGTATTGCATCACGACTCCAGCTCTGCATCCTTGCTCATCGCACATCATCTCCACATGCACTTTTTTTCATGCACAGTGGGGAACACTATATCACAGCTGCACCTGTAAGGAGCTCTATGAGCCTGGCGCTGGGGAGCAGGCATGCACAGCAGACAAGCCAAAAGGTGAGAAGGGGCACTAGGACCAGTGCCCTCCCAGGGGACCCTCACTGGTGTCTCCATGGGGAGGCCCAGGACCGCCTGGCCTTGTGTACCTGCAGGTCAGGGCTCTGCTGGCTGCGGGTTTCTCTCTGCTGGCCTGGCCTCAGCTCTGAGCCACTAATAACCAGTTGTAGTTGCGTCTCTCCAGCCCACAGCCCCTATTTGCTTTCAAAACCAAGCTGCGATGGGAATGAATTATCTCTCTTCATTTTCATTTTCCCTCTGTCTCTGCTGCTGGCAAATTAACAGCTTCCCTTGATGCCAAACGGTCTGCAGTTTATCTCCCGAAGCACAAGTTTCACTCCCAGTCTGCTCTGGGGAAACAAAGTAATTGCAGAAAACTATTCTGAAAGTGATCCAGCAGCAAAGAAGTCAGATAAATAGGGACCATATGCACCATGCCAGTCAGAGGTGCCGCACAAGGATGCTCGCACTCGCAGTGCTCCAGTCCCCCCCCAGGCTGGCAGTGTGACTCGCCGGCCCCACACACAGGGCCCTGCTCTGGTACAAAAACTTCATCTGGGGGTGGTTTGCAGTGTTAGAAGCTGACTGAGTTTGCAGACTGATTTTTGCACGCACACTTGCTGGGTGTGTTTTCGCCCAGAGTTTAGCTGGCTCTTGGTGGGGCACGGAGAGGAGAGCCGTTTGCTGACCTGGGGAGCTGCCACTGGCAGGTATTTAAAGCAGCCTCCGGGTGCAACACTGTGGGGACAATTTCCAGTGCATCATGAACGACTCTTCACAAGGGCCCCATTTGCTGTTGAGCCACATGGGATCTTGCCAACATGGTCTCATTCTAGCTAAGGCAGAGACTTGAGCTTTCTCAGCTGCACCAGGCTTGGCTCTTTGCTTCCCATGACCCATTTTCCCCCATTAAATGGGGTGGATGCTGTGAGATCTGTCAGCCCCCAGCCAGGCTCCTGCGCTGCTGAGCAGGATCCAGCCCCAGCCCCACACCACAGAGGTCTGCCATGGCCCTTGGGGGTTCTGCAAGGGAGGGCAGAGGCAGATGCAAAGGATCCTCTGCAGCAGATGACACCAGGGCTGTTGATCCCTGTGCAGCCCAGCCCTGCCTGGTCACACACATGCATTTCGGGTGCCCCTTTGGTCCCTGTTGGCGAGGCCAGTGCTGCCTCACTGCTCAGAGCTGCTGGGCAGCCAGCTCTGTTCCTCCCCAGCCAGAAGAAGTGGCAGCCAAAGGGCTCATCCCACAGCCACCTTCACCCCATCCCTGCTTTACGTCAAGGAGCCCCAGCACAGATCAAAGTGCTCTGAGGTTTTCCTTGTGCGGTCTGAGGCACTCTCAGAGGGCAATGCTCTGCTGTCAGCAGCCCCTGGCCACTGGTACGGAGTTTTCCCCTCCCCCAGCACAGCCACCTTCTTTTTGTCCTGCAGGCAGGTGGGTGGGTGCTTGGCTGGGTCTGCAGACCCTTGGCACTGCTCAGCACTGAGCTCCTGCACCGGCTGCCCGCCGTGGTGCCTGGGCTTGCAGAGCTCCCATGCCCCTTGCTAAGGCACCGCTGGGTCTCCTGCTCAGCGTCACCTGCACCTGCCTGTGGATGTGGGGTGACGGCAGTGCCTGGCACAACAGTGGTGACTGCCACAGTGTGGAGCTGGGGAGTGTGATGGCGTGTGGTCCCTCCTGGGAGGCATGAAGCCCTTGGATGCCTGTTATCACTAAGTGTCAGGGAAAATACTGTAATTAGACAGAAAGAAGGAAAATAATAATGGCTAATGCTTCCAAAAGTAATTTGGGGAGCCTCAATTTAGAAAGCCAAAACTGAGCTGCCTTGAAGAGGCTGTTTTCCAGAGGCTTCTCCAAAACGTCTGGAGGAGCGATCCATCGTTTGGCACCAGCAGCGTTTGCCATTTCTACAAGCTGTGGTCAGGAACCGCTAGTTAAGATGCCTGCCTGCCTGGCGCTGGGGGTGCCCATCACCAAGAGGTGAGTCATCTTGCAAAACCCTCCGGCTTTCGCGTGGGCCAGCCTGTGCCACCCATACCGGGCCAGCATTACCCTGGGCTTGGGATGCTACCACGAGCGAGGCTGCTGAAAATAGTCCCTGGCACCTCTCCATGCTGCCGGGCTGGGCCAAGTGTCTCTGAGACTTGCTTCCAGCTTCCCCATACCCCAGTGGGAAGAGGAGCCTCTCTCCCTTCACACTGTCTTGGCCCCCCTCTGCCCTGCTCCCCCTGGCTGGGGCAGAGCCCCCCATCCCCCTGCTGCCGCCCAGCCCCACAGCTCTCCCCATGGCCACGCTGAAGGCAGCATCGTATATAAAATTAGCACCCATGCAGGAGGCTGCCAGGGGAAACCTGCCCTGGGCGGCCACAATGGGAAGCAGATGCTCTGTGATTAAGCCCACATGCACAGGGCAGCGCCGTCCGAGTGGGGCTGCAGTGCCCGGGCCAGGGGATGGAGGGCACGCGCTGGAGCAAAGGCTGCTTCGGGCAGGGATGTCTCGGGCTGGCAGCCAGCGGAGGGGCTGGAGGCAGCCCAGCTTCTGCTGGCCAGGGCTGGGGAGGGATGGCAGGATGGAGCCAGGGGAGCTGTTTCTGCGTCCCCCAGGAGTGATGATTGGGGTGGAAATGGTCTGCCTGATGGCAACACCCCAGGCTTGCAGGAGCTAAGCTGAACTTTTCAGCCCCATCAGGATGACAGAACTGTGTGAGACAAGGGCTGGGGAGCGGCATCCTGATGGCTTGCACTGCCGGGGTTGAAGCCCTGGAGGCCAGGAGGGTGGGGAGAGCCATCCCCAGTGCATCTCCAGCACAGCAGCCCCAGCACTAATGCCATGTGCAGTCTGCTTGGAGGAATGAGCATCTGGCTCCAGCCAGCAGCTCGACTCCCTAAACCTTCCTCCTCCATACACCCTTGGGTCACTGAAACGCCGTATCTCTTCGCTGCAGAAAGGGATGCAGTGGAGTTTCAAAGTCCAGGGGCCGGTGACCCCGGCTGGGCCTCCTCTGCGTGGTGCAGAGGGAAGATGCAGGTTTGCCATCTGCAGCCAAAAGCCCAGCACCAACAACCCCTGTAACCTGAGAGCGATTTTCTAGATAAGATCTAGGCAAAGCAGGGGAGTTTGCAAGGTCAGGTCACAGGGGGCTTGCTGACCCCTCTGAACACCAGCACCAGCAGGCGAGGGAGGATGCTCATCAATGTTGCCAGCTTCATTTCTTCATGTTTTCTTCATGTTTTCTTCCTGTGCATTGTTTTGTCTCTGAAGGGGGAGAAGTCCCTACTTATCTCCTGCCCTCTCCGGTCTCCCCAGTGCGGTTTCTCCAGCCATGCAATAAGGGATGGCCATTTCTGTTTCTTCTCAAGGCATTTTTCCACCCACCCTCCCTAGCCCTGGTGGGAATTGTCAGCTTTGAGATAACAAGAAGGATGAATTGTTCGTACAGGATGTTGCATGAAGCCCAAGTGCTATTTGCAGGCAATTTTAATAAGTAATAATAAGGAGAGAGAACTCCAAAGGAAGTAACCTGGTACAGCAGACAAGGCAGATTAATCAAGGCAGGGAGGAAATACTCCCCAGAAATGAATCTGGCATGAGTTCCTGCACACCAGTCCCACGATCCTGTCTGCCACCACAGGCAACTCTTATCTGAAACAGTCCAGTGTTTAAAATAGACTGGAAAATAAATAGTCTTCCAGCGCGACTGATCCTCCAGAGCCTGCAGTTCATCCCAGCAGCATTTACAGTTTTCTCTGGAGTGTTTCCGACATGTACTTCAAGGCCTTCCAACTCTTTTCTCCTCCCCTGCTTGTGACATTAATGAACCTTAAGGGATTCTTAAAGCACGTTTTATGTGGATGTATTTTTAAGCAGGAGAAGGAGAGAGCGGTTCCCAGCCCTCCGTGCCTGGGATGGATGGAGACTTGCTTTGCGAGGCGCACTCCAAACAGGAATCCATCAAACGCCAGGGCTAAGTGTTGCTGCAGCAGCTCTGCTAGCTGTGAAGTTGTTTAATGTTCATTGTTCACAGCTGTGTCACCCTAATAGAGTATTTTATTGTTTTTCCAGTTGTACTTAAAACCATCATTCATTATCCTGCCTAGCCAACGAGTGCCTCACCTTTAATTGATGACACCAGACAAAATGCCTGGTCAAAGTTTCCAGTGTCTCCACCATAACTGGGACTGGCTCCCTGCCACCCCAGACCCTGCCAGCACAGTTCTGCCCTGGCAGGTGACGTGGAGGGTGAGTGGGACACGGCCGCTGGGAGCTCCGGTCCCTCGTGGTGCGGCTCCCAGGGGAGCAGGGGCTGCTGCAGGAGACCCTGCACGGAGCAATGGCTGTGCCCAGCCTGGGGCACCAGCTCGGTGCAGAAACCTTTGGGAGAGAGGAGAGCAGACACCCCGAGGTGCCAGGGATGCTGCAAGCCACCTGCCGGGCTGTGACAAGGACCAGCCTGGGCAGCTGCAAAGCCCTTGGGACCATCCCTGCCTGCCTGGAAAGCAGGGCACCCGTGGCCATCACCTTGCCCTGATCGGATCAGCCCCGACCAGCGCCTCTCCTTGCCCACGAGGGGCAGGCGAAGGCAGCGGCGAGGTCCAAACAACCCCAGTGCTGCGCATCCCACTGTGCCCAGCACCAGCATCAGTGTCACCTCCCGTGGGTACGCTGTGCTGGGTCTGACAGCCCCAAAATACACCTTTTGGGCCAGCCGAGCCACCTCCCCATGTTGTCCCTGCACACAGGGCTGGCCCGTCCCCCGTCCTGCCCTGAGCCACCCCAACGCCCACCCTATGTGACGTCTGCGTATGACAACTAATTGCAGTGACTGATTTTTTTTGCTGGAAAACTGCCCTTTTTCAGGCAAGAAAGTCTCTGCCCTGTGTAAGTCCTGACAGACTCTCTACAGTAGTTAAAAGGCACGGCATTAAAGAAAAAGAACTTAAACAACCCCAAAGTGAAGGTCTTGTAATTTATTTACTCCCCCCAATGAATGCTGGTTGCAAATCACTCTGTATAAAAATAACTCCTTTCTCCAACTTTTGATCTCTGATATTCCTGTATTTCCCTGGGGAAAATGTAAATCTATGAACTTATTACTAATGTTTCCTGTCCCTGACAGTGGAGCCAGTTGATATTTTACTTGAGAAGCTGGAGAGAAAAAAAAAAAAAAAAGCAGCATAAACTTAATGACTGCGGACTGTTTCCAATCTTAGTTTCACTTTTCAGATGGAGAGTTTCCATCTTACAACAGGGAGAGGGAGATTTTTAAATAAAACATGATTTAACTTTAGCCAAACTTCCTCCTAGTGTTTATGCTTTTGGCTCGGGGCTTGATCCAGTTAAAGCTGGTTCCTTTTGAAGCAGCCCCGGCTCATCACCGCACACCGACACGACGGCTTGGAAATTGTCTGTTCCACTTCTGGTTCTGAATTCCCCAGCCTGTGCCGGCTTCGTTGCCCTCCTGCCTTGCCCTGCCTCGAGGAGCAGCTCCTGGCTCCTGCTCACCTGTGCGGGCAGTGGGCAGTGGGCAGGGGGGGTGATGGTGATGGTGGTGTGGTGGCACCTTGCGCTTGCTGGGCATCCCCTCGGCACTGCTGCAGGCACCTGGCTTGCCTGTGTAAAGCGTGGCCATATAATGCAGCTCCATGTCACCGCTGTCCCTGACCATGGTCATTTTGCAGCCCCAAAGCCACGTCCAGCAGCAGCTGGTGGGGAGGTGCAGGGCAGAGGGTCCAAAACACTTTTGGAAAGTTTTTGAATTGTTTCATTTTGGTGTGTTCCCCGCCCCCAAACTAAACATGTTTTTAGTCCACAATAGGCTTTGATTGGAAGTGTAAGCTCTTTAGTGGAAGGTTCTGCTCAGCCTGCTGTGCTCCTGCCCAGGTACAGCACAATCTCTGTGAGGTTTTTCAGGTTTTTTCCTATTTCAGGATAGAGAAAAAACCCCACCAAACACCAGAAAATCTCAGCACGCAGGAAGATCATTTGCTGGCAGTGCCAGCGCTAGGAAGATGGCTGCACCACAGGCAGCCCAAGCCTGGCTCCTGCAAAAACAGCCTCTGGCATCTCCCTCCTGGCTTGGGCTCTTCTCCCCATCCCGAGAGCCCTGCCAGAGCGGGAGCACTCCGAGTCCTGGGATGGCTGGCATCTAAGCGGGACATCAGCTCCTCTCCTGCCTGCCCTGCCTGCACCTGCAGCCCCCTGCGCCTTGGAGCTGCCCACCAGCCCCACTCAGCCCCGCAGCACCCACGCCGGGCTGGGTGCTGGTGGTGCCGGGGGCACTGGGGCGATGGGCGAAGCAGAGGCAGCCCGGCCCCATGGCCGCTGGCCGGAGCGAGCAGCAGACCTGACGCCAGGCGTGGAAGCCGGCTCCCGCAGGAGCAATTCAGGCACTGTTTTAACGTCAGCCAAAACACAGGGAATAAAAGGAACTTTAATGGGGTCTAAGTTGAGCTGTGCACCCTGGAGGATTCCTGGCTGCCTCTGTTCGTGTCAGATAAATAGCTCTGTGACTGCAGTAATGTTTAACATCCCCTCTCATTATCTCGCTGGCATCCCTGGGCTCCTGCAGGGATTGCAGCCAGGCCCTGGCCACATCTTCCTCCCCAGTCCTCGTCCTGCTAGCTGGGCTGCAGCAGCACTTAAGAGCGTTTTTGTAATGCAGCTTGATCCAGGGCTTGGAAGAGGCTGTGAGCTGAGCTCAGTGCTGGTCCCACCACAGGGTGAAAGCCCCAGGGCTTCTGCCACCAGGAGAGCTCCCGCACCCTGTCCTTGCAGGTCGGCCCTGTCCCAGTGCTGCCGGCTGGCCAGGCAGACATGGTGTCAGCCTCAGTCCCCTCCTTGCCTCAGTTTCCCCATCTGTAGCACAGCCTTAGTGAACCCAACAATTTTTTTCTAAAGAGCTTTGAAGTTTAAAGCTGAAAAAAAGAAGCACCTTATACACAGGCAGTCAGTGTCTTATCATTATTAATAATTAATAATTATTAAGCCTAATAAAAAACATCAGCCATTCCACCATCCCTAAGGGCCTGTTGGAAAGAAGGGTCCTTATGTCCCATATGTCCTGTGCCCCTTCCCCAGTGGGTGCTGGTGGGCATCCCCTCGCAGGCTTCTGCGCAGCATCTCCCTTTCTGCCAGGAAAGGTTTGATTTTTCTACGAGAGGGCTGGAGAGAAACTCCACCTTTGGGATGACCCCCGTCCTGGCGGGGGTGCCTGCCGCCCCGCTCCGCCGGCGGGTCAGACAAGGGAGGATTGAGCCGTGCAACCTGCCGGCCCTTAAAGGGCTGTTTGTGCCCGGACCACCGGCACCGCTGCGCTGGGGGGAGACGGTCCCCCCTGCTCCACTGCAGCAGAGGAGCTGTCTCCAGCTAACCGCACATTCCTCGCCCTCCCAGACACCCGCCGAGGCCCTCGCCTCCCCTCGGCTGGATGATCCCTGCCACTGCTCCCCAGGGATGCTGAGCATTGCCTGCTGCAGGAGGGGCTTGGGGAGAGGACCCGTATGGCTCCCAGGGACGCGCGTGTGTGTGGTCTTTCCCTGGCAGCTGAAGATGTGAATGAACAAATGCTTTCTTGAGGCGCCGTCTCACTCACCCCCAGCTCAAGGGGAGACCCAGCACTATAGAAGCAGGTGAAAACATCGCCAGACTGGCCCCATTGCCTGGATTGTCCCCATAGAGCTTGGATAAACCATGCCATGCCCCTTCCAGGCAGGGCAACCCTTGCACAGACCCCGCAGTGCCCCTGGGCTGAGGGCAGAGGAGCTGGGACGGGGTCCCCAGGTGGTGGCTGTGGGTCCAAATCTAGCTCCTGCCAAGTTCATCCCACAGAGGGGTTCAGGGGATGTCTGGGGTTTGGGGCTGAGGCAGCTTGTCTTCAACTTCTGTCCCAGTGGCCAGTGTCTCCTGAGCCCCCAGAACATGCCGGTCAGACTGGCGAAGAGGAATGGCCCTGGGTTATGCGGCTGCCCAGGCTCTGGGGTCCCTCTTTGCCCACCCCATCCCTATGAATTCTTTGAGCTGGTTGTTGGCGCTGCAGGCTCCCCATGTTGCACTGACCACTAACATGAGGCTGTGCAGGTCCGGGGCCCCAGACAAGCAGGGCATTTTCCAACATCTCCCCTCATCTCTGAGCTCTTCTAATACCTCCCTCCTAATAATGGTCTGTTTTTCCCCTCTCCAGGCTGGGCTCAGAGAGCAGGGCAGGCTCCATAGGCATGCTGACGGAGACAGCCGTCCCACCACATTTTTGGGCATGTTAGGAGGTGGTTGGAAATACCATGCTTTTATTTTCATTTCCCTTCGTTGTAACTACAGCTTGGCAGGAACCCACTCCCCAGCCGCGAAGCCTCCCCATGTGGGCAATGCCTCAGCAGGGTCCGGCAGCTCACAGCCACCCCTTGCCAGCTGCATTGCTCTGTCCGAATTATTCCATTGCCCCCAGCAATGGAAACCCAGTGCTGCTCCCACCTCTCAAGTGTGAACAGCCCAGTGTACCTCAGAACAGCTCTACAGCTCCAGGGGCTGCTTTTAAGACAAATATTTCACCGTGGAGACCCACAGCAAACGAGCAATTAGGTTGCCAGTGCAAAGTTTCCAGGATCTCACCATCCATGTGTCGAGCTGTCATGCCCACAGCTGTAACATCTGTCCTCTAACGCCTGGCAGCGGGGTGGGAGCATGCAGGCAGCGCAGGGTCCTCGCCTCCAGTCCCATCCTGGAGGAGCCCCTGTTTGTCAGCCAAGTCCTCCATCCAATTTCAAGCTGAGTGTTACCCACCAGCTGCCTGGCTGGGGCTGAGCTGTCGGGATCCCTGTGAGCGGAGCCAGCCGTTCTCTGGCACAGCAGGGCAGGACATGGCTGATCGCCCGCCAGCACTGGAGGTGACAGTGGGTGCCACTGAGTTGGATGCCACTCCGGTCCCCCTTGGTGCTCCCTGTGTTCAGGGGAGCCCATCGGTACTTTTCACCCTCTCTGTGAGTCTGCAGGTGGTTTCCTGGCACTCGGGGGCAGGATTAGCTCTTAGCGCTTGCCAGCTAGCAAAGGTGCTTATTGTCACCTCTGTGGGGACGTGGGGCCAGGCTGGCACTTGTGGTGCCATGCCAGGGAGGCTGCCTGACCTCAAATCTGCCTACAGCCTGCCTGCCTGGCTCGCTTCTCCTTTTGGGCATTTAACACCATCTGGAAGCTGTGCTGTGGGGAGAAGAGAAGAGAGACAGACGAGACGGACGGGAGCTGCTCTGATGTTAAACAGAGACGGGGAAGAGAGAGCGGAGCCCGTGAGCGCCCCGGTGAGCAGCCCAGTGCCGGGGACAGGGTGAGAAGCACGTTTGTGTCATTACTCATGGAGAAGCTGGCAGGGAGGCATGCGGGGAGGGCCAGATACCCACTGCTAAAGCACTGCTGACTTTGCACAGGCATATCAGGAGGGAGCACAGCCTGGCTGCTGTGCCGGGATCCAGCCTCTTCCCACTGCAGGAAGCACAAAGGGAGCTCGAAGCGCAGAGCCAGGGATCTCCGTGGCCCTGGGGCTGGTGCAGGGTTGGACCCACTGTGGGGATGCATGGCAGCATCCTTGGCCGAAGGGAGAGGGGAGCACGGCAGCAGGGCGCCATGCTAGGGAGGAAAGCCCTGCCAGCCTCACACCAGGACCCACAGCTCCACACGGCCCCTGCCTCACGCCGGCCAAGTTTTCCTCCACGGATCTTTACATACCTAAATAGGGCACAGAAAGAGAAGGAAAAACCCAGGGGAGGAAACGGCCTGTCCCCAGCAGCCCTCAGCACACGCTTCCTCTGCCGAGCAGCCAGGGAGGGCTTGGGTGGATGGCGGGGCCACCTCTGCGCCCCACGGGGAGGCCGCACCTTGGCACTGGGTGAGAGCATGAAGCACATCGGCTGTCCCAGGCTACCAGCACCCCTTTTAATCTCTCCGCCTGGATCTGCAGCGGGAATAGCCAGGCCCCTCTTCCAAGGATGCAGGGCTGTGATCCAGCCACACCTGGGCTCATCCCCCAGCCCTCTCCAGCCTGGAGTTCCCTCTGAGGCTGTAAAATGAACCAGGAGCCTCATTGTGTCCATTTGGGAAAAGGGTGCAATTTCCCTGGGCGGCACGTGCTGGCAGCCTGGCAAGCGGGGAGGTGGCCAGCATGCCGTGCCCTCGCAGGGGGACACACAGCTGCTGAGGGATAAAGAGCAAAAATTCCCCTCCCGGCTCCCAGCGGGTGGGCGCTGCAGGGAGCAGCACCGGGAAGCAGCGCTGTGGGAGCACGTGAGCTGGGACAGAATCCGTGCCAGTGGCTGGGACTTTCCCAAATTGCCAAGGGTGCTGGCTTTGCAGCCGAGGGGCAGCTGTGGGGAGGGGGCCCTGGCGTGCGGTGGTGGCTCGAGGAGGGGCTGGAAAAGGCCAGGGCCATGGTTGCCAGCAGCAGGGAGGGGAGCCCTGGCACCCACTCCCGGGGATCAGCCCAGCCCAGATGCTCAGCACTGGGCATTTGGAAACAGCCCAAAGCTTTGCTTTTGTGCGTGCTTTCATCCCAAGCAGGACTAAACCTGGAACCAAAACCCAAAAGCTTTCAGGATACTCATGGATGAAACCTGCATGGACTTTATAGCCCAGTTCCACCTGCCAAGACCATCTTCACCACCACCATGGGCCTGGGTCAGTATGTAGCTTCCCCCACGCTGGTTAGTTCACGCACAAGGTGGGCAACCCCACGCAGCCCTGCCTGCCAAACCCGAGCTGGCTCTTGTCAGGTCCTCAAGAGGTCCTCGGAGAATGGATCGCTCTTTACATTAACACACTAAATTGACCCAAGCAATTCTTGGACAAATCTAAACCTTCTTTTTCTGAGAGTGTAGAGATCGCTGCCTTAATTAGCAAGCGAAATCAGACCTCAGCAGCAGCCCAGTGCCACAGCTCGGTGCAAAGAGCATCCTGGGGTAACCCCGGAGGGTGTTGCGGCAGCCCCATGTTAGATGGATGTTATCTACCACAGCCGCTGAAGCACAGAGCAGCAAAGGCAAATGCCACCTGCAGTGACAGTGGCAGTGACAGCGGGCCACTGCAGCAGAGCTATGACAGTGCCCACACCAGTGCCTGATGCCAGGATGGCTGCAGGTGGTGGCAGGCAGAGGCTGGGGGGGGGCGGCACAGGGAAGCCCCTGCCACCTTCCCCAACGTGCCCCTCTGCCTGGACACAAAGGGAATGAGCCTGAGCTCGGGCTGGGCAGGAGGGAGGGCATCATTCCTGAGTCACCCACAGGCTGCACGGAGCGGGGCTGGGCAGGGACACGGGGTCATGATGTGCCGGCACTTGGGTCCCTGCCTGCACCCACTGCCTCTTCTCCTGGGCTCTTTCTCACCTGTGAGTAACCCCGGGAGCTGCTGCGGCAGAGGCAGAGGAGCCAGGGTTCAGCAGGAGGTGGCTGCACAGCCTGGGATGGGGAGCTAATGCAAGCCGAGGCTTTTTGCTGGTGCATTAGTCACTGAAGATTGCATCGCTTCACAGGCATCCATCCCCTCCTCAACCCCGATGGGGCACAGGGAACCACAAGTTGTCTGAGAGATTTGTATTTCCCCCAAAATAAAATGCCACCTGTGCAGACAGAGCTGGGAGTGGTGGGCCAGCGGGGACCCCACAGCACCCCATGGCCGTCCGGGCTGCGCCCCTCGCCCCACAGGGAGCACACACCCTGCGGGCTGGGGCAGGCGATGGAGCTGTGACGCTGACGTTAGCTGGAGAGCTGGAAAGTTTTCTACATACCAGCATTAGCAGGAATGTTATTTACTGAGTGAGGAGAGGTCTGACAGGAGAAAGCCTCTTACCCAGCTCTTCCCCATGTATGGCTGTGGACCGGCGTTACTCAGCAGGATACAGCACAGACAGAGGCACCGGCGCCGCGGGACGGCTCTCCTCAGAGGAAGCTGGATGTGGGATGGGGGGCACCTCCCCGTGCCCCCGAGCAGCCAGCTGGGCTTTCACCATTCACCCCACCGAGCAATGGCTTGCCCCAAGCTGTGTTGGGGTTGATTCCCAGGACCCCCACGGCTGCCTGTCCCGGCTCAGCTGGATTTTGTAGAAGCAGGGGGACACAGATGGGACATTGCCATCAGCATGTGGCCCTGGGGATACATCAGGGCATGGGGAGGCTGCCTTCATGGGGAGCAAGATGAGTGGAGCATCGCACTGAGAAGAAACACAGGCCTGCCCTTTCCCTTAATAAGCCTCCTTACAGCTCAAAGCAAATATTTTTATAAAAGTGGGATTTCACTTCCCATTTGTATTTCTGACATTTGGCGAAAGCTGACAGTGAACATGTTCAAAGAGAAACAACACTGTTTCCTGAACCTGTGGACTTTTCCCAGCCCCAACGTGGCCCCGGGGAAGCCCGTCTGTGTCCCTCCTGTTGCCCAGGGCTGCCCATGGGTGGGGGGATGCCTCCACTCAGGATAATTATTGGTCACAGAGGGGGTGGATTTTCCTGAGTCACAGGCACATCCAAAGGCTCTGCTCTTCTCCCCAAGGACTTCAAAGGCTTCGTAAACATAAATAGGTGTAGCCCCAGAGTTCAGTCAATAGAGCCTCCTCTGCCAGGGGGGACATGGGGGGTGTGAGTCTCAGCAGCCTCAAAAGCACCCAAGGTTGCACTATGCACAGCCAAGCAATTAAACTCAGGCACTTTTCTTCTCCTGCATCCAAATTCTTTGCTGTTTCTCCCTCCTTGGATGCTCTCACCACTCCCCTCGCACCCTTGTCCCTGACCTGCTGATATTCCTGGGAACAGCCCCAGTGGACACCAGGAGCGGGTGGGAAGGGGAGAAGTGGTGGGGATTATTCCTGAGCAGGAGGCATTCTGAGGGTGGCTGAGCAGATGCGAGCGTGTTTTCCAGCAGTGACTGGCTGGGGAAGTTCACGGCATGACTCACGCGCTTTCCCAAGTCCCTGAATCGCAGCATTGTGCTGAGAAATCAGAAACATGCTGCCACCCTCCCGGCATGGCAACATCCCTCCTCGGTGCCTGTGCCACGGTAGCCTCTTTGCAGCCCTGCAGCTCGGTTCTGAGAAGAGAAATGGGGGGGGAAAGAAGCAGCTTCTGAAGCAAAAGCCTCCTCTGAGGGCTGGGCTCGGTGTTGAGCCACCGATGTGCTTTGGCAGATCAGAGGCCCCAGAGGTCTCAACCAGCTACTTTAAAATGCCTCTTTTCCTTGGCATCCTGGGAATCAAACAAATTGCACAGGAGGGCATGCATATGTGTGCTCCCTCAGCAAACAAGTCAAGAAAAAAAAAAAACAGCAACCAAGAGGAGCTTTTTCCCAGTGCCCCTCTGCCAGCACCACACCTCTCCCCGCATGCCGAGTACACAGTTTATTTTCCTTCCCATTAAAGTCTCTCCACCAGCCTGGCTCTGGGAAACTCAATTTATGCTCAGAGCTCTGGGTATATTATTCCTAGCGGGAACAGAGCAGGGCAGTCAGCGCGGAGGCGGCTGAGGCAGCCGAACAAGCCGGTCTTTGGTTTCGCGCCGGCAGCGGCGTGCGGGGACGGGAAGTCCCCGTGCAGACAGAAAGTCTGCAGCACCGCCGTGGCGGCCGCCCCATGCCACCACAGGGCTGGCCAGGGCTGGGGCCATGGGGCCGTGAGGGCTGGGGGGGCTCCAGTGGTGCTGAGACAGAGGGAGGGAAGGGGGCTGCGCTGGGGCTGGAGCCTCAGGTCAGTGCATGGTCCCAGCCGGAGCAATGGGCACCTCCTGCGCATCCCAGGGTAATGGCCCCACTGGCGTCCTCTGTGCCACCCACTGCCAACTGGGCAGGCCATGCCACAGCTAAAAAAATTGGGAGGCTCGGTGGTGGTGGGGTGAGGCAAAGGCTCTTGGCTTTGTCCCCAAGAGCCAGCTCCAGCCCCTGCCACCGCTCAGAGATGCCCCATAGGCTCTGGCCAGCCCATCCCATTGTCCCATTGAATGCCCCAGGGGCCGGGAGGACAACAAACAGGGCAGATCCGAACAAGAGGCATTCCCAGCACTCAGCCAGGTGTTCTCCAGCTGTTTCACTGTACCTGAGCTGGCTGCAGCAGGACCTGTTGTATTTTCCCATGGCAGAGCTGGTGCAATGGAGAGAAAAGCCATGTCCGTGCCTCTGCCACAGCATCCCACCTGACCTTCGCACCTGACCTTCGCCACAGCATCCCACCAGACCTCCACCACCTCCTTCTATGTGCTTCTCTTCTAGACCCGTTACATGTGACCTCACACAAATTAACCCTCCAAACGTCTGGTATGAGCAGGAGGTGACCTGCCATCCCCACAGCTGGTTTTTCCCCTGCTTTGCAAAGTTACAATAGCTCCTTGTTCCTCTGTACGCCCCATTCCTCTCCTGTATCACATCCTACACGACTGCTTTGCAGTGACCTCATCTTTCTTTTTTTCCATGCCTCCTGCTGAAACCAATGCCCCACTGCTGTGTCCCAGCCTGTGTCCCACGCTGTCTCCTGGGGGTGCCGGAGGGGACAAGGGTACCCAAGAGCCAGCCAGCCACCAGCCCCAGCACCCATGGGGTAGCACCAGCATCCAGGGACACACACAACCAGAGAGTGCAACCTGTGAAGGTTTGCAGTTGTGGCTAAAGGGCCATCTGTGAAATCCATTTGCAGCTTTTTCCTGGATTTTTAACCCCTTTATCCCACCTAGCCTTGGTCTGTCCTGTGATGCTGAGCAGCCACCCAGCTCCTGCCTTTCTTCTGGGGCATGCGGTGACTCTGTAGGGTGTAGCCCCATAAGGGACCTCACCCCAGATGTGTGTTTGTTATCAGACACCTCTTCTGTTTCACACATCATAAATGTCCTGGAAACCTGTACATCAAGGCTGCTCAGCAGCCATGCACACAGGACATCTCTTGCCCAGGAGATTTAAGACAACTTGGCATCTCTGACTGGGCAGCACTATTTGGGGCTGACAACAGGGCCCATTTTCAGGGTGCAAATTTTTTTTTCTTCTCAGGACCTTTCCTGTGCCCTCTCCTCCTCCCGGCTCTTTCATGTGGCTTCACAGGAGCCCAGCTTGCATGAAGCAGGAGGAAATCACCAAAGGCTTTCTTCCCCCAGGGTCTGGGACCTTCACATGTGGCCAGGGCTGTGGTTAGCCAGAAGAAAACATTTGTGGTAGCCAAGGGCTGGTGAGAAACCAAGAGAGCCGTCCACTCATCCTGACTGTGCTCATCCATCCCAGGGTGCTGGGGAAAGGGACCGGCCAGCCGTGGTAGGCACCAGTGGCAGAGCAGGACTGGACTTCTCCTGCCTTACAGCCTACATGCTGGGCTGAGTGCCCGGGGCTGGGATGAACCTCCCTTTGGGTGCCACCCACCTGGTTTCTGCATGCCCAGAGGACCCCCCCCTTGGTGACAAGCGCATCCCAGTGTTCCACGCTGCCTGCAGCTGACGATGCCTCTAGGTGGGTGGTGGTTAAGCACAGTGACCCTTTAGCAGGAGTTCCGAGGCTTGGTTACTCACACCCTGGCACAGGAGCAGCTGAAAGCCATCTGCCTTTTAGCTTCCCACTGAAATAGGACCTTCCTCTGGCTCTGCCCCTGATAGGCATCACCTGGGGAGGGAAGGTCTTGGCTGCCCCTGGGGCAGGCAGGAGCAGTCTCTGAAGGACCATGCTGCAGCACAGGTGTCCCAGGGCAGCAGGACCGCTCTGGGGACATGCTGCATGAAACTTCCTCCCAGTCCCTGTGCTGGTGAGTTATGAACTGGGTGATGTTGCAAGGCCTAGGGCTGTCCCTGTGTCAGCAGGGAATGCAAACACTGGGTGTCTCCTGGGCTCCCGCTGGTTAGGGGACACCCAATGATACCTGCATCTTCAAGTGAACCATGAAGATACACTCAACTGAGCACAAAGGAGGAGCCAGGTCCCTTTAAGCCTTTCCTATTTAAAACCATAAAGTCTGGGGTTCCACACAGGCAGTGGGGGGCTCACCTGTAAGCCCACCTCTTGCCTTTCAGATGGTGCTTGCCTGCTTGTGCAGTAAGGAGCTGGAGGAGATGTTTTGCTGTGGGCGTAAGCCTTGGAGCAGGGCAGCACATGCCTGCGAGCATCAGCATGAGCTCACGTCTGCTGGCAGCAGCGCAGCCCAAAGAGCCTTAAGTAGGTGTTGAAAATTAGGAGTTTCTTTCAAGAAGCTCTCGGGGTGGGAGGCACTGTGTGGCTCAATGGTGATTGATAGTGTGTGACTAGCTCACAGCCGGGCACGGCCACTCCTGGCCATGAAGACCTCGACGCTGACAACCTGGGGGGGGGGGTGGGGGGAAGGATGGAGGCGCTGGGGGGCATGGCCAAACCCTGTTCCCCCATGCATGTGGCTGGGCACGTGGCCACTGAAATGCTCCCCTGGCCCTCGCCACCCAAACATGGGGCTGGGGAGGAGAAGGGAGAGGTTCCTCTGCACCAAACTGTGGTTGATGGGGACATACAGCTAACCTCTTTGCTGCACACCCTGTAGGAGATGGGCATGCTGCTCAGTCCTGCTCTGCATGCTCCAGAGCCTGGGAGCTGCCCGAAAAGCCCTGGATATGGGCACTCCTCCACTACCTGTGATGGTGTGCCCTCAGGAGGCTCTGTAACCAGAGCTGCTTTGCTTTGCTCTTCTCTTGTAGTTGTTTAGGGTTCATGGGTGATGCTTAGAAACTAAACCCGTGCCTTATTTCACAGCCAGTTCGCCAGCACGGTGACTGCATTTGAGAAGCTGGGCTGGCTCTGTGCCTGGGGCAGGCATGGGGCTCCCTGCTCTGACAGTCGGGGCAGCTCCTCCTGCCTCGAAAATACCCCCCCGGTTGCTCTTGTTTCAGTGTATGTCTGCCTGCCCTGCGACTAGACCTGCTCTTGAATTCCTCCCAGGAGGGCCAGGTGAGCTCACAGCGGGGTCTGTATCTTGTGGGTGCTGTGAGGCTGTGTGCGCATGTGCCGCGGCAGAGCACGAGGGCCTTCCCGCAGTGTTATCCTGCAACCACAGCAAACAATCTTGATTTACCCTGATAACGTTAATAGCAAAGTGAGGGGGAGCACGCCAGCCACTTTGCAGCCCTTTAGTCAGGCCAGAACTTGTCCTCTGGTGCACGCAGCTTTGTGGGTCCCCATGGCACTGGTGCAGCTGCTCCCAGAGGGTTCCCCCCCAGATATTTAATAGACGAAGCACAGCTGGAGTCCTCCTATATGATGCTGCCTTGGCAAGTGTCTCCCTGAAAGTACAGGCAGGTTTCCCTGTGAGAGGGAGGGTTTGGGCTGGGCAGGGATGTTGTGGTTAACGCTCCTCCAGGGAGGTGGCAGTGACCCTCGCTCAGCCCAGCTGGCTGTGGACCCTCACCCAGGGCTTGGTTTGCACCTAGGTGGGGCAGGAAGCAAAGGGCCAGAAATGCATGCTGCAGAGCCCGTGTGGGAGCTGCTGCACAGCAGGACCTTCCCCTGGGTGTTTTACACAGTGATTGCACATCCAGCTGGCAGCTCCAGGTGTGGACCCTGCCACGCTGCAGGGATTATGGTTTGCAGGGTGGTGGGATCCCCTGCCCTTGCAGGCCGCTGGGAAGGTGGCAATGTGCTGGGGAGAGAAGGCCAAGGGCGAGTCATTCCCCATGCTGGGCCAAGCCTTGGGATTTCTGGGCGGTTTTCCATGCATCTCCATACGCTGGAGCTGTTGGCTTGTAACGACACAGTGCAGGCTGTTCCCCCAGCCTCGGCGCCTGGCTGCAGCCCGGAGCGCTCAACAGCCAAGAGCAATCCCTGTCCCTCGCTGCGCGCCATCACTAAGCCTCAAAATATGCTGATAACAGCCACTTGTGCAAGACGCTGCTTGCATTAGCCTGCCCGGAGATTAGGTAACCCTGTCCCGAGACCTTGGAGCAGGTGCTCTGGCAGAGCCCGTGCCCCGTGGGCAGGACCCCCTGCTCCCCCCAGGCACGCCAGCCCAGGGTTGTGACTTTGAGCCCCTTCCCCTGAGCACGGTGTGGCCCAGGGGGCTGATAACCATCACCTGCCTCTGACAGCAAGCTGTGGGGCTCACTCCCCACGGCTCGACCTCTGAAATACCTTGTGGCAAGGAGTCCCCCCTGTTACGCTTCTGAATCGGCTTTAAATGGGAATTTCAAGTGTTACCGACCGTCTCCTCTCGCGTGGCAAGAGGCGTGAAGTAAGTGTTGCTACTGGAGCCAACGGGGAATGTTTTAAAGAAATGCTGCTTACTGACAGCTATCTATGAGCTGCCATCAATATGGTGAAAAAAGGTTTATTTTCATTTCTCTCCTTGAAAATATGCCCCCACTGTTACAGCGTTGTCAAAAATCTCATTTTTTCCAAGCCCAAATGATTTCTTTCCCTGTGAAATGTAAGCTAATTAAATATGCTTAAAAACATTCTGTATGTTCAAAGTGAAAATGCAATACTTCAGAAGTGTCTGAATGAAAGTGGAAGAACGGAGCGAAGCTGATCTAATTCAAGACTTTCTGTTGGGAATGAGCCTTGAGGTTGCTTCGCTTTCCCCCCTGCCCCATTTTCTAGAGGGGAGATGTCCAAAACCTGGGCTGCTCTTACGTTTTGACAAGTGACCTGGGCACCATAGTGGGTGTTTGCTGTCACCTGTGCTCCCTGGATGTGCCAGGCTGGGCAGAGTGGATGTGGCCAGAGACCCATGGGATGTAGTGGGGGGGGGGCGGACAGGGACCACGGTATCAGACTCCTGCAGGGTCAGTGCTGAAATGTGGCGCTTGGGGTCACCTCTGCAGCCCTGGGATCAGGGTGGCAGGCAGAGGGGTATTGGGGTCCCATGGGGCAGCTGAGGTGTTCAGGCAGTGCTGGTGCAACCCCCTGGTCCCCAGTCCCTGCCGGTACAGGTAAGCCAGCCCAGCTGAGCAGCGGGGGGCTAACCCTCGCGGGGGGCTTGCCTGGGTGCACTGTTTGGGACGTGCCGCTGACTCATGTTACCAGCAGAGATGCCCTGTGGGCAGATGTTTGGAAGGCAAGCCTGGATAAAAGATGATTGTAAGTGCAGCCCAGACTTGACGTTGTTTATTAACAGACTCATTTTATTGCAACATCTCAGGCCCTTTCCAGGACGCTGCAGTAAAGCAGAAAGCTCCATGGAATGGGCTCCAGAGAAAGCAGCAGTGCCTGCCCCCCCCCATCCTGTGCTGGGGGAGCAGAGCTGCTTGGCAGCTCCTCTGCAGCAAGATGTGGTGTGCAGCAACCAGGGACCCGGCTGACCCAGCTCTTCCCGGTGCGCTGTGGCACAGCAGTGACAACAGCAGGACCAACACTGCACAGCAAAGCTCCTTTCCAAAATTTCAGATTTGCGGTGAGCCGAAGCAACACGCCCCCCCCCCCCCCCCCCCCCCCGACCCCCACCCCGGTATCCCGGTGCAGAGCTTGTCTGCCCTGTCCTACCGCCCAGCACCCCATCATACAGTGATGGCCCTAGTGGGAAGCTGGGGCCTCTGGTGCTGACCCCAGCCAGGCTGCAGTGCCTGCATGGGCTCCAGTCCCCAGACCAGGTGGGTGACACCTGCTTTACTATACACTTCATCAGGTCAAAATAAAGCAAATTGGGGGCTTTCCAGGCCTTTCCTGCCCCCCTTCCCAAATGCATATATCTGTCAGGTCAGAAGGAAGGCATGGGATCCCAATGCTGTTCCGGGCTGTGCTGAAATCACAGGTCAAAACGAGCTAATTCCTGTGGGGAAGGGGTGGATCCAACCTATGAGAACCCTCTCAGCATCACTAGTCTAGATAAACATCCCAATAAACATGGCTTGATGCAATTAGCACATGCAGGGGGACATAAGCCTGTCTCCCTCCTGCCTGGGGGGGGGGGGGGGGGGGGGGGGGGGCCTTGGGGACCTCCAGATCACCCTCCCTGCCGGCCTGTTAATATCCAAAGTGGCTGTGATAAGAAGCAGTTGCTGGGGCTGCAGGTGGGAAGGTGTCAAGTCGTACGCAAGGAGCTATAAACAGTGCGTGCCCATAAACCAGATCAAAGCAGAAGGAGTTTATTTTCAGAAGGTCTGCTTCCTCAGCAGAGCCCCGAGACAAAGAGCTTTTGGGGGGAGGGGGCAAGGAGAGGCAGGAAAAAAGGGGGAAAGCTAGAGGAAGGGAAAGGATCGCATCAGCCGTGCTGGTGTCTGCTGGGTGTATCGCAAACTCCCCGGCATTGCAAGCTGCGGGATGCTGAGCGGCACTTTGCTGTGGCTGGATCTAGCAGGTCCAGTGTGCTTGAGCGGCTGGTGCTGAGGGGGATGGTGGTGGCTCCCCGAGCTCCCCCACAGCATCCCCAGTGCGGCTGTGCCCTGAGGGGGATGCAGGGCCCTGCCCCCCCCTTCCCCCGGGCAGTGTTAACTGGGTTCCTGTGGGCAGCCGGGATGGGGCTGCTCCCTGCCCGCCCTGGAGCACCTGAGCATGAGCCTGTAAGTCACAAGCCCTTAAGCAAACTATTGTGAAACCTGTGTTGGTTTGTGGAGCCTGTCCCCACCCTCCGGCCCCCAAATCACAGGGCTCAGCTACTGGAACGCTGAGGGGGAGCAGGAGCCCATGGCTCCCACCTGCCCCTCGGCCAGCTTGTGGTCTCAGCAGGCAGGAGGAGGAGGAGGAGGAAATCCAGGAGGGGGAAGGCAGCCACAGCAGGTTTGTCGGCAATCAGAGCTCAAGAGGTCAGAGAGCAGATGTTGGGGTTGTAATGAGTGTGTGTTAGCTCAGAGACGCCTGTATCCTGTGCTGCCCAGGCTCCCCTCGCCCACTTATTTAGATAGAAAATTCCCACTCCTTTCCCACTGCCTAGCTCTGAAATGAGCCAGACGAAGCTGCCTGAGATCCCAGGCTTGCTCAGTTTTAACTCTGGTTGAAGACAGCCCTCTGAATCGACCCGTACACTGCTGGAAGCAGGTGCCACAGCTGCAGGCTCCCACCAAAGCGTGTTCTTGGGGAGAAGGAGCAGCATCGCCGCAGACCATTTTCCCCCTTCCCTTGTGTTGATGTGGCTGGGCCAGAGGGTCCAGTCCTGACCACCGTTCTCCAAGGGAAGAGCAAGACCTTCTGGATCTTCCCCAACCCCACCAGTTTATCCTTTCCGGTGACACCTTGGTTGCAGAGGGCACCGGACCCACAGAGCCCCTCATGCTCTCACACCTGCCCCCCCTCCCCCCCAGCAGGCAGGGGTACAGCCACAGGGGAGCAGCCCACGCCAGCACACAGGTATCACCTGGCCGCTGCTGACCGTGCCCAGCATGCTGCCACCGGGTCCACCCGCTCACGCCGGGCGCTGGGCACCGGCTGTGCCGTGGCTGTGCCTGCGGTGCTGCAGGGGGATGTGGCCCTGGGTGGTGCTGCTTAAACAGCCTGGCGAAGGGGAAGCGTGGCTCTTCAGAAATGTCGTGCTGGGATTGTAACAGCTTCTGCTCTGTCCCAGCAGTGTGGGGTCCAATGTGCTGGTCCTGCAGCCCCCTGGCTCTCCTGGGGTGGGGTGTGCTGGCTCCTGCTCTGCCGGGCTCCCATGGGCCTCGGGTTTGAGCCATAGCAGTTAAATGCCTAAATTTTTCCAGGATTGCTTTTTCTGCAGCCTCCAGCAGCTTTCCGAGCCTGCCTTCTTGGTGAAGTAAGAGTAACGGGCTCACTTTCCCTGGGAAGGCGGCAGCTCTGGTTCCACACCACCCTGGCAGCACCTGCCGCTGCACCGGCTGTTACCTTCCCATTCATAACCACTGCAAGGGAAACACATTGCACGGCCTTCAAGGGAAATTTCACTCTGGTTTGCACAAATATTTATCCCACCTGTTTCCTGCCTGGGCCGGCTCTGGGCCCGGAGGACGCGGTGGGTCACAGGCAGCAGGGCAGAGGAAGCAGCGGGGAACTGGCTGCTTCTCACACAAAGACCTCTGGTCCACAGGGCTCTGCGGTTTGCAGCGGCTGTGATTCTCTCAGACACGTTGTTGTGAGTGGCTGGGTAGGGGTGTAGTATCTGGTGGGTGTAGCGTCCCAGTGTCTGTAGGGGAAGGGCAGGGTGTGGGCAAGGGCACAGCGGGGGCTGTCTCTCTCAGCTGGAGAAGTAAAAGCCATTTACAACTTTGGTTTGCTTTCACCCATGCTGGAGCATCTCTAGGGGGAAGTGAACCAGTGAGGAAACCTGCACACGTTCCTGCCAAGGCATCTCTGATGGCTGCCACCAGCCTGGTTTCAAAGTCCCCATTTCTTCCCCCCTAAGGGGCCCTTCCCTCAGCTGAAATGGCTGGGAGCTGGAATGGTCCTGTGGCAGCTCAGGCTGGACCCTCTCCCCCCGCTGTGCTCCTTGGTACCCCCGGGAATGGTCGCCATTGCCACCTGCAACACCTGCAGCTGGTCACCACCCGCTCTCGCTTTTGGATGGGACAGAAGGAGGAGCAGCTCCCTGGCACCAAGGTGCATGGGATGCTGCAGGTGCCAGCAGCCAGCCGGTGTGTGGCCAGGCACAGCCACGGTGCCGCATCCCCGGGGGCACTGCCCTTGCTCAGGAAATCCCTGGCCACGGGCCGGGGCGCTGGGAAGGACGGCCGTGCTATTCTTACCCTCGCCCCTTGCCTCCCTCCCGGCTGGCCGCAGGAGACAGGATACGAGCTGGCTGGCTCCAACTCATCGCACCACACTACCCACGGCAGCGAAGGTGTGAAGGGCTTGGCCCTGGGGTCTCCTCCCAATGCCACCTGTAAAATGAGCCCTAATCACCCTGCAGGCAGCCGTTCCCAGCACGGGACATGGCCCCCAGCTCCCTGTGGGGGGCTGCTGCAGCCCCCCCTGACCTCCTGGTGCCCCCCACCATCATCACTGTGTTTCTCCCCGCTTCCCGGCCAGCCCATGATTCATGGCTGCAGCTCGCCGGGCCTCGCTGGAAAGCCCCCGCGGAGGCACAGCTCAGGCAGCTCACGGACACATCTGTGTGGGTGGCACAATTGCCAGCAGCACACGGCTCTGCCGGGCCGGCCAGCACCTGCACCGGGGCCACCGGCCACATTGTTCTGCCTTCCTGCGCCCGCCCCATCGCGCGGCTTTCAGCCACCAAGAAAAGGAGCGCTCGCAAAGCGGCTGTGCCAGCCGGAGGCACCGTGCCGGGCAAAATGCTGGCAGGAAGGGTTTGACTCATGCCGGAGTTAATGAAAACAAAACTCTGCAAGTAAATAGCATTCGCACTGTTTCCTCACCGGAACAGGCTCCTGTTTCCTATGCAGGGTGTCCTCTGCTGCGTGCATGCCGGTGCTCCTCCTGGGATTTCACCTACGGGGACTGATCCTGCTGCCATTGCAGCCACCTCCCCCTCCCGTCGCTGTTAACGGCAGCAGTGCCACGCTAACCAGAACCCTTTCCAAGGTGATCCCTAGAGGAAGGCAAGTGGAGGCAGCGGAGTCCCTGTGCTCGGGGGCTACTTGCAGCCCCCAGACCTGAGGGTTTCATCACCAATCTGAACTCCTGCCTGGCTTGAACTTCTGGCAACCTCAAGCCACACTCAGCGGAAACCTGGATCCCATTACAGACTCACCTGGGCTGAGTTTTGAGCAAGCATGGGCTGTTCCTTGAGCAAGCATTTTGTTTTATAGTTGGTGGGGAGCACATAGATTTCACAGTGTGCTTTCCATCCCCTGCCCCGTGCTGTCCACCACAGCTGGGGCTGAGCTTTGCTCTGCAGGGTTCAAGCCCAGGATTTCCCCCTGCCCACAGTGGGCTCTGCCAGCTGAGCCAGGCTCTGTCCTTTTGGCAGCCCTGTATTTCATGCCCACTTCTAACTCGGGAGCAGGCAGGGGCTGGGGGATGCAGAGCAGCCCCATGGGCTGTCTGGGCGCCTGCAGTGGGGCCAGCAGCTCCACACTCTGAGTGGGATGCTGCTTTTCCCCAGAAATGCATCACAGTGTGGATGGAGAACAGAAACCAGGAGTCAATGTCAGCTTTTCCCATCCTTTGCCTTAATTTCCCAAGTAACTTCCTTACCACTTAAAAAAGGCTAAATGTTAGTTACCGGGACTCAGAAGCCAGAAAACCCCGCTGTGGGATGTAAGAGCTAGTCTGACCCACAGGGTGGGTTGTTCTGCACCGAGGCTCACTCCAGATCCCTTTTCTTTTACCAATGTGAGAAATCAAATGACTCCATGTGTGGGTGCTGCAGCCACTGCCCGTGAGCTCTGCAGCAAAGCCATCCCTCTTCTCCAAAGCCGCTGCAGAGGATGCCCGTGGCCGGGGCTTCTCCAAACCTTTTCCCAGGGCCCACCAGGCTCCCACAGCTGGCAGCAGTGGTGGGGCGCAGGAGCCCACCGGCCGGAGAGCCCCAAGCATTTCCTGCTGAGGCAGCAAGTTCCCAGAGGGAGGAAAGGTCGCGGTGCTGGGGCTGCCCCAGCTTCCTCTCCCCGCTCTGGGCACGGCTGTCACGGTTTCCTCTGGTTCCTGCCCAGCCTTTGCAAGGTGCAGCTCAAACCTGGTGTCAGCAGCCGTCCCGCTTACCAGCCCCCCTCACCTCAGAGCTTCCCACCCACCCATAGCAGAGCGGTGTCTCTATTCAGCTCGTGGATGTCTCAGCTTGATTTGCTTGGCCTAAACGCCGTGCTGGGTTACAGGGCCAGTCATGGATGGCTTGCCAGCTTCCCTGGTGACACACAGCCTGGTGGTGACAGAGGCGAGTCACTTCCCTTCTCTTCCCCCCCTCCATCCTTAATGAAGCACCACAACCACCTTCTTCATTTGCCTTCAGCCCCCAGGGTGGGGGGAATGGGGACAGGGCTAGCCAGCGATGGGAATAGTGGAGGGGATGGTGGAGGGGATGAGGTCTCCACGTGGCACCCCAGCGATGCACCCTCCTTCTCATTCCTAGACTGCAATTTATATAAAATCGAATTTTACACCATCCAAATGACTAACTCCATTGAATATATTGCATTCACAATGTATTTAGCACACCATTTAACAGAAAATTGGAAGTAGACATATCTAGCACAGTTCTTAATATAAAAATAGGAGCAAAATTTACCAAGACAATCATGTGGAAATGAAACTTTGAAATGTATTAAAAAATCAGGCACGGACATCATTGTACCAAAAACCCCCATCAGCATGAGTCATTTTGACTCTCTCCCAGGGAAAAAGCACCAAAATGCTCCGTGTCCTGGTGAAGCATTTCACTTCTGACTGCCCAGGCAGGTGGGTGCCAGCACCCCAGAAATGCCCCCACAATCCCAGGTGATGCTCTTAGGTCAGTCCCAGCGCCACGGCCAAGGTGCCTGCTGGCCACGGCCAGTAACAGACCCAGCCACAGGTCTTTTCTATGTTCTCAAGTACTAAACCTCCCAACTGACTTCCACAATCTTTTTGTGTAACAGGTTTTAATCCTCATTTTAGAAGAGGCTATAGCCTAATGGGGGGTCGATGATCCCTTGTGGTACCCGCAGTCTGCAGTGGGAGCTGGCAGCGGCAGGTGAGTGTGTGCCGGCGTACAGGGGGAGCCCCACGCTGCTGCTGGGGGTGGCAGGAGGGTTTATCTGCAGTACTACCTGCTGTTATCATCCGTCCTTTCACAAGGCTTTATCAGCCACTGGCCCTTCCTTTTACAAACTTGGGGGGGGTTAATTTAATAATCTTAATGAGTGGAGGGGGCTGATGATGGGAGGGCTGGCATGCTCCCACAGCGCACGTCCCCTGGGGCAGATGAGTGATGGCAGCCGGCAGGCTCCAGGGTGGGGACTGGATTCCCCCAGGACAAACCCACGGCAGAGGGTCCCATCCCCTCCCCAGGGCAGGGGAAACTGAGGCACACGCAGCCGCGAGCCTGCGCCAGGAACTGGTCTGGGACCACTTGGCTCCCCCCATCCAGGGTTTCAGATCCAGCTTCTTGCGGGGAGAAAAGGACTTATCTGAACTTCTTCAACACTCAGAATATGTTTGCTTTGGCTCCGGGTTAATATGTATCGGTTTACTCATCTGATAGAGAGATCAATGAGCAGAGCTGGCCCCGGACAAAAGACGTGACAGGTCTGTTTTCTGCCCGTTTCAAAGCCTTTGGCCCTGACAGCGGTGTGGGGCTCCCCCTCGTTATCAGCAGCCGATTAAAGTGTCTGAAATTCAGGCTGAAAGTTTTTTCACACTTTTCCATCAGAAGTCCCGCCTGCACTGGGAGGGGTGCAGGAGCTGTGCCTTTCCCAGCTTCCCTGCCCTGCACACAGGAACAGGGCAAGCATCGCTGCAGGGCAGGCTGGGGAGGAGGGAAGGAGATGCCACCATCACAGCCAGGTCACTGCTGGACCTGGTGGGAAGAGGTGCGGTGCCGGGAAGCCTTGCCTGGAGCATCCTGCCCACCTGAGCCTGGCAGCGGCCGTGCCAAGTTCAAGCTCCCGCCTGTCCCCAGCCAGGCTCTGCAGCCCAGCCGGCCTCTCCTGCTCCCGTCCCTGGCTCCATCATCCTCCTCGATAAGGCAGGGAACAATAGCGGCGGCAGCAAACTCAGGGTCAGAGCTTAGTGCGGCCACGCAGGTAAACCAGAGGAGGGATGAAGGCAAACACAGCAAAAAGGGCTCCTCCAGGCCCAAGGCCGGGGCCCTTTCAGGGATTAAGTCCCCTTGTGCCAGGGTGAGGCAAGCGTTTACCAAAGCTGTCACTATAAATCTCAGCAGCCCCATTTGCAGGAAGGGTTTGGGTCCACCCCATTGAGAGCTGCAGACGGGGCCTCTCCCCGCCCTTGCTCCCTGTCTGTACCAGGGTTCTAGCCGCGCCCCCCGGCCCCAGCAGGACCCCCAGAGGGGGGACAAGAGCCAGCTTTACCCCTGTGCCAGGACCAGTGCTTCACCTGCTCCCGTGGGAGTGGAGGGAACCTTGGGAATGGGACCCCATGTAGAAGGACCCGCCGTCCCCACCAGCTGCTGGCCATGGCTGCACTCACCACCCTGCCCACCCAGCCCCTCGCCGGCCGGTGGGGAGTGGGGTGGGAGTGGGGAGCACCCACCATGCCGGCCCAGCAGCTCCAGCCCTGGCTCACACACCAAGGGGCTGAGCATCCCTTTTCCCCACGCAGCAGCAGCCAGCAGCAGCCAGGCTCGGGGCTACGCCACACAGCATCACCTCCAACCCACTCTTCAGCCTCCACCCGCTCCTCAGCCCCCACCAAGACACAGTCTGGCTTTTCTTTCTCCCCCTGCTTTCTCTTGGCAGATAGTTCGCTGACGTCTTGTAAACTAAAAGCAGGTTGATTTGAATTTTCCATGGATGGCTCAGAGTCATGGATAATTCATTATTCACACCTCTCTAATTAAACCGCTGTCCAGTAGGCGAGGCAAGGCTGAAAACAGCCAAATGTCCCCTGGCCAGTGTGGGTCAGCAAGGTCCAATGTGGCTTGAATTTTGGCCGTGGTGTCGCTTACCCTTTGCTACGCGGAGGACACAGAGCTGCTTTGATAAGCAATGTCCCGGAGGTGGGAGGTTTGAGAGCAGCACAGAGGGGAGGGCAGCCCTTTGGGGAAGCTTTTTCCAAACCTGGAGCCCAACCCAAAGCCTCGCCAGCACCTTTCTGCTCCCGGGGAAGGGCGGGACGTGGTTCCCGTCCCACAGCAGTGACTTGGAGCTGTGCAGTGCATTCATCTAACTGTGCTTGTAGAAGGAGCTCACCGAAGCTCGCAGCCAGCTTGCTGGGGTTTGCGCTCACTGCTTTTGGCGCTGAGGTTCGCTTTCTAATTCCCGCTGAAATCGGACTCACCGATACTATTTCACCTTTTAATTCCAGCTAGCCATAAAAATAGAGGACCACTGCAGATGGAGGGATAGATGCCTACGGCTGCTGGAGCCAGGGCAGGGAGGGATGGGTTGGCTGCCCCAGCAGGGGGTGGGTGCCCATCACCCAGGCTGGGATGTGGGTTCCCAGCCAAGCGAGGCAGCTCGGAGTGGGGAACTGGCACATTCTGTGGCAGCAGCATTCCGCTCCCCAGCGCATCCCCCCACAGCGCTGCCGGCGGGGCTCCGGGCAGGGCAGGGTGCCGGGAGGAGGGCGCGCGTTCCCAGCCCCGCTGATGAGAACTCCAAATGCAGTCGGTGGGCTGCTCTCCGCAGGCAGCTCTGCGCCGCGAAGGCAGCCAGGGCCATTTTAATCATTTCCAGATTTGTGTGGGAGGTCAGGGCCCTGGGGTGCTGCTCCATGTCAGTTTTACAAACACGGCAGTTTTTCCAGATGGTCTCTGGCTCCAGCCTGGCTAGCAGGTTGATTGGGCCAGACCAAAATAACAACAGGTGGAGAACAGGCCATGACTGCCTGACGCTATCTCCTTTTTCCATCTATTCCCCAAATGATTTTTTTTTTTTTTTTTGCAGAAAACAATTAAGTTTTGCCGGGACAGGGGTGGGGGCAGCCACCAGGCTATGAGCTGAGGCCCCACACCTTCGCTACATGTGTGAGAGCAGCACTTGCCTCGGCACACGGAGCTGGGGCCAGGCTGGTTGCCCCACTTGATGCCGCCAGGGCCACCGCCGGGCTACCAAGTGCTCGGCAGTTCCATAGCCAGAGGATTTTCCTCCATCCTCCAGAGGGGTGGCTGAATCAGTGGATCAATTGCACACCAGCAGCCTCTTTCAGCCCCCCTATTCAGTCTTCTGAGTTTCACAGCAAGCCGCATTTTTTAAATTTTTTCATTAACTCCCTGGGAATTTAATGCCAAACTGGCAGGCAGGCAGCATGCTGCCCGCACCCCACATTTCCAGGGCCAAGAGGGAGCCCAGCATCCCAGGGCGCTCCCTGGGTGGCCAGGGTCCAGCTGGGGCTGCCGGATCTCGTGCTTTCCCAACACAGAACTGGTCCACCAGGACCACTCAGATCCGGGCCAGGTCCATCTCCTCCAGCCACAGAACATGGCAGCGCTCCCAAATGGATGCTCAGCATCCCAGGGCTGAAAAACCAAAGAGCACAGACCCCAGCTTTGCCTTGGTGCAAAGGCACAGCCGTGGCTCTGATGCACCCTGTCCCCCTCGCCCTATAAACCCCTGGGAGCGAGCGTTGCGGCGGTGGGAGCGTGGCTCGGTGCTGCTGGCGTCGGTGCTGCACTGTTGGCTCGCCCCAGCCACGGCTGCCCAACCACAGGCAGCACTCGCTGCAGCCCGGGCAGAGCTCGCGACGCGGAGACGTCTCTGAGCAGAAACCCAGAGGGATGGAAAAACCACAGTTGTGTACTGGAGACGAACTGAATTGCTCTCCACATAGAGGGCCCTTTCATATTTCCCACTCGCCTTCGAGTTAACGTCTCTCCGCGGGCCAAATCTTCCCATATACAGGAGATGAAGTTTTGGCCAGAGATTATAAACTGATTGTGGGCGTAAATAAAAAAATTGCATATGTAGCGCTGCTGCAAGCCAAGCCCAGCACATGTGTCTCCCTGCATCTGCTCGCGCTCGCTGTGAGCGACTCACCCCACGTGCGGCTGCATCCATGCACGCGCGCAGGGACCGAGCTGAGGGCAAACACAGAAAGGGGGGGGAAGAAGTTTCCAAAGCCCAAGAGGAGGTGTCCCACCATCCCTCATGGCGCAGCCCCCTCTCTCCACCTCCAACATCCAAAACCCTCGGCAACATCCCCTTCTTGCTCCATAGCGGTAATCTGGCATCGTGCATCTTTATTTCCTAAACTCAGGCCAAAGTGTAATTAGCCCAGAGCCGTTGCTGTTCGCACAGCTAACACTTACACCTTTCTTCAGCCTGCCCCAATTTCTTCCATAGCAAACAGCCTGCTCTTGCTCCTGCGCACCGACTCTCAGAGAATTGCACGTCCCCTGCTGCTAATTACACCATCCCAAAATAAATCTATATAAATTGCTCGTGGTGTTGCAATTGAGCATTTAAGTCCAATTTATTTGGCAGCCATTAATGGAGAAGAGGCTTCATCCCATGACCAGTACAAAACACTTGCAGGCGAAAGGCCCCAGCATCAAACCCAGCCAGAGAGGGGGATGTACCTTGTGCACGTGCTGGATTTTTGGCCAGGGTGGCAGCGTGATGGTGCTCAAGGTGGGGGGGTCCTCATGCAGAAATCAGCAGCCGGGTTCGTTAGCGTGCGTGGCGGTGGCTGTGCACCCAGAAGCGGTGGGGTCCTGTGCAGCGGGAGCAGTCAGGGTGGCAGCAGCACGCTCCCACCCCCCAAGTCCCCTCCAGTAGGAACAGGGGGGGTTAGAAATGCCTAACCCTGCTTCCACCGCCTCCTAAAATGGAAGGCACAGCGCTGGCTGGCGGGTCTGGACAGCTTTACTCCTCAGGCAGGTAGGCAGCGAATCTGGAAACCCTCTGCGCTGCGGGAACCGGTGGCAGCGGTGCAGGGGCTTGCCTCCCCTGGCCCTTTGTTTAGGAATCCCATTTCTGCCACGTCTAAATATGCCCTAATCCTACAAACACTTCCCCTCCGGGAGAAGGAACAGGCCTTTCACTGATTTTTCTCTGCAGCCCTTTGCGCACACCTGAAACGCTGGGATAACAAGGAATTCCTTGGCTCTGGTACAGCGCCTTTTCCCCTTGACTCTTATCACCCTCTCCATAGCTTGAAAGTGTTACCAGCCCCGTTTGCAGGTGGGGAACGAGTTCTGTTTCAGCAACAGAGGAAATCTGGTTTCAGTGCTTCCGAAGCACTGCCCCTGCATGATGCAAAATGCTGATCCGCTGCAAACGCATTCTGCCTGAACATATATATTCAAAATGTTTTGACAGGTTAATTTTGTCCGGCCGGCTTTTTGCCAGCTGACATCTCATCCGTCTGTCCCACACCAGCTGCACACCAGACCAGCTCTTGCCTGGCCTCCGCTGCCCGGGGAAGGCGACAACCCCCCCCAACAGCAGTGGGACCAGCCCAACACTGATCCCTGCAGCCCAAGAGAGCAGGAGCTGCAGCACGTGTCCGTGCTTGGTCCGGACCTGCAGTGCACACAGTGGCTATCCCAGATTTCAGGGCCCCATCACCACTTCTTCTCCTGTTGGCACTAACCACTTTCTGGATGCCAACACCCAGAAAGTGCTCTGGCAAAAGCTGTGTTTTCAGGCATAAGAGAATTGTTCGTATAAAATCATTGAATTTCTTTGGAGGATTCAGGAGTTCAATAAATCAAGTAACGGGGAAGGCTACAGCCAACACTACAGGAGTTATAATCGGAAGTGACACGCTGTAGATCTTTCTCCAGAACAGCGTTGGGTGGAAATTGCATCACTTGGGAAAAAGAAATGGACTGGGGGAAGGGGAAAAAAAAAAAAAAAGAAAGGAAAGAAAAAGTGCATTTTTAATAGGGACATGGGACAGAAAAAGACCCCGAGGCCAAGCCAAGCCAAGCCAGGAGCAGCCCAGGGATCTCCAGCAGCAGCAGTTTACCTGCCTGGCAGTGCTGCTCCCACAGTCTGACACTGAGACAGGGACCAAGGACCACTGAGCACCGCAGCACTGCTGTGCTCCATCCCAGAATTGGGCACATGAGGTTCATTTTTATGCCTTCAGGAGCATTCATGCCTGGGCCCTGTGCTCTCAGGGACATCTCATGCTCCAGAAGAGCAACGTCTTTAACTTGCTAGTTTCTGGGCAGTCTCTCTCCCTGGCATCCACTTTTTATTATCGTCTACGAAGGCAGTACGTTTCTAAAATTAATGCAGTAAAACTGCACACATACGTACTTGGGGATGGAAATGGGCTTAAACACCAGCAGACGCATTTGGAAGTGCCAGGATGGAAAAATGTCTCCGAGCACCACGTGACCGTCTTGCTGCAGAAGTGCTGGGAGCGCTCCTGCACCCTCAGCTGAGTCAAGAGGGCGTATTATTTCAGCTGCTGAAGAGGCAATGTTTACATACATACATGCACATGCATTAATGCACATCCACATGCATGCATTACGTGCACGTTACCTGCCTGCCTGCATCAACCACACGCGCACGTGCCCACGCGTTTGCACGCACCCCGACACAAAGAGCTCTGCGCCTGCATACACACCCCCATGCAAACGTATAGATGCATATGTGTGCATCTCCCGTGCTCGTTCAGCGCTGAGGGAAGGAAACAAAGGCTGGGATCCCTGTGGATAAAAGGGGAGGCAGAGGAAGGGCAGGAGCAGCCCACACACCGAGCCGCCCATGGACTGCCCCACCGCCCTGCGTTCCCAGGCTGCTTCCAGAGGCGCGGGCGAGCGTCCCTTATTGCTTGCACCTGGCTGCTATTAAGTATTCAATCAAAAAGGGATCACAAGCCAGATATAACTAATTCGGAGGAACTTTTTTACACAACAAGCCCCTTTCAGTTTGCTTGTTTGGTTTTATATCTAAAGTTAACTCCGGCAGGTTTGAAAATGAGCAGGGCTCTTGGCTGCTGCAGATAGCGGGGGGGACACGCCACGTTTCCAGCAGACGGAGGTGGGAGTTCTCCTTTGGTGTTTTAAAAATAGCACTACAAAGAGAGGCGGGCTGGGATCCTGGCGGTGTTCAGAGCGGGTGATGCAGTGGAGCTGTGCCACAGGCTGGTGCTGGGGATGGGTCAGGCCCCCCCTCCCTGAGCTGGTCGTCAGCTCCTCTGCGCTTGCCTTCCACCACGGTGAGGATCTGGGGCTGCCTGGGTCTCCCCGGAATGCTGAAGAAGAGACGTGCAGTTGCACAAGGTGGTGCCCTTGGCAAAGCTTGCCTGGGACCCGCTTTTGGAACCCTCCTCCAAATTGCCTCCACGTCGGGGAGCCCATGATGTGGGTCTTAGCACCGGGCACTGGGGTGGAAGCTCTCCCAGCCCTGGGAAAGCAGCAGGTCCCATAGCGCACGGCTGGCTCGAGGTCCATGGGTGTCCCAGGAGACTGTCAGATGCTCCCCATGCCGAGCCATCGCAAAGCAGGAGGAATCTCGGTGGACATCTGGGGCCGGGGCTGTGACCCCCCAGCAGCCCTGTGCCAGCCCTGGGCACCCAGCAAACACCGGGCAGGTGGCAGAACTAGCCCCAGGCTGCTCCCATGTGATGACTTTGACCATATTTCAACAAGGAGGTCAAAGTATCATCAATCACCTGTGACAGTTTTTTCCTCTATGGCTGAAGAGTCCTGTCATCTTATATTTTTATTGAGTATGAAAAATTCATATTAAAAAGCTCCTTTTCTTCCATCTTCACAGAAGCCCAGCAGGAAACGCTGCTGGCTCTTCCACAGCCTCCTCTAAATCCTCATCCTAAGGACAACTACTTTTTGGTAATGCAAAAAAAAGAAGGGAATGACAATAATAATCACAGGTGTCCTGTAACTGCTGCCTTCGAGGCCTCCAGAGGTGCAAGTGCCTTAACCCTTGCATGCCCCCATAGGGAGCAAGCACTGACATCCCCACACCAGCCCACCTCCATCTCTGCTCAGCACCGGGGACATGTCACGACTAGTCTGTCCTGGTCACCTACCCCAAGATCAGAGCGTGGTCACGCTGCTCTGGAAGTGGCAGAGCCATTCCCTCGATTTCATGCTATCTACAGTGCGTGGGTGTCCGAGGATTTATGCAAGCAGCGGGCAGAAACCAAAGGCTTCCTGCAGCTTGGAGGCTTCCCATCCCACCAGCCGCCAGGAATCCTGTCCAACGCGCGCTTATAGGGACCATACGCAAGGCATTCCTGAAGGCGCCCCTCCGCATATGGGCATGCTCGGATGTCGGCTGGGACATGCTGGATTTTAGGGGAAGGCTCCAAGGAGGTTTTAATTTAATGCTGGCGCTTACCCTGGGAAGAATTTCCCATGTAGGTGGAAATTCATCATCTCCATCAACATGGGGAGAAAGGAGGAGAGGGGAAGGATCACCCTTCCACTTTAATATCCCTCCTTTTTGGGGACAGTTCTGGGTATTCATTCCCCCGACACTGATATTCGTCTTTCCTGGGAATTCTAGCTGTTTCAAAAATGTGGCCAGTATTTGCACGTTATTTACATGCGCTTTTTGGTTCCCATGCTGCCTGGCTCCTGTTGGTAAGGGGACCCGAAGGACCGCAGGGGCTTTTCGGGCTGGGCTCCGGCTCCGGCTCCGGCTCAGCTCCGGGCGGGAGGGAGCTCACTGGCCAGCTGGTTTGTTTTCACTCAGGATCAAACTGACTGCTTGTCTCCGTGGCTCTGACAGCTCATCCTCCCACGGCCACCGCCTCCTCCGGCAGGGCACCGGCTGCCTTTGCTGGAGGCGTCCCTGGGAAGCCCAGCATCACTGTGGCTGCCGGCCGAGGGACCCCCCCAGCCCCACTGGCACCCCTCGTTCAATGGCCCCATGGGGGAACGGGGCTTCCCAGCTCCTCGGGATGATGCTGGCAGCGTCCCTCTCGCTGGCCCCAGCCTCCAATGGAGGGAATTAAGGAGCGGATTTGGCTGGGAACAGCCCCCTGGTTGCTCTCACAGGGAAAGGGGGGAAGGCAGATGTAAAGCTTTGTCCCAGGAAGGACATTAAAGACCTTGCCCTGGAGAAGTACCACAGCGTTGGGTTATGGCCAACATGACTAAGCCTCCTCTTCCTCTCTCCTCACCCCTCTGTCTGCAATGTCAGGATTTTTTAAAAAGTACCTTTAGTTTTGCAATGCCTTTGCTCAGAGCCCCATTAGTCAGGCTGAGCTGGCCCAGCTTCCTTGCGGAGCAGAGCGCTGCATCCCCTGCCTGATAAGATAAGCTCCCCAAAGAAAGGTTTCGGGACCCTGACTCACTGGAGAAACTTCATCTGTGCGGCATTTGTACAGCCTCTAACACACTTAACTATTTGATGGGCTTATCACTGAAATTCAAATGTTCATCGATGATTGCTGGAGGACAGCCCCTTATCCACGAGCAAGGTCATCCCAATCAGTGTTAAGCATGGAGACTCACCCTATCTGCACGCCTCCAGCCTCCGTGCATATTCACAGCCCTTTCTGTCTTGTTCCCAAAACCCTCCTGCCCAGGCCCCTGCAGGGACCCTCCCAGTACCACTGGTGCTGGAGCCCTGTGCAGCTCAGGCTCTGGATGGAGGGTTAAAGTCCCCCTGGCAGGACCCCTGCACCCGCTGCCAGCTCCCAGCCCTCCCAGACAGCGCCAAAGGTGTCCGTGCCCAGCTACAGGCTGTGTCTCCCAATTTACGGGCAGGATCCGGCCCCAGGTTATCGCTCCTGCTGCTTCTGGCAGCCTGCGTCTGGTTTTGCTGACGGGCAATAAATCCCCAAAAGAAGCAGCTATGAGGTCTCAGTGCAACTGATCATTCCCCCCCCCCAAGAGAAAGCAGCTCCAGACCCCAAATATTTCCTCTGGTTGGCCCCCTTGAGAAGGCACCAGTGGTTTTCTGATCCAGGTACGGTTAAGCCCTCACCCGGAACGATGTCAGCCCTGGGAGCTCTGATTGCATCAGCAGGGTTCCCGATGCAGCTGATACTGGGTAGGGAGGAGAAATCCTCTTTCATGGGCAATAAACCCATGGCAGGTCTGGGAGCGGTTTCTGGGCGTGCTTGGCTCTCGGCGGGTTGATTCGCTGGGCACTGGTTTCAGGGATGCTCTGGGCTCCTCCTGGGGCTGGCCCCAAAGCACCCCATCCCCGGGGCACCAGCGGTGGCCCCACTGGGGTGATGAGTAGGCAAGGGCTCTGCGTGCCCGGCTGCGCCTCTGCGGCAGCGGGACCCAAGCAGGTTAACGGGCTGCTCTGGAAGCCCCCAACAACTGCAAATGATCAACCCCAGGGGGATTTTTTCCCTCCCCTTGGCTCTGGAGTCAATTGTCAGCTCTGCTTTTAAAGACACCCTTGTCGGCAGCCTGGCTATGCTTTTCTGCTTCGGAGGAATTCCTCTAAAACAATAATAGTGACATTGTTCCTCACTTTGCTGGCGGTTTTATAGGGCTCACGTTGGAGAAAGGTGACCATGGCTGCCTTTTGGCCACATGTGTTTACACAAGGAAATGCATGTGGGTTTTGGGGTGGCGCCTGGAGTCAGCAGCCGCTCTCTGTACTCCTGACCCTTACAGAGCTGCTTTCTTGCTTCTGGGTACGTTTACTGCACTCCAGATGTGAGCTGGCTCCAGCAAGGCTGCGGAGCGCCAGGGATCTGGCATCCCCAGACTCATCAGTCCGTGGGGTAGAATGCCATGGTGGTTGTTTTAAAAGCTGTAATGCGTCTTGGTAACACATCATGATTTATTCAGCCCTTGTTTGACAGGGCGCCTTTATCAAAAGCTGATGCGAAGCCCGGCTGCACCGTGCGCTCGGGCTCGGCGTGGCTGGCTGGCGAGGAGCGGCTGGGAGCCGGTCCTTCCCCAGGGATGGGCTTTCTGGGAATGTTTCGGCACGGGGGTCCCAGCGAGGTGGGTCCCCGCTGTGCCACCCACCCTAAGGGGCTGTATCTGGGGACAGCCTGTGGGTGCACCTCCGCAGTGGGGTTGATTGAGCCGTAGCACAGACGAGCCCTGAAGGGTGTTTTGAGACAGGCAATGTCCCTGATGCCAGCAGCAGGGAGCCACGGGGCTGCAGGACGATGGGGTGGCCTGGGGGTGACAGTCCCACGTGCCACCATCTCACCCAGCAGAACCCAGGCTCGCTGCTGGCCTTGCTCGCCAGCCCACGAGTCACTGAAAGGAGGGGAAAGAAGTGAAAATGGAGTTTGGGGAAAACCGGGGCAAAACTGGAGCAGAGCTTGGGCAGCAAGGGAGCTGGCGGGGTGGCAGAGTGGTGGCCCGGCCGGGGTGTCCCTACGCGCCTGCAGCCCCATCACCAGCTGCCCTTCTGCTAAAGCCCATGCTTCATGCCCTTTTTCTGCCCTTTAACCAGATACACCACCGAACAGGATTACAGGGGCAAAGGCTGGGGGGACAGTTTACAAGCTGAAAGCAGCAGGGCCAGCAGCAGAAAGGGGCTCGAGGAGAGCAAATGCTGCCACGGGGCCGTGGCCACGGCCAGGAGCCCGGCACGGTGCCCAGCAGACACCCGGTGAGGTTTGGGGTGAGCAGCCCAGGATGGGACAGCTGGCCCTGGCACGGCAGGGCTCCCCCAGCCCCACTCCAGCCCCAGCCTCCTCGCCCCCTGCCTCCTTGGTGCCATTCTCATGGGCACCGATGGATGTGGGACACTTTAGCCCCAGATTATCAATGAGCCCCTGGTTTAGAGATATTTATTTGCTTTTTATCATAATGGGAAAAAAAATGAAACAGCAGATAGAAGAGGAAGGAAAAAAACCCCAATCTGGGTCAGGATCTCACACTGGCTAGTTCACTTCACAGTTTAAGTAAATAGTTCTCATCCCAAAACGCTTCAGGGTCATATAAATGTGCCTCTTCGCATGGAAGAGACTATTTTGATAGTAGCTGGGTGCCTGATGAATTTGCAACTTTCCCAAACTGTCGGTGTCTAGAATGTGACTCGGTTTTTCACAGTGAGATATAAAATCCTATCAATTAATCTAACTTTTATTGCACCTCTGGGGCATGAACGTGATGTTATTTAAACAAATGGTTCCCATTACCTTCAATTATTTTATAAATGTTTTTCAGTGATTTATAGGCTTCTATTAAATGGACAATATACTTCTGTGCTCCTCGAGGGGGTAAACAGTAATCTAAGGGCTCGGGCTTGCTGATCTTTTTTTCTTTTCTTCTTCCTTTTCCACATGCATAAGAGGCTGCCATTTAATTAACGGGGAGGTGGGGAAGAGCCCGGCCAGATGCCCTGCTGACGGCTGCCTTCGCCAAAGCCCACTCCCCAGGCCAGGCAGCAGCTCCCCGCACTGACACCCTGTTTGCACCATACCCCGGGGTCCTGCGCGCCCCGCTCACCCGGCTGGGACCCCCCCGGCCCTCCCTGGGAAGCCTCCTGCCTTCCCCCTCCCAAACCCCGGTGCTGTGACAGGCCTAAGCAGAGGAATGGTTATCCTTGATTTTTTTCCAGCATCTTTGCCCACCAGCTGCGCTCGGGCTGACTCGAGCAGCATGCAAAAGAGACGCAGCCGGCTCTCGCAGGGCCAGGGGGCTGCCTGGGGTTGTCGGGACTGTTGTGCAATGCACGAGCGACACAACTCTGCTTCTGCTCAGGAAGGGATGTGGGGATTAATATTTTGCTCCTTTTGTATATGACTAAAGGAATGCCTCCTGCCCGGGATATCTCCCTGCCCCATGGCGAAAGCTCCTGGCCAGCCGCTCCGCGGTGCCTCGTGCCTTGGGGACAGATGACACTGCCACCGGCAGCCACTACACCCTGTTCCCTCATGGAGACCAGAGCCCCGAGCCCCAGCAAGGCCAACCCAGCTGGAGAAGGGACGACAGGTCAATCCTTGCAAACCCAGGCCCTTCTCCCAGTGTTTTCATTCCGGGTTGGATTTTGGGGGAGGCCAGGGAGGGTCAGAGCAGCAGGACAAGCCAGCGATGGGGACAGCGCAGAGACTGCTTATCGTGGCGGGGGTCACGCCAGGACGTGGTTTCTGGAGCAGTGACCCCGGCTGCCACCCCGGCGCAGGACCCCATCCATCTCCCTGCCACAGCGCTCCCCTGCTAACCCTCAGTGCCGCACGCTGACAGACAGGACGGCAATTAAGTCCTCGCTGAACTAATTCACTTGAGCCTGTCTACATTTCAAACAGCTTTCGAGATAGGCTCTGTTTACAGAGCCTGCTGCCGTTTATTATTTTTCGGGGGGTGTTGCATGGAGCGGGGAGGGGAGATGTCATCTGGGGAAGATAAATAGGGCAGAAGACCCTGTAAAGACAAAGGGCTGAGTGTGGCCCCACTCGGCCTTGGGACAGGGCAGCTCTGCAGAGGGAGCAAGGAGCGGATTTCCCAGCTCCCAGCTCCAGCTGAGGACGTGCAAAGCTCGGTGCATGCACTGGGGGTTCCACCAGCTGTACCCCAGCCCATCGCCTGGGCCACCCCAGCACCGGCAGAGGCAGGAACCTCTCCAGCACGGGGGTACTCTCACGGGCTCCATCTCTGCTAATGAGGACGATGATCATTGATAGGTGATTCCCTGGCACAGCAGAGCCCCAGCTCCACATGCACCCCTTTCCTTCCTGCCGCTGTGGCGGGACTGCGGCACACCCGGCGCGCAGGAGGGAGCTGCAGAGGATGCGGGATGCCCCACGCTTCCCTCCCTGCCAGGAGCCGGTGTCTCTTCGCCAGCCATGGTGCTGGGGCCGCTGCTCACCATCACCACCTTCTCTCCTCCAAGTCCTGCCGGGAGCAAGACATGACCTCCCTCCCCAGCCAGCCAGGAAGGCACAGCTCCATGCCAAGGCAGATGATAGCGCAGCATGACTGCAGCTACCCTACCCTCGACATGTGTCTCCGGGAGGGATGCCGGAGAACTGAGAGGGCAGGAGCAAGGGAAACCCCAACAGGAGAGCTGCCGGTTTCAGAAAGGCACCTGTCCTGCAAGGGCAGGTTTGAGGAGCCCTGCAAGGGCACGACCAAGGAGGTTTCACCCCCTAGCTTCTCTTTTCAGGGGGTCACTGGGAGGAGAAGCTCTGGGCAGGCCTCTGCCCGGCGGGTATGGGGATGCTGCAGACCACGAGCGAGCAGGGAATCCCAGATCTGCCCCTGCACAGGCAGGAAAACTACAGCACATGCCCTACAGACACGGGAGAGGGAGACGGGACAAGCCGCTGGGGCTGGGGTCATGTGGGAGGTGCCCCCAGGGCACCAAATTCCCCCAGGGCTCCTGGCTTGGCCCTCAGCCCTGGGACCCGGGTACCACATGTGCTCAGCCCCTTCACTGCCCGGCAAGCGCCGCTGCCCTCCGACACCCCCCTCAAAGCCCTGCCAGGGGTCCCACTGGCTGCAGGGGGCTGGCACCCTCCCCAGGGGTTGTGTTACCATCCTGTGGTTCTCCAAAACCAAATCCTTGTTTTCCCGAAAGGCAGATACCCGCCTCCAGCCCAGGGCAGCACTTTTCCAGCAGCGGGCCCCCCATTTCTGCCTCGAACTACAGGCTGCAGCAGCCTGCCTCGGCTGCCGGCAGACCCGCCTGATTATTTTTCTTGGCAAATGACCACTCCCTAGAAGTTGTTAACCATTGAAAATAGCTAATAAGGTTTTACTTAATTAAACGGCGCGAGGCCTCACAATGCTGATCGTCACTTTTTCCCTTCGCCTTGCACCGCTGCAGCATCGCAGCTGGGAATTACCCGGCCCCAGCTCAGGACAGGGTGTGCGCTGAGGAGGGCTGAAGCAGCACAGATTAATAATAATAATAATAATAATAATAATAATAATAATAATAATAATAATAATAATAATAATAATAATAATAATAGAAAAAATATCTTTACCTACCCCCTTGTCTTTCCTTTGCTTAAATCAGGTCATGTCTGGAAGACAAAAACACTGCTTAGAAGTCAGGGTTTGGAGCGATACAAAGGGCAGTCTTGTCTAAAAAGACTGGCTGGGAGTCAAAGCGGTGAAGCGATCGCTGTCCGGGGCTGTTTGCACAGCAGCGACTCCGAAATCGTATTTCACTGGAGCAGCAGAGAGTCTTCATCGGGTTTCTCCAGATTTCGGCTCGGGTCTATTTCTCACTGCAAGGTTATTAAAAACACTTGAACCTGAAACAGTCTCATTGTGTCCACACGTTTGCTATTTATTATTATAAACAAGGGTGTCAGGGCCATTCAAAATAAATCAAAATGGGTAAAAAATGAGCAAGAAACACAAGGAAATGGAATGATTGAAAACACCCATCCCAGCATCCCGGGCCGACAATTCCTGCTTGCAGGAATGCCTTCTGTGCTAGAGGGAGGGAAAATAACTTCTCATTTTTCTTTTCAACCAAACTGCATCTTTTTCCCAGCCAGGGATGCCAAACTGCAGGGAATGGAAAGAGAAACGGATCCAACTCCCAGCCCCAGATCCAACTGCTCCTGGACTCTGACCGGGATTAGTGCCGGCACGTTTGCTCCCACCAAGGGATGCGAGCACAGCATCCCACAGGCACGTCACCCACCGCAAACCAGCTGGCCACCAAGCAAAAGCCAGCACGTTTTGTGCACCCATGAGGGTGTTTGAAACCCCACCAGCTCGCCAGAGCCACGTGAGGGGGTTCTGCAGCAGGGGTCTGGTTGAGCAAAGGATGGGTGGAAACACCACCAGAAACCCGCTGCCACCTCTCCAGGGGTTACTGGGGCAGCACCTCCACACCCCCCTGGCAAAGCAGCACTGGGAGCAGGTCCTGAGGTGCTGGTTTTCCTCCTCCTCCCGGTGGGACGCGCAGAGGGGATCGGCACCAGGGTGCAGGATTACAGAGGATGCACAGGGAACAGCATTAAAGAGCAAAAGCCCCAAAATCCATGGTTACAACTGAACTGTGGGAGCTGCAGAGATGAACGGGGGTCCAGCCAGGGCAGCAGCTGACAGCGTGGGGGTTAAATGGTTGGGAACGGGCCACTTCATGACACCACTCTGTTCAGAACATCTCAATTACTTGACATTCTTAAAAATCTTTAAAAAACAACCGGAAAAGCTGCATTCTGCTCTTGCTCGCACCAGGACCTGTGAAAAACATAGGTCTTACTGCACACAAATGCTAAAAAGTTCTGCTTGTGAAGTTAAAAGAATTGTTCCCAAAAGCGAGACCTCCAGGCTGCTATATGGGAAGACACAAAGCGTGTCAGTGAAGTGACACCGAGTGTCCCTCGGGCTTGCCTGCAGACAGGGATGGGCAACTTTTTTTTTTCACGTGCCACCAGACAGGGTGGGCTGGCCCAGAGCATCCCTTCGGTCCGGCAGCCCGTGCCACCATCACCCCCCACCCAGCACCCCGGCAGCAGAGCCCTGCTCGGGGCTGGAGGTGAGCTCCCACCCCCGCCTTCATATCACCCTTCTCGGAGCAAGAGCTCCAAAGCGGCTAAAAAGCTGTCAGGCAGCCCACCCTTCACTGCAGGTACGCGGGCAGGAACATTGACGGTCCGCAGGGCAGAGGCACCACGCAGCAGGGGCAGGGACACCCCAAGGCAGAGCCCCCCTGTTATTAACGGGGGAGGTGACGAGCCAGGTTTCAGTCCAGTGCCTCGTCAGTGGTGGGAGAGCCAAGACTCTCGAGCAAGACACAGCACGAGCCAAGGGACATTGTCTCAGCACCACTGATTCTGCCAGCTCAGCTGATAATCTCATTAAAACCTCACTTGATGATTTCTCCCTTCCATAAAGCCAGGGCTGCTCACAGACCCCAAGAGCCACCCTCAGCCTCCGGTAACGAACTCCTGTAGCCACCCTCCTGGCTCCAGACCGACAGCAGAACCAGGCCACCCCACGCCCATTCCAAACACGGGTCTACTCACGCGTTTGACTTTTACTGATGCCAAAGAGAAATGATTCGGCGACACGGTGGGAACAGAGTGCCTGGTGCAGGAGCCCTCTGCCCCATCCGCTGTCACTGCTGTAAAGCGAGATGAGGATGTGTTTAGAAACAGCAGGTCAATTTGTCTGGACCATGTGTCCTTCAGGTGGTCCCCATGAAGAAAACAGGGATGGTCTTTGCAAGGAGTAACAGATCCACCCCTTGACGTTAGCTTAATACTTGTCAATAAGAAAGAGGGTGCTGAAAACCCATTCCCACGCTGCTGCTTCTCAGGGTGCAGGAGACAGGCATGCTTTCACCAAGGCAACAACAGGAATCTTTGCTTTGTCAGGGCTGATTTAATTATTTTCCACGTTTCACCTTATTTATGACTCCACAGTCCCTCTTGTTTTGTTTCCCTTCTAACCAGCATATGCAACTCTCGTAGTTGCATTGCATCAAGCCGAGCAGCAAAACAATCCTGCAACCCGCGCTCCGAGGGGGACGCAGCGAGGTGTGCACCAGCAGCGGGGGGCCCAGCACCCAGGCAGCACCCACGCGCCCACCCGTGCCCCACACAGCCCAGAGTCGCAGCGTGAACGCCGAATGGACGCTTTTTGCCCTTAGGCCACCGCTGCGCTCCACCTGCCTCGGCCACCCCCGGCGGGGGTGAACGGCCACATGAGAGGAGATGAAGGATGGCTGAGGGATGCAGAATGAAGATGGCAGGCAGGCTGAAGGACGCAGGCACACAGACGTTTGCGAGGCAAACTCCTGCGGCACAAATCCCCCCCCCGTCAGCCCACCTCCCAGCAGCGTGCCAGCACGGTCCTCATGCCCCAACCCCCGGATGCTGCCCGGCTCGGGGCCGTGCACGACTCACGCGTTGGCACAAGGCACGGGAGGAGCTGGCTCGTAGGCACGTCGGGAACAGCCGGGGAACAGCGAGGGGGCAAAGCCAACACGGAAAGCCCAGGGTAGAAATGGCAATCTCTGGTCTTAGATTCTCACTTAGGAGCAGTGTGGTTGTGGATTGTACAGTAAAAGCCACACATGGGGCTTATCAGAGTTATTCCAGCCCAAACCCAAAATTGTAGGTTGTAATGGCACATTTCTGCCTTACAAAATTTCCTTTCTTGTCAACAGAGACAACTGACCTAAACCACAGCATGCAAACTGATGGGACACCTTACTCTGAGAAGCCCGCTTAAAATTCTTGTTCCCCAAACTTTATTATTACTATTATTTACAGGTAATTATACACCCCAGGCAGGAACGTCACAAGGCTGGCTATCAGACAGATGGATTCAACCTGCAGATCACAGGCAGGCTGTGCCAACAACCCGAGCCCTGGCAGCGAGGGGCAGTGCCGTGCCTCCCAGGGCAGGAGCAGAGGGCACCGCCAGGAGCAGCCGATGGGAATGTTGCCTTCCCGAGGGGAACATGGTTTGTTAAAGAAGAGCTCTTTTCCCCCACTGCTCTGTAGCAACAAGGAGGATTTTGACCAGTGAGAAGCAAAGGCTGCCCTGGCCTTCTCAGGTTTGCATGTTTTGTCTGCCAATAAATGAAATTATGGTCCCGAATTTCAGGAGCTCCTGTCCAGCGCCCGATACAACTCCCAATCCCATGGTGAGATGTTCAGCTTTTTCAACCAGAGCTATAAGCAAGCAATGTGGTTTGGGGGTTTGCTATTTCAGCGAGTGTTTGGCCAGGTTGACGGTCCCCAGCGAAGATGCCGGGTGCTGGGTGAAGCCACCACCTTACACCAACCCTTTCTGCCTAAATGCTGGAATTATTTTTGTTAAATCCTCTCTTTTTGTCCATGCCCTTAACACTTGTGGCTTTCAAACCTTTTTTTTTTTTTTAAAAAAAACACCTCCACAAGGTGAACACTCCCTGCATCTCACCCCAAGCGCCTCCAGCAGCGATCCCAGGCAACAGGCAATCCAGAGCAGGGTCTGTTTGGGAAGCGGAGCGAGCACGGTGCCCTCCCCCCACACACCCTCCCCCTGCTGCTGCCGAGTGCTGATGAGTAACCCAGACAGACCCACGACATCTTCAAGTTGTGATACAGCAACTTAAAAGGAAGGAGACCGAGGGCAAACGCTGTGCCGGCCGCAGGCACCAGCTCCGAGGGACAAACTCATCCCCCAGGACCCGGCCCCAGCACGCTCATCTGCGGCACAGCATCTGCCGCCGCACAGAACCATCCTGCACCTCCAGCGGGACCCAGCTGCGGCGTGAAATGCTGTTTCTGGGCTAGAGCAGGCCAGGTCTTGGAGAAGCGAACCATTAAAACCCGAGGAAAATGATGGAGAGCGTTAGAAGGGTCTTGTTTCACACCAGTGGGAGAGCAGAGAGGGTCATTTTTCATCACTTGTGTTCAAACACCAAAGCTCATGGGTGGCATTAGGAACATTTCAGGAGAAGAACCACACATCAAAAACTCATTCTGTTTTTTTTTAATACATGTAATAATTAAAAACATAGCTCTACATGCTGGATTTAATGAAATCCCCCCCTTCTGGCAGGCCTGCACAAGCCAAACCCAAGCTTAAAACGAGTGGACAGTGACCCTTCACAAGAAGGGACGTTGAAACCGTTTTGTTGTACTTGCGGGGCGAGTGGAGGGGAAGGGACACAGGACCCGAGACTGTGTTTTGCTGGGAAGCATGACGACATCCAGGGAAGGAAGGGAACACTCTCAGCCTTCTGGCCTAAATTATCTGCTAACACAAATAATCAAATTCCAGGGACCACACGGCTCTGGCGCCACTAAAACAAGGGGGAGGCTTGGCCCCAGCGCTGCACGAGCAGGTGGCAGCCTGTGCCTGACCCGCTCAGGATATTCAAGCGCGATATACAAAATACTGGTGCTCTCTAAGGAAGCCAGTATTGCTCACAGTATCGTGGGAAGTTTTTAATGGCTCGCTCAAGGCAAGGCCTCTAAAATGTTTATATTAATACTTACATGTTGGATAGCCCCTCATTTGGTCTCAGCTGGAAACCAGTCCAAACAGCTGAGAAACATCTGGCCGCTAACCTTGGACAACATCTAATCTGGTAGCCCAGGGATTTAAGAGGTCTCTTCGGAGGGACAGAAGTTTGGCAGATACCTTACTGAGATCTCTGCTCTGCTACGCTTGTTTCTCAAGCCCCACTCACCGCTCTGGGATGACACATACAGCCGGTGTACATCCCGATCCCGTTTACACAGCATCCGAGTCTCGATGATCGCAAACAGCTGTAATTAGGCATTACTCCTAATTCCCAGGAATACTCCTGAAGGTCTGTGACTGCACGCGCTCCCCCTGCCTTGAGGGGAGAGAAAGCAGCTGTTTGCCAGCCCACAGAAACACCCGTTCCATTAGCCTGCCCTGGCCTGAGTGTGCACAGGATCAGTGCCGCCAGCCCTCCAACCTCCCCTCTGCTCTATCTTTCCTCTGCCTGCACTTACTCCGAGCAAATAAGCACCTACCTGCCCCAGAAAGCCTCCACCGGACAGCAAACAAAAATCCTGTCCTCCGCAGATCTGGAGACTGCTATCAGGCCAATTACGAACACGCGGTTTTAGAGCAGCTCTATAAAAAGAGCAAGTAGAAGGGAAAACAGACTCATCATTTCTGATGAAGACAGCTCAAAAGTTTGCTTCCCTTTTCTTTCCAAAACTCCTGCTTGTTTTTTGTTTGGTTGTTCCTTTTTCCAAAAGTAACTTCAGCTTTGGCTATCCTGAAACATTATTTGGTGAGCGGAGAGCTAATGGAATAAGACAACATAAAAGAGCAGATATTGAGCAACAGAGACGGGGGGGACTTACAGACAGAGCATTTGTCACTTTTGTCCCCTCCTATTACCCCTCAAGGTACCACAGGGCTTTCTAGACATGTCAGGGCAAAGCCACCAACAACCTGGCTCAAGAGGCAGAAAATCAGGACAGGACCCACATTGCTGAAAACCCTTTGTAGGCTTTATTTAAAAGGAGATAAGGATGGAAAAGGCGACAAGATGCTTGACATATAAAATTATGAGAATCTAGCTCATCTTATCTTCCACATCATCTTCTGCTCTTTGCTTTTTTGTTACAGCAAATGTGGGAGACAATTGGGAAAATGTAAAGGCACAAGCACGAAGGACGCAGCACCAAGAAGGGAGGACGAGGAAGAAGACGCTCAATAAAGGCTAAAAAAGCCTCTTTCCTAGCAGAGGCTGAACGTGCTGGCTCTGGTCCGTCAAAGCACTTAAGTATTCACCTAACAAATTTGACTTCACTGGGGCTCTTCACAGGCATCAAAGTTAAGCACATTCTCCAGCAATCTGCTAAAGTAAGACCAGAGAAAACGAGAAGCTACTAAGGGACCAGAATCTTTGCCCACAGCCAGGTTAGCCTGCTGTTGGAAAGCACCCTAAGCCAAAGATTAATGCAACATGGCAATTTCTACTGCCTTCAGAAAACTCTAAGCCATCAGAAAAAGCTTCTTAGATACAAAATAATATGTAAAGCAATTTAGATATTAAGAATATCACCATCAAATTCTCTTCGCCTTCTTTCAGCTCGAGGTAGCTAGAGCCTGAAGCAGAAACATATTTACAGGTACGTGCAGAACTGGAACTCCCTTGTTTCAGTGTAAGCTGGTGCCAGCTTGGAAAATACACAGAATTCAGTGTGCCGTTTCTTGATGTAGGAAACACTGTCCTGTAGGTAAAGCACCGACCTCAAATGCCTAACGGCCGGTTCCCACAAGCAGCAAGGTAAGCCGCAAATAGCTCCTACAATTCTGGCAAGATGCTGCAAAGGCTGGTATTTGGCAAAAGAGTAACAGCATGTCCCACTGCATATCTCTGTTGGGTTTGCTTCCCTTGTTAAAACTGACGTAAGTTAACACTGTTCCTCTGCGTTTTATCTGCCTGGGCCGTGCCACAGCGAGCTCTGGTGTCCCGGCTCTGAAGCAGCACTAAGATAAAGCCCTCGGAGCAGCCCGGCCCTTGGTCAGGCTGTCCACCCACGAGAGCCACGGGCATGGCCACGCTCACCGCCTGCTCCTCCTGCCCTGCCTCCTTGTACGACTCCACGGCAAACCACAGGCAGAACCGGCGTCCCACAGAGCAGCCAGTGATGCTTTTGGCTTAAAAAAATTATCACTCTAATGACAGTGGAAGAAACTTAAAATTTTGAATCCGAAGCACCGCAAGCAGTTGTAACGGTACAGAAAAGGTGTATTTAAGCATACGCTCCCTACACACACACACAGAGCTTAATTCCAATGAAGCAAACAACAATTAGTCTTTATTAACAGTTAAAATCTCACTGCAGTGCTGGTTTTCCCCCCTGCAAGTTAATGCCTGTACAGTGAGAAAGTCACGACGATCAGGCTTTTAAAATTGAAATTGATTCCGGATAAATACGAAAAGCGGTTCCCCCAAGAGGGCCGCGCGTCTACATCGAGCAGCGCTCGCACCCGAGCCAGCCCCGAGCCGTGCGAAGCTCGCTAGCGCCCCCTGCCGTCCCGGGCTGCCGGCCGGGCCGGCGCCACAGCCACGGGAAGCCCCGCGGGCGAGGGTCGTTACTGGAAGCGCCCAGCGCAAGGACGGCTCCCAGACCCTCTGCATGGTGATCTCCTGCTCAAACCAGTCTGCTCCTGGAGTGCTGCTTCAGCCCCTCCAGCAGCACCTGCTCCAAGCAGCAGCGTTGGCCAATCCACCTATTTATTTATTATCCCTCCATACGTGGCCAATCCACCTATTTATTTATTATCCCTCCATACGTGGCCAATCCACCTATTTATTTATTATCCCTCCATACATGGCCAATCCACTTATTTATTTATTATCCTTCCATCTCTTTCTCTTAAGAGATGCTGGTTCAGGACATAAACCGAGGATCAGCAGAGATCAACTAAACACTTGGCCTTTCCATGCCAGAGTTCGGATAAACACAGGTAAGACGCAGCTTCCCCACCTCATTTCTAAAGCATGAGCAAGCAATCAGGCTGCAGGATGACCGGCCTCTTCCACTACGTAGTTGGTAGGTCGCATACGCTGACAAAGCTACAACACGTACATTCAATGACAGTTGACTCTTAGGGGCATTATTTTTCCGTACCACTCCTACTCGGCTGAGGGTGGAACAGCAGTGCGCTTGGAGCACTGACAAGTTCAAAGGGTGCAACCCCTAGGTGAGAAAAATTGACAGTGAACCCCCTTTTTTGTTTTTTTAAGCACCACCCAACCTCATATGGCAAATGTTGTTAACACACGGCTCTTGCCAGCACAGCTCCCGGCGGAGCACGGCCCAGGTCAGGGTGGAACGCTCTAACCCGTACAACTTGCACAGCAAACCAGACAGTTTCCAAGGTTTTAAGATCGTTACTTGAAGTTTGAAGGTTGAGGGAGAAACCAAACATGCACCAACCATATCTTCCCAAACAGGGCAAGGGCACTCTTACAACAGCTCTGCAAAACAGAGATAATCGAGCAGCACGCTATAATTATCAAGCATTGTTCTGATCCCCATTTAACATCTTTAAGATACCAAGCTTTTTAAATAAACACACAAACACACACGATGCCGACAAAGCATTAGTCCCGTTGTCTTCACAGATACCCTCTGAGCTACTGAAGGACTGCGTAGTATTCCAGGCTAGAAGCCAGCAGCAAGTTTCACAAAGTGTCACAAAAGGTCATTCCCTTTTTTATTCCTAACCCAGGAAGAACCTCATTTCACCACAACACTAAAGTGAATGCACAACGAGTACCTTCTGGCAATCCTTTGAAGCAGGGATGCTTTACGCTTGGAAAAGGCCAGAATTCCACATCCCTGGTTTTATCCAGATTTGGAGAGAAGGTCACCTTTTTACATGTCACTATTTGAGCGAAAACAGGTAAAATTTCAGGTTGTGAAGTTTTCCTTGAACCTGACAAACAGCGTAACATGCAGCTGTATGGGGATTTGATTTTTCTCAGGACTGCAGCACGTAAAGGTCACAGCAACGACAGAGTACCTTCAGACAGCATGTGTATCTAGAAATTCCTTTCAGCAGTTTCTTAGCATCATGTAACGTTACCAACTACCAGGTCTAGGGAGTCTGAAGTTTAAACTAAAACTAAAGATTCTCCTTGGCACAGCAGCAGCAGCTGGATAAAGACAATTGCCTTTCACCACCAGTTTACATAATGTGATCTGTAGGAAGATACTTCCAACAAATCAAGAATTCCACAAGGGATCAAAATTCTAAACATAAATACAATTAAAGCCTTCTAATATTAATGCACACTTTTTATTATATTAAAATCAGGCAATGGTCTGATACAATAAAAAGGCTGCTTATGGAATACTGTTATGTTAAACTTTAATTACAGAGGATGTTAAATCCTTACAACTAATATTTTCCTCAAAAGAGTTAATGGAAACATCAATTGTTCATTGACTTGAGAGCTGCTGCTTTAAAATGTGTTTATTTTTACTCTTTTCTTTTTTTTTTCCTTTTTTTCTTTTTTTTTCTTTTTTTTTTTTTTTTTTACACAAACACTGAATTTTTCATAAAACTTAGGACACACTAGGTTGGTTGTATGTAAGCTTGCATCCACATTTCAGCAGTTAGTGGTCTGAAACAGTAAACCAGAAAAGGCAGTGATTTGCCAGGATGCAAAGCCAATAAAGGTCCTTAGATCTGCTGTACGCACCGCTTCCCCAAATCTTCACTGAAGAGATTTCTCTTCTAAGACTTACAGAAACCTAATAAAATCTACTACATTGATTCGATTTGTCTGTAGTCGTCACATCTTTAGAAGGGCCAAACAGAAGTGCAACATTTTTTTAATTAACATTCTTGGGTCAATCCAAAGCACCAAAATACAACTATTTGAGCTGGAGCGTGTGTTCAGAATCTCTGTGTGCAGAGTTTCCCCGTTAAAAGTTTGGCAGCAGAAGATTTCAGCAATCCTGGTAAATTACTGCTCTTTTCACCATGTCAAAAGCCTATCTAATAACATCAGCCGTGGCCAGCTTGGTGGTGTGGCAGCAGTGCTGGAGGGACAGGGAAAATCCAAGTTTGCGAGCAGAACAGATACTCTTGTTTCCCAGGCTGGTGAAGACTAAATTTGTTGCAAAACCAAAACGGTAAGCAGGAGGGAACAGGTCAAGTTATTGCCCCAACGCTCACCCTTGCCAGGGGTGAGAAGAGTCACAAAGAGGGGCAAAAAGAAAGCAGCACCCCCTGCTAAAAAGAGGGGAAGAGGGAAGAGATTAAAAGAACCCTGAATCCCTCACCCAAAGCCCACATCACTAGTGAGGGGGACCAGGAAGAGAAATACAATCTATGCCTTGGCCAAAGGGAAGAAGGAAAGCTTGCCCCAAATTAACAGGGCATTTAAAAAAAATAATTAAAAACCCCAAAAACAACCACAGTCACATTCAGCCTTTACTAGAGATAGCACAAAGGGAGGGATGACTGAGGTTAGCACACATCCCCATTAGTAGTCCATAAAGCCCAGTGTAGTACTGGAAGCAAAAAACCTTTGTGTCTACTCTAATAAATAGCCCTGAGCTTCGACTCTATTGCAAAAGACAGAAAAAGAAAAAAAAAAAAACAACCCAGGCCAGACACACAGCAAGGTGATTGTGGGATGTATGCTTTCACAGTTAAGTTAGATGTGCCACACTGGTCTTGACAGTAATAAATTTAAATAGACTTTTCCTGATACCAGAAGTTCAGCTATGTGGACAGTGGTTACACGACAGGATTATTTGTTATAGCACAACTTATATTTCAAATGAAAAAAAAAAAATTAGTATCATTTACAGTATCTCAAGAAAAACTTCCTTTGAATGGGAACTTCCTTTCCAGTATTTTGAGGTCTACAAGATGCATCTAGAAAATTTACTACTGTGGAAAATGAAGACAGCTTAAATTGAATAAGGGGGGCATTTTTTTTTTTTTAATTAATTGCTGTAACATTGTCCTTCAGGTGGCTGAGGAAGTTTCATATTTTCTTTAGACATCATTAGACGCCGAAGCTCTTGCAGAACAACTTTGATACTATAAGAATTCTGCCATTTTGCTAGGACTGATATGGCTCTGGGGTCCACCTAAAATAGACAAAAAGACCACTCCTGTCAGAATCGATACGTTTGACACACTTAACTCCCTCCCACACCCTCCAACTAAAGATCCTACAAAAAATCTTGGAGTGGGAGAAACCAAAGAAAGCAAAAGCAAGCAAATGGTTTCCTAAAAGCGTAATAAATCCCCGCATGATGCAACTATTTGAGTGGCAAAAGGGCAGGAAAAAAAAAAAAATCAGTTCTACATTTTAATTTCAGAACACACTTGGCTGTGTACTTCCCTTCTACCCCCCCTCCCTTCTCCTCAGAGCAAATGGCACCAGCAAGCAATAATTAAGCAAGTTGCAAGTATAAACAAAACATTAATTCAAAGTTGCACATGAAAACCACATTAAAATGACCCAAACCCGAAAACTTACCACTCCATTAGAACTATTTACTCCATTCATATTAATTTTTGTTACAAATCTTACAAATGGAGGTGCTTCTGGATACTTAGGCCCACATTCTATTTTAAGGCTGTATATTCTGTTTTCATAAATTGTCTGAGGGGAAAAGAAAGGGGGAAACAATTACATCAGGCGGTTCAATAAGCATTAGGTTAAAACAGTGGTTAATTTAGGGACACGTAAACAACCAAACATAAAGGCAGCCACTTACACTGTGCTGGCTACCTCTGTTTTAAGTTCATTTTACAACATTCAGAGTATCAAATGTTACCTCTTCAGGGTAATGAATTCTACTGGTCTTTTAAGCGTCGAATTTTCATGTAAGAAAGGAAACTGGCATTGCTTTCCATTCACCAACTGAAATGATGTTTTTTTTAAATCAATGTAGAGCTCAGATACCTACTTTTCAACCACTCTTTACACAGTACCTTTGTTTTATCAGTTTACTAATCAGACACTCTACCTTGAAACTGAAGCCACAGCTGTAGCTTAGGTAACTATCTAAAGTCAGCCTGTCCTAGAAATGCACTTGAAAAATAGTCTTTGGTCATAAACCACGTGGCCATTCTGGGAAAGGGGAATGTTCCAAGATTCACCACATTGCAAAGTACATCCTGATGGCAAGCAGCAGTATCACTCTGTTTCCACAGCAGTAACACTTAAGACTTCACCGCTAACAGAAATCCTGGATCATGAGTTTTTAACTAACCCATCAATGGGTATAGGAGAGAGAAATGGAACAAGGCTACAATGATTCTTCAATATTTAAAATTAAAAGAAACAAACCAGTTAATGTTATTCTGCATTCTGAGAATAACTATTTTTGATGTGATGATCTGGTGTAGCCTGGCACACAGCTCCAGCTAAGTTGGGCAATGCAGGCAGCTGGCAGAAATGCACAACAGGAACAGGATCACCATGGGGAAGTTTAGGCAGACAAGCTCTCCAGATTTAGAGCTTCTGACACAATTTCCTGCACCTTCAACAATGCAGTGAACATTAAACTCACGAGACAGCGACCATGAGCAAAAATCCAGGTGAATGTGTGAGCGCAGAAGCCAACAAGCAGCCAGCAGCTCCTGCTCACCTGTAGCAGCAAAGCACAATGTCCTCACCAGGACCTTAAGAACAGTTGCCCAAAGTCCAAAAACTTCTCAATATAAAACTCCGTGCAATCCCTTTTGAGGGCCTGTTATGACCCTTAACATTTTAATATTACCCTTAATACTAAGGAGCATTTTGATGCAAACCACTACCAAAAATACAAGAATAGACTTCCTGATTCAGCTGCTTCCCATCTATGCAAACAAAGCGGCTTTAAGCCAGCCTGCAGCCACCCATGGTGGGACCAGCAGCTGGCCAGCGCTGGCCGGTGACAAACTAAACGCTGTCACAAAGTTTTGTGGAAGAAAAGTCATCCATCAGCTCTGCTCAGCCTGCCCAGGCCTCCTGACCGAGTCCCTGAGCGAGGCTCGCGCACAGGGCAATTCACAGCCCAGAGGTTCGTGCAGGTTTTCAGGGTCTTTGCAAATAACTGCACCACAGTAAGACCAGTGAATGGAAAGCCTTGACTGTGCACATGTCTATAGCCAATATAAAATATGTGCAGATAAAGCTGAAGTTTTGACAGTGCCACTGTTTTTAAATAGCTTGTATAAACAAGATGAATCACTGGCTGCGAAACCATCCGCACAAAGTCTGGGAAGGAGAAGCGTGCTTCCATGTATGGTAGCAGGGACACTCGGAGCAGCAGCACGTATCTAACTGCATCATGGTTCATTTTTCCCTCCTGAATGCCCAACATAAGATTATTCCACCTGCTACAAGCATGACTGCTTTCCACCCAGAACGAAATAGGATTTCAAAATTTTTTCCAGTGCCAGGATTTCCACATTCTACTAAGAAAAGAAATTCATGATAATATCACTGAGTATGAACAGTGCTAAAAGCAGGACAGCCACTTAGCAAACAAGAATGACAAAGTTCCCAGAATCTCTCTCAACACAGCCTGTTGCTTTCAGGCAATAAGCTTAAAAGAAGTCAAGACATTTTTGGAAAAAAATCTGTATTCATAACTGTGTCAGAAAGACAAAAGAGGCACAGTTGAATCATCTTCCGTGATAGTCTTCTAGCCCTGGTTAGCGGTATGACATGAACAACAAATTTCTATCACTGCTGACAAGTCAGCACATGCCTGTTTGCACATTTCAGTTTCTATTTAATTTTCTAAATTAGATTTCAAGGTTGCTTAAATTTTCCATGAAGTGTATGCACACAGTGAGCTTTCTTCACAGTCTTAATGTAGTGTCATTAACACCCTCCTAATGTTATAAAATCAAATGCTGTTCTAGAAAATGATTTTGGCATATCATAAACAAACAAAATGATCATAAACGGGAAGATGTTAACAACGGAAGACAAAAGGTATCTGGATCTCATCTTCTGGATGAGATAGAAAATACTGCATGTGTAATGTCAAAATATAAATTCTTGCAAAACCTCATTGTATGTCAGAAAAGGCAACTGACAGAATGGGAACACACAGGGCAGTAGCATGATTAAAGGTCTGTAAAGGCTTCCATATAACAGATTGAGAACACTGGAACTATTGAGAAGTGATACTGGGCCAGGTACCGAAGACAACACCTGCTACTGCAGGCAGGAGAATCAGCTACTTGCACTTCATGGTAAGGATGTTAAGGAAACAGAACAGATACACACAGTGAAACTGGAGACAGTTTTGATTTTAGGATACATACATACACACAACGCACAATTAGATCATCAAGTTCACTACCGGAGTGGAGATTCACAGTTTAGTAGGGTTTGGGGGGAGGAGAGGCAGAACACAACAATACTGCCACAAAGATCAGTAGCAATATAAGAAGCTACTCTGGGAGAGAACATTCAGAGAAATTGAATTCATTAAAATTTGAGTTTCCCGAGTTAGCTGAAACTCTACAAGAGCAAGTCAGTACTGCTGCAATAAAAAACAACCCATAAACTCAACAAGAAGCAGCAGAAAGACCAGCAGTACTGAACAAAACATCTGTGTTTTACCTACATTAGCTCCATATGTAATCTCACTAGCCGAAGGATTTTAAACCTGGCTGTATTCAAGAGTACTAGAATCCTGAAATCTCAAAAGTTATGCCTTAATGAATCTGTAAATATAAAGCAGACATGTAACAGAACTAACAAGAGAAAGGCACTAAAAATATTCCGAATTATAAGCAAAAAGATACAGATATGTGAAACCCATTATTACATGGAACTTGAACCTTCAACATAAATCACTTGCTGAAGTGTTTTTTCACTCATTGTGTTCTGTTTGTTTTCTGCTCCAGTGGTTAGATTGAGAGAAGAAAAGGGTGAATAAGAAAAAATTAACAGTACTATTTTAATATTTAAGTAGATACTTACTCTTGGAGGCCCAATAATCATTCCTGTCCATCTTGTAAGTGTCATATCTTCGTCATCTTCAAGGCCCCAGCTAACTGTTCCATCACCTACTCCTTTCTGCCCTTCTTCAAGTTCTTCCAACAGACGAAAATTACGAGGAACTTTTACTCCTGAAAACAATCAGACAAATATTTCGAGTTGAGAAATCCAATAAATGAATAAAGCTAATTTCACTGACACTTTTGGTCTTTCTGCAGAAAACATTTTGCATAAAAACATACAAATATCACTGTTTTTCAAATGACGATATTTCAACACTACGAAAAAGATATATCCATATTTAGTTTGGATTTTAGAAGCAAAATCAAGGTATCCACAATGAAACATGCTAGAAGGCTGACGGGTCAGATATTAGGGCAGGCAGTAAAGTGACAGGACATCTGTCCACTCAGAGATACACACAGTATTACAGAGCTCTAATTAGCACTCGTCTATATGATTTATATATAAAAATTTTGAAGATTCTATAAAATGACACCATGAGAGGCTTGACACCACTCAACTCACTCAGAGCTTTTAAAAATACCGTTCAAAGTAAATAAAACTCTTCCATAACATTAGTAGGTTAATCCGAAGTTAATTTAAGTGGGCTTTGGCAGCAGCAATGGCATCTTTTGTACTTATGACCTCCACCACCAAGGAATTTCAGCCCTTCCTAATTGCTGGCACATTGATCATCAAAAAGCACAGCAAAACAAGAAAATTTTCTTATCCCCATTACTTTAATGGAAAACAACAGCACAGAGAACTTAGGTGACATATCCAAGGTCACCCATTAAACCCATTAAGTCCATGGCAAAGGAAGATCTTGAACCCAGGCCACAGGGGACTTAATCACCCATTCTTCTTCGAGGTACCTGTACCTCGGTCATCACAAAATGTTAAGTGCACTCGAGGCTACCACTTCTCCTTCGTATCGGGTTTGCATGGCAAGGTTTTGGTAGCAGGGGGGCTACAGGGGTGGCGTCTGTGAGAAGCTGCTAGAAGCTTCCCCCATGTCTGACAAAGCCCGTACCAGCTGGCTCCAAGGTGGTCGGACCTGTTGCTGGCCAAGGCTGAGCCCACCACCGATGGTGCTAGCAGCTCTGGGATAACATGTTTAACAAAGGAGAAAAACCCTGCAGAAGACCAGCAGCAGCCAGAAGAAAGGAGTGAGAATACGTGAGAGAAAACAGCTCTGTGAACACCAGGTCAGCAGAGGGGGAGGAGGTGCTCCAGGCACCGGAGCAGCGATTCCCCGGCAGCCCCTGGTGAAGCCCACGGTGGGGCAGGCCGTGCCCCCAGCCCGTGGAGCCCACGGGGGAGCAGATCCCCCCCGCAGCCCGGGGAGGGTCCCACACCAGAGCAGGGGGTGCCCGAAGGAGCTGTGACCCGTGGGCAGCCCCCACTGGAGCCGGCTCCTGGCAGGGTTGTGGCCCCGCAGGGACCCAGGTGGGAGCAGTCTGTCCCTGAAGGACTGCACCCCATGGAAGGGACCCAACGCCAGAGCAGTTCAGGAAGAACTGCAGCCTGTGGGGAGGACTCAAGTTGGAGAAGCTTGTGGAGGACCGTCTCCCGTGGGAGGGACACCACACTGGAGCAGGGGCAGGAGTCCTCCCACTGAGGAGGAGGAAGATGTGTAATTAACTGACCGCAGCCCCATTCCCTGTCCCCCTGTACCACTCAGGGGGAGGAGGTAGAGAAATCGGGAACGAAATTAAGCCTGGAAAGAAAGGAGAGGCAGGAGGAAGGTGTTCTAAGATCTAGGGTTTCTTTTCTCATCACCCTACTCCAACCTGATTGATAATAAATTAATTCTCCCCAAGCTGAGTCTGTTTTGCCCGTGATGGTAATTGCTGAGTGATCTCTCCTTGTCCTTATCTCAACCCACCCGCCTTTTGTTGTACTTTCTCTCCCCTGTGCAGCTGCGGAGGGGAGTGAGAGCAGCTCTGGTGGGCACCTGGCATCCGGCCAGGGTCAACGCACCACATCCTTCCAGGTACCCGTGTGAAGCACAGCTCTCTCCAACAGCAACAAAATTATTGCCAGGATATAGTTAATAGTTATTTTTGCCTGACATACAGAAAGGTTGGATTTGGGGTTTGGAGTTACCTCCCCATCCCATAGTATGAAGTTAACTATTCAACAGCACGTAAAACCAGAAAACTATAATGAATTCCCTTCTTCACTATCACTTATTTAGTACAGCAGGAAGAGAACGGTAAATCAACCTTTCAGTGTATAAAGTGAACCCAGAAAACTTCTCGGTCAGAGCCAGCGCTTCCAGCATGGCTGGGACACCAAACTCTGAGGACATAAGGAAGGGATCAAGGGCTTTAAAAATCCCCTCTGTAGCTGCTTGCCAATGTGGGAAATAGAGGATCTAAGGCATTGTGAAATGTAGCAGTGCTTGAAATGGAATAACTCCAGTAGCTTTAAAATCCCTTTAAAATATATTAATGACCTAAAGAAACCAAGTGTCAGTGATTATTTTGCTGTGGAATCAGAGTTGCCCAAATTTCATTCACTAAAAAGGAAGCACAGCAGAACCCAAAAAACCAAATTACTAAAGGAATTAGTTTGTTGGCCATTTTGACACACATCACCATGATCAAGAATATTCTGGGGAAACATGATTTAATAACACAGCTGTAGCAATAGTACAAAAGAGAAACCTGGAATCAGAAAAGCAGTGTCAGAAGACGACAGACCTGCACTGGCTATACCAAACCACACATACGGGGGCTGCTGAGCATGACTCAAATACAACTCCAGGCCATATCTACACCTTCAACTCCCAGCGAGACCGTGCTGTTACTATGGCTGCTGAGTAATACAAATCTTTGGCTGTGAAAAGAAATGAGTCAGTGCCATAAGATTAACTGAGCCCCTGTTACCACCAAGGATTTGGGGCTCTTGGGGACCACTGCCACTTCCCCTGCACCAAAAATTCCCAGCGTTTCCCCTCTCTGAACACCTTAGAAGCATGAAGTATATATATCTTGTGTACTGCAGGCATGTGAAGGTTCAGGTATGCAGTTCACACCTGAATCACAACAGATCAGCCACCCCATTTTTAATTATATTCCCAATGCTCTCCAAGCAGTAGTTACGGGAGGCAGAGAAGAGAGCAGTCTAGTTCCAGCGCAGGGGACAAGAGAAACAGATGGAGTATGAGTTGAAGGACAAGGTGCTGCCTTTACTTACACACACACACACACACACACAACCTATTTCACATTTTTTTGCTGCAGCGGATGCATGGGAAAGCTGGTGATGGGGAATGACTCACGGCTACGTAATGCCTGAAACTGCTGCCTGGACTTCAGCCCAGGGAAGAAATGGCCAGGGAAGAAGGACGAACAAAAGGTCTTTCTGGAGGGTGAACTCCACCCCATGGTCTGACACAGCAGCTCTTTTGACAACGCAGGTGATGCTGCGAAGGAAACCGTCTGTGGCTATTATTAGAAAACCCAACCTGAGCCTCTCCCAGCTCAAAGAAGCTGAAGCCAGCAGAAGACCTGCCTCAAATGTGTCTTGTTGCCAAAAAATATTCTCTCTTCTGAACCACATCAAGCATCATCTCAGTCTCTGTACTTCAGTGCTTGACAATACCACTTCATATGTATCAGTGGTGCAAAGATAATTTACTGATATTTACTTAGACCAAAACAAATATCCTAGGAGGAATCAGCTTTATGCTAAACATATACATGCCATGCGCCAAAGAAGGAAACTAAAAATATAGCTGTATACCCCTGTTTCCCCTTACTCTGAGCATCACATATTCTGTTCACCGAGTGAGGCAGGAATCCTCTGTGAAGAAAATTAAGTGATCGTGTAATTAAAAATTACATCATCACATATACATTTGAGAAGGCCACAACCAAGGCTGAAAGGCAGCCTTAATTCTGACATTCGCTAACCAGAGCTAGGCTTGGCTTTACAGCCTTACAGGAAGAGAAGGCAACTTCATTTCCAGGCTCTCCCCAGATACAGCTGCCCTGATTCAGCATGAATCAGAGCCATAAGAGAGTCACACAGGATTTGAGTGTTCTCTGACAAGTCTGAGGTCTACAGAGAGCTAGCTAGTCACATCATGCACTGGCTCCTATCACACGGAAAAAGTTAACACAAATGATTATTATTTCCACAACAACTGCTCACCTGTGAGCACTACTCTAGTAGTACTGTGTGAAGTAGAGTTTCTATGCACTTCACAGAAAATAAAATGATCATGGGAGATTTTTTGTCACTGTACAACAAACTACCTTGTCCCACAACTTCGTTGCCTTCTAAAATGTTTTATCCTTATGCTAAAGGTCAGAGGTGTAACACGGAAGACCAGCATCTCAGCCCCTACAGAAGGCAAGTTCAGAGTCACATCTAAGATGGTAATTCAGCTCCCTCCCTGACACGCTCTCAGGAGATTCTACAGGAAGGAAAGCATACACACGCATATATAGATAAATAAAAGACTATGGCCATATGATCACAAATGCTTTAAATAATTTCTAAATAACTTGCCCTTAAGCAAGGAAGAATAAAAGACCAGATTTACCCTTCTGATCAGCCTGGAAAGACGCACAAAGCCATTAAGCCAATCCTGAAGCCACTAAACCAACCTTGTCTCCTCTTCATTCGTAAAGGCCTGGAGCACTCATGGTCAGCTACCACATCCTGCTGGGACCCGAACCTCAGAAACCACACAAACATATCCCCATGTTTGCTGTCCACCAAGATTCCTAGAAAGTGATCTGATCTGTTCTAGGCATACACTGTATTTGCCAAACAACCTCCACGGATAAACCATGGCAGATTCAGAGTTAGGAAATGTCCTGCGCCAGCTGACACAACCATGAGTCAACTCTGTATGGTCCTCCCATCCCCCCAATAAATACCTTGCACAATCTTGTCAGTGTAGCAATGGAGACTTTCAAGGCAGTAACCAAACCAACCTGTTTTTCTAAAAGTCCTTCATTTAACACAAGAAAACCTAAATAAAGCAAGAAGCAATTAAAAAGTAATCACGTTGTTGAAAGTACTTTCAGTTATGCACTTCAATCTAGCCTTCACTACTGTTCAAGAAGACTCTCAACCAGCAGCTTCATTTGATACAAAAATACAGTAATATCCAGATAATTGCTGCACTTGCAGCTGGCCTGACTGCAAGGAAATGGAACTGAAAAAACACTTCAGAGCAAAAGGAGGTGTTTGCTATTAATGACAACACCAAATCTATGAAAACTAAATTGTAACTGTACTGACAAGGTAAGATCTCCAATGACAGAGGTTTGTAAAGTCTTTCTCAAAGTTCATCTTTTAGTAAACGTGCATTTGTGAAGCCTCAGCCCTGCCCACTAGTTCACCAGTTACAAAAGGTTCATGAAATATTTTGATGTCCAACTAGAGAACAAAACTGAACTACAGACTGAGTTTTCCAGAAAGTCAGGATGTGTACTTTATAGAGTTTAAAGTTGCAGGAAGAAGCTGCTAGGTTTGGGGTGACATCCTCTTCAGCCTTCAAACAGAATTAGGACCTTCCGTTCTCCTTGTCAAAAACTTCACATCACACCAGTGCTGCCAGGCAGACTGGCACCGACGAGCCTTCGCTACGGCACCTCACAACCCAGCTGTTTCCTGAGCAATGAGTTGAAAGACTGAGAGACAGCAAGCTGAAATGAGGACAAAAGGAGTTGGACGATGTCTGGTCAGAATCACATTCAGGAAGGTTCTGCACTAGGAAAGAACAGAAGTATTCCTGGAAGACAGTTAAATGCCTACTTGGCCTTTAAAAGACCTTAAAACACTCTCAGATTCACTTTCTACCACAGCACTACTAAAGATACACACGTACATAACTGAATGTCTCTTATGATAGTTTTAAGAGTAATTTTACCAGTCAGAGATTTTTCTCATTTGAAATTTACGTTCACGTGAAGAACGCAGCAAGTTTTTATCAAGTTAAAACCAACACTTCCTGACCGACCATACTTTTTAATCTTTCAATTTTCCCCTATCATGTAATGAAAACAATTCCAAATTCAGAAACCTGCTGAAAACAGCACAGTGAAACCAGGGAAAGAAGGTGGACAGCATGCCTTTGAGAGTAGATCCTCTTCTTGAATCTCCTTCATCAGCATCAGCAGAACAAAATACATGCCTCTCACAAAAACATCAAGAATACACTTCTCTTTGCTTTCTAAAGTGAAATCAAATTACAAGCATTGCTCTTCAGGATTAAAGCACACATATACCACACAGGACACCTCAGCAAAGCACACAGGAAATGCACTGCACTCATTAGGGGGTCTAAAAAGAGGAACCATCTTTTTGCTGAAGATTTCTTGACATCTTCACCAGTAACAGCCAACTTAGCAAACCAGCCCTTCAACCAACTTTAACTCTGCATCCTGTACTGGTTCTGATTTACAGTGACTCAAGTGAACCGAAATCCAGTAGCTTTAAACACCTCTGTTGCCTAATATGTTAAAGCCCCTTCTGTTGCTTGGGTTTTTTCGTGTATTTGACTCAGCCGTAATTACATCTTTTCCAATGTATTTATCATCTCTTTGCAGAGATTGCAACTATTGAAAATTTGATAGCTTACGCTTGCAGCACTGGAATTCTAAAAAGCTGTAAAAAATAAGTAAATCATTCCTTGTCACAATGGTACATGGAGTTTCTGAAGTGATGGAATATTTAGAACTGAATAAAAGGTTTTCAGCAACTGTCAAAAAAACTTCCAGGAACTTCAAATTTCTTGCATTGTCTTTATAGTCATGACTTCCACTCTGATAATGCAAACAGGTACCGAGACATTTTGCAGATGCAAAATAACTTCCTGAGCACTTGAACCAACCTGAAGTGTTTTCTGTTCTGTGAAGCTAGAACGCTGGTTCTGTCTTTCAATACTACAAGCGTGTTACTTGGGAAGAGGTAACTTTAAAACATTTGTCTGAGACACACTGGCAGTATCATTGAGGTCTGAAGCCAAATAAAACTTTCCAATAGCAGAAGAGTTAAAATCAGATGCATTCTGTGACTTGTATCTCATCTGAAAAGCTAAACATTACCAGCTGAGCTAGAAGTTACTCTAGAAAACAAGTCATCCTGAAATAGCATCCTGGACAAAGCCCTGACACTAAATCGCACCAGGGAAGCCCCCACCATTTCCTCTTTGAAATGGCTGTTAGTGACTGAGAGCTGATGCTTTCCTACAGCTGCCTCTTCTACCCACAAAATATCATTAGGCTCTCTTAAATTCACACCACCCACCAAAAGGTAAATGCACAGGTAGGTTCACTGATTTTTAAGACAAGCTTTGAAGAGCAAGATGCCACGCTGACAGACTAAGGCAGTTACCTGTTTGGTACCAGGACTCCAGTTTTAGCACCGGAGCTGACAAGCACAGGTGGGGAGCAGCAGAGGCAGGACGCACAATACCCTAATGAATCATTTTAAGTTCTCAGCTAGAATGGCATTTTTCAAATATATTATGTAATTTGTATTATTATACATGAAAAGATTCAACTGAGTATCTTCTTGTAAGTTTTGTACTATTTACCCTTTTAATCTACTGCATCCTTCCATTACAATACACAAAGAAGCTCTGCAAACAACTCCTTTAGCACCGGCTATTTAATCTGTTCTTATAGTCCATCTTATTTAAGAAGGCATAATTTATCTTCCTATTTTGTCTTCAATTACTTTTTCCCTACCCTTGAGTATTTTACTCACACACTTAGAAAGTACTTGGTGGCTGGCAATATTTATTTTGAGATAACTACTGTATGCAGTGCACTCTGAAGGAGATATCACGGTCCATTTGCAGAGGCAGGGTACACCTTCTGTATCCTTCAAATCAGTTTCTTCTTCATTGTAACATCTCACTTGCTCTTCACAAGCATATCTTTGAGTTTACGGTGATATTATGGGCCCGCCAACAATTACAAACGTATTCTTTTAATATACTGTACTAAAACTGATCTGTGCTCTTCTCTCCGTTAGGATTAAGTCACATATATCAGCACTATCATGACCGTATACCTAACGAATTGTCCTTCTGTAGTTCTTCACATTCCTCTGACTTCAAATAACTTAAATCTGGGCAAATCATTTCACTACTCAGTTCTTCCAAGCTGTTGGTAAACCCAGTGCCTACCACAGCCCTGCAACAGACTCCCTAAACAGACCCATGAGAGAAAAGGGGGTTGAATGAGATCATTAAACTCTTCCAAGGATGAAAGTTAAGAGAAACAGGATTCCATAGGCCAACATGGTCGGATTTTGACCCATTATAATACTGGAGGCTGCAGGAGAGCAACATGGAGCAAGCTCCTGTAGTCTTATAACTGCAACACAGACTCCATGCAGTCCAACTTCCCTGCAGGATTACAGAGTACGTGAGCCTCTGAGGCACCCTTGATTTCTTGGCTAGAACGGGTACCCGACCCAGCTGAGCGCTCCTGCATGACATTTCAGTCTGAAGGACAGACAGACATACGCTCGGTTTGGGTGTTTGTGGTTTCCTGTGAAAAGCCTTATTAGAATGATTAAAGTCAACTTTTCTTTCTTATTCATACATTAACTGTGTGTGCGCAAAACCCACATCGTCAGCAACGCAGAATTGTGTTCTATACGAGCGATACTGGTGGCCCCTTCATAACATTTCTTCCAGGTGAGGGTTGTTTTCTCCTGTTAATTATTTCTACCTGGTTCTCTGATTCAAATATAAGGCTTACCTGTCCAATGCCCAGGACCAGTCCTATGACTTAGTCTAAGTTACAGGGACATTTGCTACCACTCCTTCCTCTGGGTCAGTAGCTGCTTTTAAGGAAAGACTGAGAATTTTTCGTCGTCAACCTTTGTTTAAGATCCTTTGCTGAACCACTGTTAACTCAAGGTAACATATGCATTTGAGTGGTTTATAAACAAAGATGAATACATTAAAATTCCACAGAGCAAGCAACAGCAAAATCTGTTTTACATATGAGCAAAGATACTAAGCTACTTGCCCAAAGCCCCACAGCAGATCAATCAGTAGTGGAGCACAGGTGTCCATCCCTTCCAGGCTCTGTTTGTATGTGCCAGGCAATGCCTTCAGTGCAGTGTCAAGAAGGAACCATACAAACTGCATTGCAGTGCCACCACCACTACTGTACCCGGACACTGTTGTTCTCTTTATCAGAAGAGCAAAATCTCCATCCTTTACTAATGCAACAAGAAAACGCAGACCACTGCTGGCAGGACAGCCCATGATTTACAGATGGAGAAAGCTTTAAAGCTCCCATCAACGTAAGCTGCTGGTCTGTATCTGAAGGTTCTCCAAGACTGAATTTAGGGTTTACTGCAAAAGGTCAGTGTTCCTGTAACACATGTTTATACATCACTATTTTTGCCCCCCGCCAGCAGCAAAGTACACAGGATCTCACGAGTAGCTGAAGTGCAGTGCTTGTCAAATGCCCACACTGTAGATGCAGAAACTGATGTCCCTACTCACGTCTACCTGGCTGTGTATTGCTTGACACTTCCAGCACTGAAGAAATGAGACTGCTTTCAGAAATCCATGAAATAACAGGAAGCAATCCAAAAGACACAATGTGGCTAGCAGATGATGGTTTAACAGCTTATCACAAAGACTGTCTGCTGCAAAAGGAAAGCTGGGGAGTAGAACTAGCTTTGGACTTTTATCACTGCAGCCCAAGTCCCCTTCCACACATACCCCTCTGTGACCACCCAGACAATTAAATCATGAAGTTGCACTGGTTTAAAAGGAAAAATGTTTGCCTTGTTCTTCCAGCCAAATACAAAATGAGAAGTCAGCAGCTTGAAAGAATCATTGAGAAAGTATGGTAGCCAGAACAGCATGACATAAGAGGGGAAAGAAGGGTCCACTACATTTTTTGTATATTTTAATCAAGTGTTCCAATACCTCACAGTCACATATGTTCAGAGATCTCTAAAACTTAATTCTCAGGACAGCATCCACTGCATTTTAAGTGTTTTTATAAACTTGATTCCTATGAATTATCTGCATTGTGGCAGTTATTCTTAGAAGTTGGAAGCGGTCATTGATTGAGACCTATCTGTAAAAAAAGAATTCCATAACATTGTTATATCTTTGAGAGCAATCTTCTGGTGATCTCACATTTAAACTTGCAAGGAAGCAATGTGAAAACGAGTATTAGAGTGGCACATTTGAAACCCTGTACGGATTTATGAAAACAGGAAAATGAAACTGGCTAAACAGAAGTGAAACTCATTTATTTGATCTGTCAAAGTTCATTAAAGGATGTCCACAGGAAAAAAAGAACAACCAACATTTAAAATCTAGTTTCTGTATTTTTGTTTAACGTGTAATGATAAACGCAATGATGGGATTTGTTCAACTACCCAAGTCAGGTGAAGAGCCATTTTAAAGGGGAGACCGCCCCAACTTCTTGAAGGATAGGTGTCCCGACAAGGAAGTTACATCCTCCCGATCTAACAGGAAGACATTATTAGTGAAAAAGACTTTTCAGCACCTACTTTCACCCACGCCACGCACCCCGGTCGATGCCCGGTAACTGCTAAGGCCAGAGAACGCGGGCCAGGCCGAACCCGCAGCAGCGGAGCGCGCTCACACCGGCTGCACGGCGGCCCCGGGAGGGCGGCCCGGCGGCTGTCAGCGGCAGCCCCACGGCCGTGCCTGAGGAGCGAGCGGGGGCTGCGGGCCCGACCGGCCCCGGGCAGGGGGTCCCGGCCCCAACAGCCCAGCCCAGCGCGCCGCTGCCCGGAGCCAGCCCGCAGCGAGCCGGGGTGGGGGTCCCGCGGGGCCCGGGCCGGCTCCGCGCCCCCCTCCGGGCCGGACTCGCCCCGCCAGGGCCGCTCCCACCACCGAGGCCTCGGCAGCCCCCGGCGAGGCGCCGGCCCCGAGCCGCAGCAAAGGAGCGGGGCCCGGCTCCACGGACCCCCGGCCGGGCAGCGGGGCCCCCCTCCGGGCCGCGCCCCTCGGGCCGGTCCCACCGCCGCCCCCTCTGCCGCGGCCGCCGCCGCCCTCGCCCCTCCGCCGGGCGCCTCCCGGCCTAGCGCCCGCCGCCGCCCCTCCGGCCCCGACACACCCAGCCAGGCCTCCCGGCCACCCGTCGCCCGCCACGCCGCTGCCCGCGGGGGCCGCGGCTGCCCCGCAGCAAGGAGCGGCCCTGCCCGGCTCCCCCCGGCCCGCGGCCCCGCCGCCCCGGCGCCCGCTCACCCGCACCCGTGGTGGCCGCCATCTTGCACCGCTGCCGCTGGAGCCCCGCCCCCTCGCACCACGTCAACGCAACGCGGGAAGTGCGGCTCTGAGGGCGCGGCGCGGGCGGGCGCACTAAGGGAAGGCCGCGGCGGGTGGGGCGGCTGCGCGGAAGCTCCGTGGTGCACGCAGGGCGCCTCCAGAGCGCCGTCGCGCGGGCGGGCGGGCTCCCCGCGGGGGTCGGGGTGGGGGGACGCTGAAGGAAAGAGGCCGAGCCCCCCGGCCGGGGCAGCCGCGGCTCCGCGGGGCTCCCTCTGCCTCGCCGCAGCAGGCAACCCCGGGGAAAGCAAGCCCGGCGAGCTCCCCGGGGAGCTCTGAAACACCAGCGCACTCTCAGGCATTTAACAGCCCATAAAACTCAAATGCAATTAATATGAATAATTGGCGAGCTATGTTCATTACGGCCAGAACACGAGCAGCATTAGCTCTCCATCTGCTTTACAAATATCCGTACTTGCTTTGTAATAATCTGCCGCTGTTTACACATTTGCTGCCCCACCGAACCGGCTGCCCCTTACTGGTCACCCTCCGACACCCACAGGCCACCAGTGACCCCCACCGCAGCAGCGCCAGCTTGGCACTGGTGCGTGGCACACGCAGGCGGGGGTGAGGAGCTCCATCCCGCCGGGATCGCGGCCCAGGATCAGGGCACAGAGGCCATGGTGCACATCCAGCATGGCTCCTTGGGTCTCAGGAGGTCACTGCCAGCCGGGACACGGCAGTGGAAAACAGTTTCTGACCTAAACTTGCTGGTATGAGTCTAAAAGAGCCATAGCCAGGAGACATAAGGAAGACCCACAATGCTGCATTTCAATCAACAGCGCATCTTCCTTTATCCCTCTCCATTTCATACAGTAATAATAATAATAAAAAAAAATAGTCCTGGTTTTGGCTGGGGTAGTTAATTTTCTTCTTGGTAGCTGGTGCAGTGCTGTGTTTTGGCTTTAGCACAAGAATAACCTGCACTGATGTGTCCGTTGCTGAGGAGCGCTCAGTGTAAACCAAGGGCTTTGCAGTTTCCCAGGCTCTGGCAGGAGCAGAGCATGCGGAGCTGGGAGTGGACACAGCCAGGACAGCAGACCCCAACCCACTACAGGGATGGTCCATACCACACACAGCTCCGTATAGGAACTGGGGGAGCCTGCTGGGGGCCACTGGAACTGGCTGGGCATCACATAGTGCTTCACTTGGCGGGTTTCCCCCCCCTTGGGTTTAATTCCTCTCTCTCCCCTTTTCATTTCAATTGTTATTATTTTTACTTCATTTCAATTATTAAATTGTTCTTATCTCCCTCCATGAGTTCCACCTTTCTCCAATTCTCCTCCCATCCCACCAGGGGAGAGCGAGCGAGCGGCTGCAGGGTGCTCAGCTTCTGGCTGTGGTTAAACCCCGACAGGAGGCAAATGCGTTCTGCTTCGTCTTGCAACACACATCCCCAAAACTGCGCCCCAAGACATCACAGGAAAATCTGCAGAAAGCAATTACCAGGCAAAACGTTTTGAGGACCCATTGCGTTTTAAGACATTTACTCAATTAAGTCAACTTTAATGGACTCGGCTTTTAGCAGCAAGCAGAGCCAAGGTGCTGGTTTTATTAATTAGTCTTTGAAGCTACTTTAAAATCGCCACGTTGGTCTTACTGGTTGGATTTCATTTCAGTGAATTAAATACCACGATTCAGACATGGCCGAGCCGGCAGCAGCTGAAGACAACAGCAAAGCAGCTAGGTGGCACGAGAGCTCAGCGGACCTGCAGGAGATGCCACCAGCCTGCAGCCACCCCGGTGCCAACTGTCCCCCAGCAGCCAGGGCTCCGCTGCTGGGGGAACAGCCAGCACCCCTGCTCGTCAGGACACGCAGTAGCTTTGGGGGGCAAGGGGTGTGACTAGCCTAGCCCCCCAACCTGAGCTCCCCTGCTGCTTTCTAGGCTGCTGCCAGTCACGTTCGCAGAGGACTACAGGCAGACACAGCAGCCGAGCCACAACCTGGTTTGGCCCCATCACATACAGCCACCTCTGCTGATGCTGGCCCTGCTGCTCTGTGCAAACAGCTGTGGGCCAAACCAGTCCTCAAGCTTTTTAAAAAGGAAGAAGAAGTCAAAAATAAAATAGTAGAGACCAAAAACACACTAGAAAGACACACTTTGTCAATGCACTTATGGTACGCTGGTCTGCACGCTAGCTTAAGAAGTACCCCCTTTCTTCTTGTTTGGCCCCAATATTTCACGGAGGGAGCAGATGAGTGGAGAGAATGCAGATAACTCGATTGAGCAGCAAAATGAAACAAAATCGGAGAAGCTGAGCCACCAGGAAGCTGAGCAGTTTGAAACGCATCCATGGGAGGCTCCAAGCAAACACCAAACCCAAGCCCATCAGGCTGCCCTGAAGATGGGCTTAAAAAAAGGCCAAGCAGGATTTTAAGACAATTTGCAGCGACTTTCCTCAGTTTACTACAGGGCAATGCTTCCACTTGCAGATGAGTCGTAGGACCTCTGCAACACCACAGAGACACATAACGATATACATCTGCTCCTGCCTGGCCAGCGGCCGGCTCACTGGAGGGCACCCACAGACCTTCTCCTGGAGGGCCAGGGGGCAAGAGGGTGACCACATTTTTCTGCGAATATCAGAGACTGAAACCACATTGCTTTTAGAAGCATTTGGTTAAATTGAAACGCAGGCCATCTCTGTGGAGTTCAAAAGGAGTGCCTTATTCTGCTTTAGCCCTAATCTGCTCCTAATCAACTTAACAGATGTGAATCTGGCTTAAGATAAATTCGTGCTAAGAAGGATCCCCACAACCTTTTGCTCCAGAATTGCTGTACGGATTTTATGGAAGCATCCGCTGCTTTAAATGGGTGGAACGGTTTCCAGAAACCAGCTGAAGACCGAAGCACAAGCCAATTCATACAGGTATTCATTAACCCTCCTCCAAGGAGTAGGGAGCTTCAAGATAAACCTTGACTCGCAGCAGGGAAGGAAAGATCAGGCAATATAAACCCAGAACTTGCTCACAGGCCATGTCCCTCGCTCTGCCTCAGGAACAGTGAGTGACAAGACAGGACCCCAGGAGATGCCAGCCACGTCAGATGTGTTGAGTCACTCTGAGCAAGAGCTGCCTCAGGAGCAGAGCACAGCATCAGCATGTAAAAACAGCATCCAGAGATTAACTGCTGCCCCAGTTTCTCATAATTAAGCAAGATTAACAGACAGACAGTCCCAGCAGCCGCCACCATTAGTAGCTCAGATTTGTTTCCAATAAGACTATAGATCAAGTGGCTGAGGGGTTTGGCCAAGAGCAATTGCCTTTTACAGCACACTTGAAGTGTAAGTTCTAGAAATTCATGCGCTTCAAATCCATCTGTTATATACACTGCATCACTGCTGTTCACTCGGCATTTCAGTCTGCAGTGAGAGACAAGCTCTCAAACGACTTCATGCCGCTTCCCCCCTGCCCCCACCCCCCAGGCGTCCTGAGCACCCACCCAGTTCTGTACTGGTTTACCTAACTCAACCTGGGGATGAGGGACCAGGGAAGAACAGAATGAGGGCAAGAGAGATAGACAACCAAGGACTATAAATCTGTTAGAATATGGATTAAGTGAGTCTCAGTATAGAAGCAGGTGTGAATTTAAACTTTTGTTGAGATGGCAGAAATAACCACTGCAGTTCTTTGTACTCACAGCAACAGACTTCATTTCCTAAACATTCCTACACATCTGGAGCTGCAGGACGCACACTGGAAGGGGAGAAGAGGAAGCAGCAGCATTCTTTGCTCTGGACTCACGGTAGTTTGCATCCTCACCTCACCAACATTCAGCATGTATTCAGTTCAACACCTGTCACACCTGTTATGCCAAAGAAATTTAAAGTGCTTCAGCTTTAAGTAGCAAATATTAACAAACTTCACCGATCCAGAGTAATGATAGCCACAGCGACTTCCACAACAGCAGAAGTTACCTTTCTTCCTACTCAAATTATATTAAAAAAAATTGAGATGTGAATATACAACAGTCAGAGCCTGGAGTCCAGTAAAGATAAAACTACTTCTAGAAATTACTTTGAGCCAAACAGGTTTGGCACAGGATCACACCTCTTAAACACCCAGATTTGGGAGAAGTAGGTAATAATTAACAAAGAACCCACAAGAGTCTTCCCTAACCAAGCCTGCAACCTCCTGGATGTTCCCCACAGTGCTTGTGTTTGTA